>NW_004524632.1:8205343-8247827 GCF_000260255.1 Octodon degus | reverse complement strand
CCGCGGCAGCCATGGCCGCGCGCCCCCGCGCCCCGCGCGCGCCCGACGCCGGGTAAAGTCTTAGGTTCAGGGAACAAAGCCGACTGGGTAGGGCGCTTTCCGCCGCAGCGCTCGCGGGTTTGGGACTTCGCTCTCTGCGCCCCGACTCTCCTGCTGCTTGTGTCTCCTGGTCTCGCGCCCCGGGGCTCCCACTCCCCAGCTCTCGTCCACGCCCGCCGAGTCTTGGTCTCTTGAGTCGGTTTTACAGCCGCGGGGAAATTTAGGGATGACAATCAGGGCGCAAAAAAGTAGAACGGCACGGGCTGCGCGTCCAGGGATGCTGTTTGGTGCCTGTCCCGGGATGGCAGACAGTAGGTCACACGCAGTGATTCGCTCAATGAGAATTTATTGAGCGCTTGTACGTGCCAGCAGCCGGGACAGAAGGAAGCCACTTCGGGCCGCTCCCCATCGCAGTTACAGACTTGCGCGCCCACACTGGGGTTCGGGTCCAGGAGAGGCTTAGGGTCCCCACCCCGACTCGACTGCGCCTCCCTCCGGGCGCTTAGAGATTCCGCGTCCGCTGTGCAGCGGACCTGGGTCACCCTTGACCTCTAGGCGCGCACACAGGGTATCCGCAAGGCTGGCTTCAGTTACAGCACTTGAAATGGGTCTGGGAGTTAAGGGAAGGGGTCCGCTCGAAGGCTTCTTGTCCAAGGCCGGCTTGGGCCAGGGGGACGAGATCTGACCCCCACGACTCCTGGGGGGGTCGGCGCCCGCGGGAACCAAAGGTCACCTCCTCCACAGCGGGAGGTGGGGAGGTGGAGGGGAGCAAGCGGCCCTGGGGGCTTCGGCGACACTTCAAAGCCTGGGCGGCCGAGAGCGCTTCCTGGGAGGAGGGGGAAGAGGGGACGCGGGGGGGCTGGGCTGGGGCGCCCCCCTCCCGTGCTCTGCCCCCCGGCCGACTCTTCCGCCGGGCCCGCCTCCTTTTCACCAGCACCTGTTCAACCGGAACATCAAGGGGCCGGACCGCCGCCCCCCTCCGCGGCGCTTTAGTGCCTTTCATCCGGGAAGGGGGGCGAGTCCCCGCCCAGGAGGGGGGGACAAGGCGGGGGAGAACTTGTCCTTGACCTGGTCCGCGGCGTCAGGGATTTAGTCCCTTAATCCCAGCGAGGCGGGAGGTACGGGAGGTCTGGGAAGCCGCGATCTGGTCTCCAGCCCCCTCCCTCGCTCCGCTTGCTCCTGCGTGGACTCGGGCAATCCCGGAGGGCTGCCGGGAAGAAGAGGCTCTATGTGTACTCTGCGACTTTCCTGCCGGGGGAAAGGCCCCGATAACCAGCGGCTGCCCGCGGGTCGCGAGCCCTGGACGCCCTTTTTGGATCGACTTGTGAACTTTGCTCGTACGAAAAGTGAAACACCGGAGAACTGTCAGGAGTTTCTAATAAACCACCTGTAATAGCAAGAGAAAAATTGCAAGGAACACTCAGAAACGTCAACCCCGAGTGCATGCCAGGTTCAGCGTAAACGTTTGCTTTCCTTCGGGGTCCACCGCTATGAAGGAGGACGCATTTTCGGGGTTCGCAGAATGGGAGACACGATGGCTCCCTTGATCACTCCGTCCAGGGATGGGTGACCTGGGACACAGTCTGACAGCCGTGGTGTTGGATCTTCGCCGGGCTCGCTGTGTCCCAGAAGCCCATGGGGTGGGCCCGTGGCAACGCTTGCACTTTTAGCGGCTTAGAGACATTACTCTTTGATCTTTCCCACGTTTCTGGGGTGACGTTAACCCCCCCATATATACTTTTAATGTACTTAGTACAGGGGTCCACAGGGTCTCACTACACAAATCAGACTCGTAGTGATTCTGTTTACAGCCTCCCAAGCGCTGGGGATTACAGGCTCGAGCCACCACGCCCAGTCTCTATCGCTGTCTCAGCAGCCTGGTGGCAGGGCCCGCACCGCACGCCCGCGGATCGAACCTCCCCCCACTCGGAGTCGGCCTAAACTGGCGCTTTTAACCGCTGAGCTGTTTGGCGAGCCCTAACGCCCCGTATTATGGGTGGTGCAGGAGAGGTCCCCACGGATTAAGTGATTTAGTCCAAGCTTACACCCGGAAAACGACTATTTGAAGCTACTGTGTCCGCTACGCTCGGCCACCGCGCGTCGCCCCAGTGCCTGGGCGGGGCTGGAGCTGCGATCTCATCCACAAGGGTCCCCACCCATCTAGACGCCCACTGCCACGAGCTGGGGTGAATTCGCCCAGGGTGCCCAGGGCTAAGTTTGAGCACATTTATCATCCCCATCGCCCACCGTGTGTGCGGGTTCACAAAATACGGAGCAGGACACAGCCGGGCGTGGCGGCACACGCTCATAATCCAGGCACTCGGGAGGCTGATGCAGGAGGATTCCCTGTAGTTTAAGGCCAGTGTGAGCTCCGCAAAATGAGTTCAAAGTCAACCTGAACCACATAGCCAGACTGTCTCAAAACAAAACAAAAAGGGGGCAGGAACAGGTCCAACAAGTGGTCTAAGTCCATCGTGGCCTGGCCACGGATGCGGGGTGCAGCGCATATCTCGACAGTGCGACTTCACCTCTACCCGGTCCCTCGGGAAGTGGGGCGTGCACACCCTGCGGCGGAGACCCAACGAAAGCCCTCGCTGGAGCCGGGAGACGCGCGGTGGCGCTCGGCCCGCCTGGCCCTGCCCCACCCGCCCTTGCAGCGCGCTCCCGCACCCGCCGGCTCAGCGCGTCCCGCCGCAAAGGGACTAGGGCAGCGACAAGCAAACAGAAAATTATTTCCTCCCGTTCGGCCCGCCCCGCCCCGCCCCGCCCCGCCCCACCCGTCCCCGGAGCCAGAAGGGGATTATGGGGCCGCCGGGCGGGCGGAAGCGCGCGGTGTTGCTGCTCGGGCCCGACCGCGCTTGGCCGGGCTGTGCGCTGCGCGCCGTGTTGCGGGCCGAGGTTGCGCCTGCGGGCGGGACGGTCCCCAGCCGCTGCGCGCCTTTCCGCGAAGTCCCGCCAGTCGGTTCCCGGAATCGTGCGGGGGAGGCCGTGGGGCGCCGCGCTTTCGCTTCTACAAGCTAGCTCCGCGTTCGGTTTTGCCAGGTCCGGGGGACAGCGGGTGCGACCTCTGCCCTTGCCCGTTTGTCCCCGGGCTCCTTGCCGGCCCCGGGCGCGCGCTTTGGATTCCTATTCGGCGCTTTTGCGCGCCTTATTCTGCACCGCGCCCCAGCAGAGCTCCTGACCTTGGGGCGCTCGGAGGGGTTAAGCGCCTTCGCGAGATACCCCAGCCTGTGAGGCTTCGAGTGGGAGGGCCAGTGCGGTGCGCTTGGGAGGCTGAAGCAGGGGGATCTCTGAGGGTTCAAGGCCATCTTGAACTACATAGCAAGACCCTGTCTCAAGAAAACAATAAAAAGAAAGAAAATGAGGGTGGGGTGGGGTGCACCAGAATCGGGACTGATGGGTTCCAGTCCCGGCTCTGCCACTTACTGGCTGTGACGGCGACTTATTGGAACTCCCATTTTCCCCCGTGTGCCGACTTAGTGCCAGCTCAGGCGAAATAGGAGCAAGTTGCCCACCGAGTGCCCGGCACAGGGAAGGGTAATTTCCCCGGAAAGGTTACAGTGGGGATGGGCTCGCAGGGTGGGTGGACTGGTTCTTTCCACAGTCTGACGCTCTGGGCGAGAAGCAGGCAGCCTGATGCAAAGAGGAAATGGAGGGGACTCCCCCGCTGGCAATACGGGCGGTGGGGGTGGGGGGTGCGGTGCTGCTCTCGTGGGAGTTCTGGCTTTTCACAGATTTAACAGGAAGAGCGGCACGGAGTTTCAGCTCCTGCCTCTGTCCTTAGCTAGCAGCCTTGGTTTGCCAAACTGTAAAATGGGGGCGAAGGGAGCCCTTTCTCTTCTGCTTTGGCAACTACAGCCAGCCAGGTCTCAGAGGGAGCTTAGGGAGCTTTGAGCGGTGCACACCTGGATCCCAGCCAGCCCCTGAGAGGCTGAGGCAGGAGGGTCCCTGAGAGTGGGAGTGAAGAGTGAGTCTAAATCCAAGTGTGGAAGTGACCTGGACCTTGGGGTGGCTGGCCCTTTCTCAAGGGACATGGGGTGGGCAGGAGGGGAAGACGTTCATGAGGAGAGTGGCAGCGGGCTGTGGTGTGTTCACTGGCCACCCCTGTGATGAGGGGGATCCTTATGTATTGTAAAGGGGCACCAATAAAAACTTTAAAATTTAAAGAGAGAGTGGGAGCCAGTGGGGTGATGGCCACATAAGCAGCCTGCCTGGCAAGCAACAAGGGCCTGATCCCCAAAGAAAAGAAAAAGTGGGAGCCATCACCCTCAGCCCCTGTTCCAGCCTACCTGGAATCTTGTCCCAGCCCAGCCTCTGGCCCACTGTGTGACCTTGGGTAAACCCTCCTTTTGATAATTGGTGGGTGACATCTCAAAAATCCTTTGGAGTTGGCATGGTGTAGGTCTCAACTGCCCCAGGGAAGTTTCCCACTAAGGGTGACACATGTATTGTAAAGGGGGCACCAATAAAAACTCACATGACTCTTGCCAAGTCTTCTCTTTTCTGGCAGTTCTGCCTCAAGTCTACCCTTCAGCCCAAGCTGTGCCATTCAGTCTTTCTGAAAAGGCTCACCGGGATCCTCCTGCCTCAGCCTCCCGAGTGCTAGGATTCTAGGCATACCATCACACTGTTAATACAACGTTTTGCGGGCTGGGTGTCCAGCACAACATAGCCAGAGCCTTCTTAAAACAATGATAAAAAAAAAAAAAAAAAAAAACTTCAAGGCATCTGTGATGTTTTCTTCTCTTACCTACCCTGATGCTCTGGAAGGGGGGATGGACATGGAAGCATGGAGTGTTGGGACCATAGCAGAGATGGGGACATGGAGAATGAGGAGCCTGAGCCAGAACTGAAGAAGGGGTGCAGAGCCTGGGGGGCCCTGAGCATCCAGGAGGAGGGGCAACCTGCAGTGGGGTCAGCTCGCACCTTAGAAGGCCCAGAGGCCCCTGCCATGCCCTCTTCCTGCTTCAGCTGTTTTCTCTTCGGAACAGGATGTCAAGCTCTGGCAGGGGCTGGGGGGCTGGGGGGGACTGCAGCACCACGGAGGGGGCAGGCAGGGCACAGGTGGAGGAGGGTGTAGCCTAGGGCTCCTGGTCAGGTAAAAAGTGGGTCACCAAGAGCTGAAAGTTCAGGGTGCAAGGGGGAGATGTGGAGCTGGACCAGGGCTGCGCACATCAGGCCTGCAGGATTCAAACCTGGAGCCCTGGAGTACAGCTGGCCTTGCCCCACCTGCTCACCCCTGTTCCCTGCACTACGACCAGCCTCAGCTCCGGAGCTGGGCCTTGGAGGGACCTGCCCCTACCCCTGCTGGAGCCAGCTCCTGACCTCAGCCCATTGGCGCAGGCCCCCCACACCTCACTCTGGACACCTCAGGCACCTGCACTCCTCTCTGGCTCCACCCCACTGCTCTGAAGTGTGGCCACTGATCACCTGGATCCAGCTGTTGTACACAGTGTGTGGAGGTTTGCAACCTTCCTGCCTCAGCCTCCCAAGACCCTTGCGGTGACCAGTGTACAACACCATGTCTTGATATGTAGTCCAGAATAGCTTTTTTCTTTTTAATGTATTTGTTAGAGGGTCTCACTACGCAGCTTGGATTCCTAGTGCTCCTCCTATTTTCAACCTCCCCAGTGCTGGGATTACAGATGTGTACCACTACTCCCAGTCCAGTCAGTGGCTCAGCGTGCCCACTTACAGGGCTAGTGCGGCATGTGGTACTGGGGATCAAACCTGGGTCCCTGCACTTGCCCAGGCAGGTGCTTACTTCACTGAGCTATCTCACCAGCCTTTCAGAATGGGTTTGAACTCATGATGGCATGCAGGCTGGCCTAGAGCTCCTGGCAATTCTCCTGCCTCAGCCTCTTGAGTCTTGGGGTTGAGTTGTAGACCATCATACCTGGCTACTCTCAGTCTTCCTTAAGGTGTTTTCCTCCTCAGCCCACGTTATTTACATATTCACGTCTATTCACTGTTGCTCCTTCCCCTTGGATGTAGGTGGTGGAAGACAGGGATCTCTGTGAAGGCTGCTGTTGAGTTGGAGGGTCTGGGACGTCCTAGGTTCCTAGTAAATGTTAACAAGCCGTGCATGGACCTCTGTCATCCCAACACGTCAGAGGCTGAGGCAGGAAGATCTCTGTGAGATCGAGGCCAGGTTGGCTACATGAGCAAGTCCCTGTCTCAGATGAAGGAAGGAAGGAAGGAAGGAAGGAAGCTCGGCAGGTAGATGCTTTCGGGAAGGACTGCAGGAGGAGTTCTGAGCCCTGTGTTCACACTGTAGGCAGCCGAGGCGGGCGTGCAGTGCACACTGGGCAGGTCTGATGCCTCATGCACTGTCACAGTGGGGTGCCCCTCTGCAGCACTGCTGGTGGTACCAGGCCCAAGAGGCGTGGCCTCTTCCAGTGGGATCTGCCTCGTGGCCTGGCTCTGCCTGCCAGGGTCTCCTCTGTCTCCGTCTCTCTCTGTCTCTTTTCCTCTCACTTATTTTTTTCTTTTTTTAAAAAAAACATATATATATATATATAGAGAGAGAGAGAGAGAGAGAGAGAGTGTGTGCGTGTGTGTGGCCAGCTCAGCCCACCAGGGGGCGGGGCTGGCTGGCATGTGGTGCTGGGGGATTGAACCGCGGTCCCTGTGCTTTGCTTAGCTTGTTCCAAGTAGGCGCTTTAGACCACTGAGCCATCTCGCCAGCCCCTACTTTTTTCTTTTTAGAGACAGGGCCTCACTATGGAACCCAGGCTGGCCCCAGCTCACAGCAATCTTCCTGCTTCAGGAGCGACTGGGCAACTGAGCAATTTAGGGAGATCCTGTCTCAAAATAAAAATAAATATGGAGATATAGCTAAGTTCAATCCCCAGTAGCACCAAAATAATAAGCAAATAAAAGCGCGATCATTCCCAAGTACCACCCTGTAGATAACTGGCTGGCCCTGGTTGTCTGTGGCTCTGTGGCGGGCACACACTCGTCCTCCCAGCCCTAGGAGGGCTGAGGCAGCAGGATCTCAACTATAGCGAGAGACCTTGTCTCAAAACAAACAGAAAGTGAGCTGGGAAGCCGCTTGGCTGCAGTGTTCTGGAAACCCCGCCTGCCCGCCCGCCCGCCCGCCCGCGGCGGCCGCCGTGACTTCGGGGCAGGCGCCGGCTCCCCCAGCCTGCAGAGCTTTTCCAGTTGCGGGTGAACAGCGCCTGCTGGCTGAGAGGTAGCGCCAGAAACCTGGACGTGGGGACGCGGAGTGGAGCCCTGGATACGGACTTCAGCTCTGTCACCTGTCCCCTCAGCAGTGCCGTCACTACTTAAGTAGGGGAGGAACTCACTGGAAACTTCCCCAGGAATTCACACTTCAGAGCTGATCAAACCGAATGTGTAGACCTCATTTAGATCCCGGTGGGAACGGAAAGCCACACCAAAACAAAACAAAAACTATTTGGGGGACCAGTGGTAAATTTGAGTGCGAGGGGTGGGGTGTTCAGTGTTGCCAAGGAGTTACTGTTTATGTTGCCAGGTGTGATCCCGATACTGTTGCAAGAAATCACCCTGAGGGCTGGAGAGATGGCTCAGTGGTCTAAAGCACCTACTTGGAACAAGCTTGGCAAAACACAGCAACTGCAGTTTGATCCCCCAGCACCACATGTCAGCCAGCCCCGCTCACTGGTAGGCTGAGCTGGCTACACACACACAATAAATAAATGTAATAAACAAATAAATAAATTTAAAAAAAAAAGTGAGAGAGTGCTATTTAAAAAAAAAAAAAAAAAAAAAAAGAAATCACCCTGAGGGCTGGTGAGATGGCTCAGCAGAACAAGCGCTTCCCTGGCAAACGCAAGGGCCTGAGTTCAATCCCCGGTTCCGGAAAACAAAACAAAAAAGAAAGAAAGAAATCACCCTGAAGCGTTGTGAGGGAATGCATGTAAACTCTAAATCACGTAAACAGATCTTACCAAAAATGATAAACGTACTGAATGTTAATTATCAAGTCTAGGTGAGAAATACTTTATGGGTAGTCATTTTGCTATATGCTTCTTTTTTTATTTTTTTGGAAGCGTCTACAGGGTGTTCAGAGTCTCACTACTAGATTGGACTCCTAATGATCTGCCTATTTACAGCCTCCCAAGAGCGGGGATTACAAGCACACTACCACACCTAGTCTCAATTGCTGTCTCCGTGCACCCCAGGGGGGGGGGCAGGGCCAGTATGGCAGGCCCAGGAATCGAACTCTGGCCCCTGCACCTGCTTGCAGGTGCTTTAGGGCCAGGGAGATGGCTCAGTGGAATAAGTGCTTCCCTGGCAAGTGCAAGGGCCTGAGTTCAATCCCCGGTTCCACCAAAAAAATAAAATAAAATAAAATAAAATTCAGGGACTGGGGTGTTTGATCCCCAGCACCACATGCCACCCAGGCCCTGACCCTGGAGCGTGCTGAGCTGGCCACTGAGACTGGGCATGATGGCACACACCTGTAATCCCAGAACTGGGGAGGCTGAAAACAGGAGGCTCACTGTGAGTCTGAGCTGCATAATGTGACCCTGTACCAAGTATTTTTTTTTAATGCATAATAAGGGGCCAGGGAGATGGTTCAGTAGAATAAGTGCTTCCCTGGCAAGAGCAAGGGCCTGAGTTCAATCCCTGGTTCCACCAAAAAAAAAAAAAAAAAAAAAAAAATTTAAATGTGTAATGGAGCCTGGCATGGTGGTGCATAGCTATAATCCCAGCACTCTAGAATGCTGAGGCAGGAGGATCGTAAGTCCTAACCCAGTCTTGGACAATTTAGCAATTTAGCAGGACCCTGTCTCTAAAAAAATAAATAAAGAAAAGAAAAGAAAAGGGCCGGGGAGATGGCTCAGTGGAATGAGTGCTTCCCTGGCAAACACAGGGCCTAAGTTCAATCCTTGATTCCGCAAAGAAAAGAAAAATGTAAAAGGGCTGCAGATGTAGCTAAATGCAAAGGCCCTGGGTTCGATCCCCACTACCACAAAAACAAGACAAAATGAACTAGAACAACAACAACAAAATGGGACACATACCTGTAACTGTAGCTCTCAGGAGGCTGAGACAGGAAAACCTAGAACTCTAGGTCAGCCTGGGACACATAGGGAGTTTCCCGGCTAGTAGGACTGCATCCTGAGACCTTGTCTCCAAATCCAAAACTAAGCTGCGTGTGTGTGTGTGTGTGTGTGTGTGTCTGTGTGTGTCTCTGTGTGTGTGCACTTATACTCAGTTCAAGAGCAGCCTGCACTATATAGTGAGACCCTGTTTCAAAAACACCAAAGAGGGGGATGAAAAATCCAAGCCCAACAAAACCAGTGGAACCAAAATAAAATGAGACAAAACCAAACTCAGCAGGAAACAACCACCACAGGCCTGAGTGGCTGCAGGGTCAGGGTAGGAGGCAGGGAGCAGCCACCCCTGCCCAGCTTCTGCATGTAAAGCTGTCACACTGAGGTAGCCTTACAGCCTGAATGTAGAGAAATTGTCATCACAGGATCTTGGGGATGGGGCCCAGCTCAGTGACAGAGCCTTTGCCTAGCACATGCCAGGCCCTGGCTCTTGGATGGTGGCTCTGGAAAAACAACCCTGGATCCTGGGGCCACGACCTGCTGAGGCTCCCACCCAGAGGTCTGGGGGCGGCTGGACCTCACGGGGACATGCAGTTGGCCATCAGGCAGGCGCTGGGCTGGGCGCCCTGGGAGGTAGGAGTGTGGCGGTAAGCCCTGATGACTTGGGTCAGGGATGAGCTGGGTGCCTTTTGGATTTTCATTTGGTTTGGTTTTTTTGTTTTGCTGTTTTGAGACAAGGTCTTGTTATGTAGCTTGGCTGGCCTCGAACTTGCCAGGATCTTCCTGTCTCAGCCTAACTATGCTGGGATGACAGGTGTACACACCACTGTGTCCACAAAGACCCTGGTTTGGGGGCTGGAGAGATAGTTCAGTAGAATAAGCGCTTGCCTGGCAAGTGCAAAGGCCTGAGTTCAATCCCTGGTTTTTTAGCAAGAGGAAGAAGACAGGCTGGCAGCTGCTGCAAGAGGTCAAGAGGGTGGCAGGAGCCTGCTGGTTTCTGCGCCTGGCCGGCCAGGGAGCAAGAGGGAAGCCACAGCAGGCACAGGCAATGCGGGGGCGGGGAGGGCGCTGTCAGGCTGAGGTAGGGGCGCGGGGATGGGGCTGAGCCTCTGGCAAGGGCAGAATTGTTTTCTGGGCCCTGCTGAGCTCCATCCCTGAGCCACACAGGCCTGGAGGGGGCCTGTGACTGCCAGAGATTGCCAGAGACTGCCAAGGCAGGTGGCAGCCACCCCTGCCCGGCTTCTGCATGGTTTCTGCACCTGGCCGGCCAGGGAGCAAGAGGAAAGCCACAGCGGGCGCACACACACGCACGCACGCATGCACACACGCACGCACGCACACACTCACGCACGCACACACTCACGCACTCATGTAGCTTAGTTTTGGATTTGTGAGACAAGGTCTCAGGATGCAGTCCTACTAGCCGGGAAACTCCCTATGTGTCCCAGGCTGACCTAGAGTTCTAGGTTTTCCTGTCTCAGCCTCCTGAGAGCTACAGTTACAGGTATGTGTCCCATTTTGTTGTTGTTGTTCTAGTTTGTTTTGTCTTGTTTTTGTGGTAGTGGGGATCGAACCCAGGGCCTTTGCATTTAGCTGCATCCGTAGCATGCCCACCTAGGCATGGTGGGACACACCTGTCATTCCAACACTTGTCTTCATCAGCACCAACTTAGAGGCCTGGTTCTGCCATACCCTAGCACTGATACCCAGGCACATCCCTCCCCCCCCTCCCTCTCCCTTGCCCTTCCCCCTCCCCCTTGGGGTTCCTCAAGGACCACCTGGCTATCCCCAGGAATGGGCATGGCCGGCCTGGAACACTCTTCACAGCTTTTTCTTTCTTTCTTTCTTTTTTTTTTTAATGTTTTTCTTAAAATTTTATTTATTTATGTATATGTGTGTGGCCAGCTCAGCCCACCAGGGGGCGGGGCTGGCTGGCATGTGGTGCTGGGGATTGAACCCGGTCCTTGTGCTTTGCTAAGCTTGTTTTAAGTAGGTGCTTTAGACCACTGAGCCGTCTCACCAGCCCCTGCAAGCTAATAATTATAATAAAGCATTATGAAGCAGTTCCACTCTGTGTTGTTGGTAGGGGTCACTGGGGGTCAAACTCAGGACCTCACGCTTGCCGGGTGGGTACTATGCCACTGAGCTAAATCCCAGCCCCTACTGGTTTCTGTTGTGCCAGGGATTGAACTCAGGACCTTTTGTTTGCCAGGCAGGTACTTAACCCCATTCTGTTTTTTGTTTTTATTTATTTATTTTTTGTGGTATCAGGGATTGAACTCAGGACCTTGTGCTTGCCAGGCAAGCACTTATTCCACTGAGCTATCACCCTAGCCCCCATTCTGTTTTCTTGAGAGAGATTTTTTTCTAGTGGTTCACGCTGGTAAAAAAAAAAAAAAAAAAAAAAATTTAGGGGATTACTACAGATTAAACCAGGGCCTTCTCACTGAGCTGTATCCGAGCCCTTTTAGAATTTTGAGACAGGGTCTTGCTAAATTGTCCATGCTGGACTGGAACTTGGGATCTTCTTGCCTCCCCTTCCGAGGGTGCTAGAATTACAGGTGTGCATCACCATGCCCGACTCAGCAATTGTACTCTTCGTGTTGTTGGTATTTTTGAGAAAGTCTCACCATATAGTCTAGGCTGGCCTTAAACTCATTATTGTATGTGGCTGAGTCTGGCCTCAAACTCACGGCAATCCTCCAGCCTCAGCCTCTGAAGTTCTAGGATTACAAGCATGCACCTCCACGCCTGGTAGCAATTCTACTCATTTTTTTTTTTTTTTTTTGAGGAACCGGGGATGGAACTCAGGCCCTTGCGCTTGCCAGGGAAGGGCTTATTCTACTGAGCTATCTCTCCAGTCCCCTCTACTCTTAACTCTGTACATAAAAGAAATTAGAACGCGTGTCCTTACAAAGTTGTATGCCAATATTCCTGAAGGGTTAGTTGTAACAAATATTGAGCACACCTGTAGTTGCAGCGCTCTGGGAGGCTGAGACAAGAGGATCACAAGTTCTAGCCTAGTCTGGACAATATAACAATTTGGTAAGACCCTGTCTCAATATTAAAAAAAAAAAAAAGCTGGGCATGGTAGCCCGCCCCCCCCCGCAAAAAAAAAAGTTTTAAAAATGAAATAGGCTTGGGGCTGGGGAGATAGTCGGGCAGTGTAGGCGCCTAGCTGGCAAGCACAAGGTCCTGGGGTAGATCCCTGGTACCACATGCTGCACCAGCCCCAGAACCTTCAGGTCCGGAAACCAGGCATGGTGGCATACGCCTACAATCCCAGCACAGGGGAGGCTGAGACAAGAGGATCATTGCAAGTCTGAGGTGCATAGTGAGACCCTGTACCAAATACATACATACATACATACATAATAAATACATACATAAAATTAAAACAAAATAGGTTGGGCATGGTGACACAGGTTTGTATCTCTAGCACTCAGGGGGCTGAGGTAGGACAATTGCTACGAGTTCCAGCCCAGCCCGGGCTACAAAGTGAGTCCAGGACCATCCTGAACTGCATAGGGAGACCTCTGTCTCCAAAAGACAAAGAAAGCGGGGAGGGCTGGGGATATAGTGGGGGCCAGGGAGCTAGTGGGGGGCAGAGAGATACCTCAGCAGCATAAGCACCTGCCTCACAAGCACAGGGTCCCAAGTTTGATCCCTAGTACCTCAATAAAGAAAGAAAGAAAAAGAACTGAAAAGAGACTGAATAAACAACAGGCAGCACATCCACGCAACAGGGTAAATCGGCAATAAAAAGGCCTTGACTGGGCCTGGGCCTGTGGAGATGGCTCAGTAGAATAAGCGCTTCCCCAGGAAGCACAGGGTCTGAGTTCAATCCCTGGTTCTGCAGGTGCTGACTTCTCTTTCTTTTGGTCTTCTTGAAAGAGGGTCTCACTATGCAGTTCAGGCTGCCTTGAGCTCACTTTGTAGCCCAGGGTGGTTTCAAACTTGCCACCATCCTCTTTGCGCAGTCTCTCAAGTGCTGGGATTACAGGCATGCGCCACCATTCCTGGCCTTAAAAAAACTGAACAAACTAATCCATGCCAGAGTACAGATCAATTTCACAAATGTTAAAGCTCTTGTGAAATGAGTCAGACAGAGCACGGCTTATTGAAGGATCCAGTGGGTAGGAACAGGGAGGTGCTCTGAGACAGAAGGTGGACTGAACGCCAGGGGTGCGAATGGAGCCAGGGAGCTTCTGCATGGTGACAGACAAGGATGAAGACCTCCACAAAACATGCTCTAAAACCGGATTATCAGAATGGTTGGACATCTCTGTAAATGCACTTAAATTAGAAACTGGGTTAACTATGGTACATACTTCATTTTATTTTATTTTATTTTATTTATTTATTTTTAAATTTTATTTGTTTATTTATTTATTTATTTTAGTGTGTGTGTGGCCAGCTCAGCCCACCAGGGGGTGGGGCTGGCTGGCATGTGGTGCTGGGGAATTGAACCGCAGTCCTTGTGCTTTGCTTAGATTAGCTTGTTCTAAGTAGGTGCTTTAGACCACTGAGCCATCTCACCAGCCCCTATTTTATTTTTTTTATAGACTTAATTCATTTTATTTTTGCGTAAAAACCCTTTATGTTGTAGCTACTGCTGGAGCGTGAGTCCTCTGGACACAGACTCTGGTGTGGGTTTTCACGAGATGGTCGGTGAATTCCTGATTGGGAGAGTTGGTGAGCACAGTCTCTTTCCAGAGGTCAGGGGTCAGACAGCTGGAGGTCTTGGAGATGGCATCAAAGGTGGCCTTAGCAAAGTTGCCCAAAGTAGCAGTGCAGCCCCTAGCAGAGGTGTGCCAGTCATCAATACCAGCCAGCAGCAGCTTGGGCACAGGGCTGAGACAGTGCCAGTGTCTCTGGGGGCAGGGATCAGACGCACCAACACAGAGCCACAGCGGCTGTCACCTTGCAAGGAACAGTGTGGGGCTTGCCGATCTTGTTTCCCCAGTAGCCTCTCCTCACCGGGACAATGGAGAGCTTGGCCAGGTTAATGGCCCCACGAATGGCAGTGGCTACTTCCTTGGAACACTTTACACCCAGGCCAACATGACCGTTGTAGTCCCCAGTGGCGACAAATGCCTTGAACCTGGTCCACTGGCCAGCACGAGTTTGCTTCTGCACAGGCATGATCTTCAGAACTTCATCCTTGAGGGATGTGCCCGGGAAGAAGTCAATAATCTCGGACTCCTTGATGAGTAAGGAAAAAAGGTAAATTTCCTCCAGGGACTTGATCTTCATGTCTTTGACCAGGTGGCCCAGCTTGGTGACAGGAATCCACTCTTTGTCCTCGGCCTCGCCCCGGCCCCGGCCTCTGCCGCGCCTGCGACCTGGAACCCCACTGCGGAAGCCTCCGCGAAAGCCTCCGCGGCCTCCCATGCCTGGGCCCCCCGGGACCTCCGGCCCCTCCCGCTGCACCAGCGTCATCCGCCATTTGGTGTTTCCCAGAAAAAGAAGCCACACTTCATTTAAAGATGTATATATTTTTATTTATTGATATTTGGTAGAGGGTCTCACTATGCAGCTTGGACTGCTAATGATCCTCCTGTTTTCAGCCTCCCCACCTCTGGGATTACAGGCATGTGCCACCATGTCCAGGCTCAGTGGCCGGCTCAGCACACCAAGGCGGGGCTTGCATGGCATGTGGTGCCAGGGATGGAACCCTGGTCCCTGCTCTTGCCTAGGTAGGTGCTTAGTCCACTGCGCTATCTTGATGGCCCCCATACTTTATTTTGAAAAACCACATTTTATTTATGTATTTAGGCCAGAGTCTACAGGGTCTCAGTACACAGATCGGGCTTGTAGTGCTTCTCCTGTTTGCAGCCTCCTAAGCACTGGGATTACAGGCTGTGCCAGCGCCACGCCCAGTCTCAATGGAAGTCTCAGCGGGTCCTGGGGGCGGGGCCTGCGCGGCACTCCCAGGATCGAACCCAGCTGCTGCATTATGCCTAAGTAGCCGCTTTAGTTCATTGAGCTATCTGGCCAGCCCTAAAAACCACATTTTAGGGGCTGGTGAGATGGCTCAGTGGTCTAAAGCACCTACTTAGAACAAGCTAAGCTAAGCAAAGCACAGGGACCGTGGTTCAATCCCCAGCACCACATGCCAGCCCGTCCGCCCCCTGGTGGGCTGAGCTGGCCACACACACACACACATTTAAAAAAAAACAAAAAACACATTTTAATAAACTATGGGGCTGGGCATGGTGGCACACACCTGTAGTACCAGTACTAGGGAGGCTGAGGCAGGAGACTCACCATGAGATTCAGGCCAGCTGGGGTTATGGGGTTACATAGCAAGTTCAAAGCCAGCCTAATAACACTGCCATTCTTTCCTTCCTTCCTTCCTTCCTTCTTTCCTTTCCTTTCCTTTCCTTTCCTTTCCTTTCCTTTCCTTTCCTTTCCTTTCTTTTGCGGAACCGGGCATTGAACTCAGGCCCTTGTGCTTGCCAGGGAAGCGCTTATTCCACTGAGCCATCTCCCCGGCTCCACCTTGTTTCAAAAACAAACCCACTCACAAAAACCAGTATCTAAACCAGCACTGATGGGACAATACATCCCAGTATTATAGGAGGCTGAAGCAGGAGGATCTCAAATTCGAACCCACCCTAAGCAATTCATTAGCATTCAGCAAGAATAAAAATTTTAAAAATCTGAGTATGTAGCTCTGTGCAAAGGCCCTGGGTTCGACCCCCAGAGTTGTGCATGTGCGGGCACACACACACACACACACACACAATCGCTCATAGGCTGGTGAAGAGATTAGATGTCCGTAGTTCTCTAGCCAGAGTCCTTCAGGAAGAAGCAAAACAGCCGCTTCTTGCCTGGACCGCGGGCTCCAGGTCCCAGGCCTTTTCCTGTCCCTTATTTTAGAGGCGGCGGAGGGGACCAAGCCCACTGTCCCTGCCTTCCTCATGGTTAAGGAGGCGGCGCTCAGTTTGGGCTGAGGAAGGGTCGTGCGCCCCCTACCGCAGGCGGCGGGAATCGCAGCGGCGGCTAGTCCACCTAGGGAAGGGTGACAGCGCCTGTTTCACCCTCCTGACGCTGTCACAGGGAAGCCACAGCTGTTCTTCCTTGCTGAGGGGGATACTGAGACTCCCCGTGTCTAGGAAACCTGTACGACTGTCCCGTGGCTCTCTGTAAAAGGCGCCTCGATGCCCCCAGTCACCAGGGCTGAGAGCTGTATCCTCCACCCCTGATGCTGGTCGTGAAGAGGAGCGCAGGCTCAGGGGAGCACTGCCTGCAGCACCGACCTGCCCTGCGGTCCCTAGACTCGCACTTCAGGCTGCAGAGGCGGAGGCCCTGGGTCTGGGTGTTGTGTAATCTCCCATTTGTTCCTGGAGCAGCTTCTTAGCGTTCTCTCCTTGTGTCAACGTGGACTAGGTGTGAGGGATGCAAATACAGTCAGGACTTCGCTCACCTGTCACCGTAGCCCTGGGGAGGCCGAGGCAGGAGGATTGCTGAGCGTTCAAGGCCAGCCTGAGCTGCATAGCAAGACCCGGTATGAAAAAACCAACTCATGCACATTATGTACACACACACGAAGAAAAAAGATTCTTTGCAGCCCCCATTCCAGGTCTTGGTGCACCAAGGCTGAGCGCAGATGGTGCAGATAGGTCCTCGTCACCTGCTACACAAGCAACAGACACCTGGCACCGCTGCAGCAGCACTGTCCCTGCCCCTGAAGCTGCATCCAGACCTGTCTGACTTCTTTCACAAGAGCTTTAACATTTGTGAAATTGATCTGTGTTCTGTCATGGATTAGTCTGTTCCTTTTAAAACCCAGCTGGAAGCCCTCTTGTGCCCTGGCCCCAGAGCAGCGTATTTCTCTCTGTCCCTGAATGTCTTTCTCTGCTGCAGTTGAGAAGTCAGATTCCAGCAGCCTGATTTATTTATTTCTTTATGTAAATTTGGATTGAACCCAGGGCTTTCCATTGAACTACCTGCCTCTCTTTTTATTTTTGGACACAAAATCTCCCTAAATTGCTGAGGTTGGGCTTGTCCTTGGGATCCTTCTGCCTCAGCCTTCCCAGCTGCTGGAATCATGGCTTCCACCATTGTGCCCTGCTACAACCTCATCTTTATGGAGTAAGACAAATCCCAGGGACACCTTCATCACTCACTGTCACTTATTTCTTTTCTTTTTGAGACAGAGTCTCACTATGTAGTCCAGTCTTGCCTCAAACTCCATGATTCTCAGGCCTCAGCCTCCCAAGGGTTGGGATTACAGCATGGGCCACCACGCCCAGCCTCTGTCACCCATTTCTTCATTCACAAATATCGCTTGCTAAGTCTGCGCTAATGGGAGAGACCAACACTAGAAAAGACAGTCTGTCGCATAATGCTAGGAATGACACCGACTCACAGAACAGCAAGTCACGCAAGGCGGGACGGGATGGCGCGGGTCTGCAATCCCGGCACTCAGGAGGCTGAGACAACAGGATGACTTCCAGTTTGAGGCCAGCCTGGGCTACCACAGTGAGTTCAAGGTCAGCCTGAACTGCATAGCGAGATCCTGTCTAAAACAACAACAACAAAAAACCCAATAAGCCACAGAGGAACTAAAGGCCAAGGAGCTGACAGCAGAGTGGCATTGTGGTGGGAATTCTCTTCTTTGCTTTTCTCTCTGGGAGTTCAGTGTCAGGGCCCACGTGTGTCCCTTCCTCTGGCTTTCTCAACCCCTTTGGGAAGCTCAGGGCTCGCAGGGCACAGCCATGCCATGGCTGTCCCGGGGGCTCGAGAGTTGTTGGGACTCTGGTAAGCCCAGGATCTTCACACTGCACTACACCCGACGCCCCCTCATTTTTTATTTTGCGACGGGTGACTCGCTAAGCTGCTAAATTGCCCAGGCTGGGCTTGGACCTGCGGTCCTCCGGCCTCAGCCTCGGAAGCTCCGGGTGACAGGCGCCACCACGCGGGGCTGGGCTCTCTTCCTCCTCCCGGCGCACGTGGTGCGAGCCTCGCTGTGCTGACTCACGCGTCTCCGAGCGCCTGGAGACAGATGAGGAACGTTCCCATTTTACAGATGCGGCAGCTACGGGCGCTGCGGAGAAACACCAGCTGTTCGGCCACCAGCAGATGCTGAGAGGCCATCCGGCCACGTGCGGCGGCGCCTCGGGCCGCTGCGGTGCCTCCCGCACCCGCCCCTCGCCTCCCCCGCACCGCCGCCGCACCGGGTCCACGTGTGTGTGTCTGTGTGCCGAATGGGGCCGGGGGCGGGGCCGGGGCGGGGCCTTGGACGTCACGCGCGCACCGCCCAATCAGCGGCGGGCTCACGGCGGCGGCGCTGGTATTGGGGCAGCGAGGGGGCAGTTCTCTATAACGCGGTCTCGGGAGCCAGCGGGGAAGAAAGGAGGCGAGCGGGCGGAAGGCGCCCTCCCCGCCGCCTGGGCCCCGGCACCGGGTGCCGGGCCGAGGTCCTTCCCGCCTCCCGCGGTCGCCGGCCGCTTTGTTGGCCCCGCCCCGGGCGCTCCGGGCCGTTCCAGAGGGGGCGCCGGACCGCGGCGCGCAGGGAAGGCGGCGGCAGGAAGCGCGCTGGCAGCGAGGGGACCCAGGAGTCCGGCCGGTGCCGCGTGACGAGGTCCGGGAGGGGACGGGGGCCGGGGGCGCCCGCAAGCCGAGGCCTCCCCGTCGAGGGGGGCGATGTTCCCCTCTCCTGAGGGCTCTGCGTGCAGCCGGGGCAACGCGCAGCTGGGCCCCGGGCCTCCGCTCTGGGCACCACTATGGAGACTCTGTGCCCCACTCCGCGCCTGGCGGTGCCGTCGTCCCCGCGGGGGTCGCCATGCGCCCCCTCGCCCCGGAAACCTCGCCGGGGGACTCAGTTCTCCTCGCCACTGTGCCTGCGCGCCCTGGCCTTCTGCGCCCTCGCCAAGCCGCGCGCACCCTCCAGGGGCCTGGGTCCCTGCACCTCCCCGTTCCCGGACGGCCTGAGGCAGCCCGCGCGGCCCCGCGCCCCGAGCCCTGCTGCCCACGAAGATGCGGGCTCAGCCCCGCGCCCCGGCGACGCGCAGGAGGAAGATGACGGAGGACCCCGCGCACCTCCGGGCCGCTGCCCCGAGCTTCTGTGTCCCCAAGAGGCACCGCCCGCGCCGGCTCCGGGCCTCCAGTTCCAGCCTTGTCCCGCCGGCAGCCCACCGCCACCTGCAGGTCTCGCGCCGTCGTCGCCGGAGCAAGACGGACGCCCCCCGCCCGAGGCACCCGCCACAGACCCCGAGGCACCATCCGCAGACCCCTCGCTGGCCGCGCCGGTCGACCTCCGCCAGGAACACTTCGACCGTCTGATCCGCCGCTCCAAACTCTGGTGCTACGCGAAGGGCTTCGCTTTGGACACGCCGAGCCTGCGCCGCGGTCCCGAGCGGCCACCCACAAAGACCCCGGGCAAGGGCGCCACCAAGAAGCGCCGCCGGCAAGCGTCCGCCCCGCGTCCGCCGCCCCCGGCCCGCGCGCCGCCACGCCGGCCCGCGCCCGTGCTGCCCGAAGCCGGCTCCTTCAGCCTGCTCAGCTGCTTCCCCTGTACGCCTGCCCTGGTGGTGGGTGACGATGGAGACCTGCGGCCGGCCGCCTCGCTGCGCCTGCAAGGCGACGCCCGGCCGCCGCCCGCCCACCCCGTGTGGCGGTGGCAGGTAGGGGGCCCTGCGGTCCCCGAGCCCCCCGGTTGCAAGTTTTGGGGGGTCAACCTGGAAGAACTCTAAACGTGGGACACCGCTGCTGCTGCAGAGGACAGCTGGGGTTTCCGGGCTCGAGGACAGAGCCTGGCTTCTCGCTTCTGCTTGTTCTCGACGCTTTCTGCTCCGCGGGCTTGGGGACTCGAGTGACCGAGCTCAGAACAGCCCAGACCCAAGTGATCTCTGTTCTGCTCATTTCGGCAGGGGAGCCGAGGGCTGCAGTCGGGGACAGCCGAGTGACACGAATTCCTGCCCCACCCTGGTGCTATGGGGTATAGTTAAGAAGGCCACTGTTCCCACACCCCAGAAGGAACTAGAGAGACCTTGGTGACGGACAAACCGCTTGTTTCTGCGTCCCGGGGCGAGCCTGGGCTTTGGGGGCTACAGAGGGGCCGGGATGGTGATTGGCAGCACCCTGGGGGGCCCCACCCCCACCGCTCAACCTTTAACCCTTGGCTGCCCGCAAGCCTTAGAGCCTGCACCCCTGAGCCCTTCTGGGGAAGGGGCCAGGTCACCCCCTCTTGCTCCCCCCTTGGCCCCTCTGAGTTCAGGCGACTTAACGATTGGTGAGAGCTTCAGTCTCAGCCACTGGTCTTCCTTTTTTGCCCAGTTTGGAGTCTTTGCCCCCCAGTTTTTCATTTGCTTTCAGTTCATAGGTCTGATGGATTGAAGAGAAACCCTCACCTTGGCAGCCACCCCTCCCGCAGTTCACAGTTAAAAGAGGGACAGGACCTGGGGACCCCGTGGTCTCCTCTTCTGTAGACTTTGCCTGGGGACAGGGCAGAAGACTGTCCCAGGCAAAGTAATGGAAGGTGGAAGAAATCAATAAAATCAGACCAAACGAGTCGCCTCTCGAGGTCCTCTGGCCCGATTAAGGAGGGGATAGAGTTGAGGGCAGGCCTGAGTCCTTTCTCTGGTCACCCAGATTTGATCCCCTTATGAGTTGTGACAAACCAGCCTGTCCTTTGCAGAGGGGTCACAAAAAGGGCTCACGTGGAGTTTGAAGCGGCAGGGTTCGGTGTGGGCGAGACCAGGCCGACACCCTCGGTGAGCGCTTGGGTTGTCAGGGCCTGATCGATCCGAGAGGCGGCGGGGCCTGGGGATTAGGCTCGGGGTCAGAGGTCCCTTTTTCAGGCCAGGCCAGCTTGGCTGGGCCACGCCTGGTGTGATGGTGATGACTGCCTAGGTGCGCACCTCAGCTGGGGTGGGGTGGCCAGGTGCCCACCTTGGAGGGACCTGCGGCCTTTTGCTCTGCACTGCACTAGTGAGTCACTCCCGCTTCCCCTGAGAGGGGACCAGGGAGGGTCAGTTCCCGCGTCTGACCCTGGGGAAGGGCTTGTCTCCTTTTCTGTGAAAATGCTTTATAAAAATGTTATTGTTTGCATAGAGCAGATTCTTGAAAAACTGTTTTGCACCACAAAAAGTTGTGTTTGTTTTTGAAACTGCTTTCTGTTTTTTCTTGACCCAGGGGGAGGGGCGGGGATGGGGGACACTGCTCTCTTAACATCTGGCCTTTATGAACCCTGCTGACCTCCCCTCCCCCTCCAGCTGTGCGGAGGGGAGGGGCTGCTGGGGTGGGTGAGGCGCCCATTCTGCTAAGCCTTAGGCTTCCCCACTTATTTTCCCCCCCAAGAGCTGAGAAAGCGGGGAGAGGCAGAGTCCAGGCAGGGCACAGGAAGAAAATCTGCTCAGAAGAGGGGTCCCGACTCTGGGGAGAAACTGAGAAAGGCAGACCTGTTTTTTAAAACAATGTTGTCAGTGGAATCCAGGTTGGCTTTGGTCTCCCAAGCCCTGGGGAAGTCGGGTGCAAGGCTCCCCAGCCAGGGAAAGGGTTAACCTGCAACCTGGAGGGGCTGCGGTGAGTTGAAAGCTACACCTTTTGGTCAGACCTAGAGCCCCCTCCTTGGGGACTGGTTTCTTCGGAGCTGGTCAGGGCTGGGCCATCCAGGGCACTTCCTGGTCTTCCAGCTCTGGAGCTGAGCTGCTGTCCTGGGGCTGTAATCAATCACACCAGCATTTTTTTTTTTTTTTTTTTTTGAGGGTCAGTTAGGGTTAGGTTGAGACAGGTCTCCTCGTGTAGTCCAGGCTGGCCTTGAACTCACAAGGGCCGCTAACTCACAGCAGTCGTCCTGCCTCAGCCTCCCAAGCGCTGTGATCATAGGCAGCCAGTGTGGCGCCCCCGCATGCCACTATGGGAACTTTCTGAAACTTTGACCCTGAGCCCCACCTGGCCCTCAGGGCAAAAACTGGACTGGTTTCTTTGTTTCTTTTTGTTTCATTCGTGTTGCTGGGGATCCAGCCCCTGGCCTTGTGGCAAGGTGAGAACTCTCCCCCGACAGTTCCCAAAGGAGAGACCTGTGGGACCCTCTGGGGGAGCGGCTGGGGGAGGGGACAGCGTTGTTCCAGTCTGGAGCCGGAGCTGGGCCACAGGGCCCCCAGAACCCACAGCTGCTCCCTGCTGGCTTTCCTCCCCTCCAGGGCACTGAGTCCCTCCCATCACCTCCTTGCCTTTCCCTAGGGTCCTTCCAGGGCCTCTGCTCTCACCCCTCCCCCTCAGGCTCTCCGTGGCCCAAAGACACTTGCAGGCCTGGTCAGTTCCCTGTGCACCCAGCCGACCACTGCCTCCGGGCAGCCTGAAGGCCTTGGTGTCCTCAGCCTCCTGTCCCTTAGCCTGACTTCTGGTCCTGAAGCTGCTCTTGCCAGGGTCACCTTGACAGCCCTACTCATGGCTCAGTGGCCTTGGCCCTGGTCCTGCTCCTGCCCTGGCTTCTCCAGGTCCATGACCACTGGACGTTCACAAGGTTCCCTGGTTCTCTGTCACCAAAGGGCCCTGATTATCTCTTTAGTCCTCAGGAGGCTTTGTATAGTGAGGGAGGCAAGCAGGATGAGGTGGCATATGCTTGTCATCCCAGCCCTGGAGGGGGATCTCTGAGAGTTGGAGACCAGCGTGGGGTATATAGCAAGACCCTTTGTGAATCAGTCAAATGAGGAAGCCCCTGCCTTTGGCTTGTTCCTCCTCCTTCCTGCCCTCTGGCCCTTCCTGAACTGCCTCCTCCCATGACTCACACCCTCCCTGTTGTGGACCAAGCTCCTGGGGCCCATCCCAGGGACAGCCCTGGCCTCCTCCCCATCACCTTCCCAAGACTCAGCGCCCTAATTCCCAGCAGGGTCCCCTGGCTTGAGCAGCAGCCATCCTCTCCGGAAGCTTTGCTTCGTCCTGCCCCCCTGTCCATCCTCACCCAGGCTGGCCCACTGCCCTACCCAGCCCGGGCCGACATGGCCACCAGCCTGCTCCTGGGGGCTCGCTCCACTTGGCCCCTGATCAGGTTCTGGCTTACACAGTGGGTCCCCAGTGTACCATGTCCAACTGCTGGACCTGACTTTGCGGGCATCATGGTCTAATGCACAGTGCAGTATGTCCCGGCCACCCAGCCCTCTCTGCCTCCGTGCTCCACGGCTGTTTGAAGTGCCACTTATTCTGTGGAGTCTCCTCTGACTCTCTAGGTGGATGTGACCCACACCACTTTTAGCAGGGGCCTTGGAGGACTCCCAGGGGGCCCTGGGCCAGGAGACTCCTGGGGCAGCCTGCTCATCCCGCTTTCTCTTCCTGGCACTAACACCACTTCAGAACCTCTGCAGAACTTGTGAAAATAGCCCCAGAAGCCACTGTCCAGGGTGCCAGTCCCCCTACATCCTGTTCACACTTTCCTTAAATAATCTAAGATTAAAAAGCTAGGTGGGGGGGGAGGCGGGGAGATGGCTCAGTAGAATAAGTGCTTCCCTGGCAAGCGCAAGGGCCTAAATTCAATCCCCGGTTCAGCTAAGGCATAGTACAGCCTATAATCCCAGTACTTAGGAGGCTGAGGCAGAAGTATCCTTTTGAGTTTGAGACCAGCCTGGGCCACATAGTTAGCTCAAGGTCAGCCTGAACTGCATAACAAGACCCTGTCTCAAACAAAGCAAAGCAAAAAAATTAACCCTGCCTTTGTTTTCCTCTATGTCATTGCCTATCCTGTGCTTTTGTTTTTCTGGGTCCTGGCTCAGTGACCCCTAATACATATTTTTAAAGACTGATGGGGGGGGGGGGCTGGGGATATACCTCAGCGGTGTAAGTGCCTGCCTGGCAAGTACAAGGTCCTGAGTTCAATCCCTGGATACCGAAAAAAAAAAAAATTTTTTTTGGAGACAGGGTCTCACTATGTATCCTCTGCTATCCTCAAACTCGGATCCACTTGCCTCGGGCTCCTGAGTGCTGGGATGAGAGGCATTCACCACCACAACTGCCTCAAAATGAAATTTTAAAAAGGGCTGGGAGGGCTTGGGATATAGCTCAGTGACACATAGCCTGCCTGGCAAGGGCAAGATCATGAGTTTGATTCTCAGTAAAAAAAAAAAAAAGCTAGGACCAGGACCCTGGCATGGTGGCACAACCTGTCATCCCAGCACCAGGGAGGCTGAGGCAGGAGGATCGCTGTGAGTCTGAGGCCAGCCTGGGCTGCATAGTAAATTCAAGGTCAGTTAGAATTACATAGCAATGCTGGGCATGGTGGTGCATGCCTGTAATCCCAGCACTCTGGAGGCAGAGGCAGGAGGATCACCGTAAGTTCAAGGCCAGCTTGGGCTACAAAGGAAGTTGAAGTCAACCTGAACAGCATAATGAGACCCTGTCCCCCCAAAAAAAGACTAAAAAAAAAAGAATTACATAGCAAGACCTTGTCTTTTTTTTTTTTTTTTTTTTTTTTAGGTATTTGGTACAGCGTCTCACTTCCCAGCTCGGACTCCTAGTGATCCTCCTGTTTACAGCCTCCCAAACACTGGGATTACAGGCGTGCAGCAAGCTTGGGGGTGGGGATGGGGCTGGTGCGTCACGATGCGGTGGCTGGAACCTAGGTGCTTCGCTTGCCTAAGCAGGTACTTAGTCCGCTGAGCTATCTTGCTGGCCCAAGACCCTGTTTATTATTATTATTATTGTTGTTGTTGTTGTATTTTAGGGAAGGGTCTACAGGGTGTTCAGGGTCTCACTACTAGAGTGGACTCGTAGTGATCCACCTGTTTACAGCCTCCCAAGAACTGGGATTACAGGCGCGCACCACCATACCCAGTCTCAATCTCTGTCTCAGCGTGCCCTGGGGGTGGGGCCAGCACAGCAGGCTCGGGGATTGAACCCCTGGCCCCTGTGCCTGTTTGCTTTAATCCACTGAGCTATTTGGCTGGCCCTTACTTTTATTTTTGTTTCTATTTTTATATTTTATTTATTTATTCTTTTTTGTTTGTTTGTTTGTTTGTTTGTTTTTAAAATTTATTTTAGTACAGGGTTTATAGCGTCTCACTGCCCAGCTCGGACTCATAGTGATCCTCTTGTTTGCAGCTCCCTAAACGCTGGGATTACAGGCGTGTGCCACCAGGTCTAATCTCAATCGAACCCCGGCCCCTGAGTCCCAAGACCCTGTCTTAATAAAGGAAAGAGAGCTGGGGATGTGGCTCGCTGGTAGAGCACTTGCCTAGCGCCTGCGAGGCCTGGAGTTCAGTCCTCTCCAAGGAGCAAGCTTTTAAAGGACTGCGCAGCCGCTTGGCGAGGGCCTGGGCCAGACTGCAGTTTCATACTCGTCCACTAGATGGCGGTGTCAGCCAGCGACAGAAGGAAGTTCCCTGGAGGGAGGAGGGTAGTGTGCTAGTGTGTAAGGGATTAATCCTAGCAACCCACGGCCTTCCCTGGCTGGGCCCTGTACCAGGGCCTAAGGGACAGTGATGACTTGATTCTTATACCTGGGAACTTGCAGCAGGTGTCACTATCTTGCTTTCATTCAGGAAAGAGCATTATGAGCTGTTTAACACAGGAGGAAATGGATCAGAGAGGCTTATATACTCGCCTGAGGTCACACAGCCCTCGGCAGAGCAGAGTTGACTTCTGGCCCATCTGAATAGCAAACTCTTTCACAGCATTCACTGGGAGCCAGGCGCAGGTGTCGTGATGCAGAGCTATACCCCAGACGCTAATTTTTACTTAGGCAGCACATGCTGGCAAGTGTGCTACCCCTAAGCTAGATTCCTAGCCCTTATTATTCTTTATTTTGAGACTGGGTCTCACAAAATTGTCCATGCTGAGCTTCAACCTGTGACCCTCCTGCCTCAGCCTCCCAAGCAGGTGGAATTGCAGGCCCAGGCCAGCACTCCATCTAAGTGGTTTGTGCTTTTTTTCCTTGTCTTTTTTTTTTTTTATTTTTTTTCCATTTATTTATTTATTTATTTATTTATTTATTTATTTATTTATTGTGTGTGTGTGTGTGGCCACCTCAGCCCACCAGGGGGCGGGGCTGGCTGGCATGTGGTGCTGGGGGATTGAACCGCGGTCTCTGTGCTTTGCTAAGCTTGTTCTAAGTAGGTGCTTTAGACCACTGAGCCATCTCACCAGCCCTACCTTGTCTTTTTGAGATAGGGTCTTGCTATACCGTTCAGGCTGGCCCTGCACTTTGTAGCCCAGGCTGGTTTTGAACTGGTAACGATCCTCCTGCTTCAGCCTCCTGAAGCTGGATTACAGGTGTGTGCCACCATGCCTGGTCTAGGTTTGTGCTCTCAGTGACCAGAGACTGCCATAGGCCATGGTGCAGCAGCTACCAATTATGGGACAGGGCAGTCCCCAGCAGTATGCAGAGGCCACAGCCATGTGCCAGCCCTCAGAAGTCCAGGGCCACCCCAGAGGAGCCCACAGGTCACAGAGTCCTCTCCCCAAGGCGAGGATGAGGCTTGTCACAGAGCTCTGGTGACCTCAGCCTGGTGACTCACCCTCTGTGGTCCTGTGTCACCACCACCCGGAGTCAGGCATCCTATGGCCACAGGTGACTCTCACATGGAGGAGTCCTGATTTATTACAGAACAAAAGCTGCGTGTGGTGGTGTATCTATCTGTGATCCCAGCACTTGGGAGGCCGAGGCAGACGGAGGCAAACTGGAGGCTGGGCTGGGGAATTTAGAGCCTTAGTGAGCTCCTGTGTCAAAATTAAGAAAACAAAAAATCTGAGCTGGCCAGATAGCTCAGCAGACTAAAGCACCTGCTTCAGCAGAGGGCAGCAGCTGGGATTTGATCCCTGGTGTACTGTGCCAGCCCCACCCCCGGGGCACGCTGAAATGGCAATTGAGACTGGATGTGGTGGTGCGTACCTGTAATCCCAGCATTTGGGAGCCTGAAAACAGGAGGATCCTTACAAGGCAGATCTACATAGTGAGACCCTGTACACCCTGTAGGCCCTGCTCTAAATTAAAACAAAACCAAAAAAAAAAAAAAACAAAACAAAACAAACAACGTAGTCAATGCAAAGGCCCTGGATGTGTCCAGTACAGAAGGAAGGAAGGAAGGAAGGAAGGAAGGAAGGAAGGA
This sequence comes from Octodon degus, assembly GCF_000260255.1. Taxonomy (NCBI): domain Eukaryota; kingdom Metazoa; phylum Chordata; class Mammalia; order Rodentia; family Octodontidae; genus Octodon; species Octodon degus. The sequence goes on along the minus strand of NW_004524632.1, from coordinate 8,220,691 downwards.
AGGAAGGAAGAGAGAAGTACTTTAGCTAAAGTGCACCTGGTTCATGAATTCCCGCCTGATGAAAGTCTGCGCAGCCAGCCCTGTACGGTCACCACGGGGCCCTGCAGGCCAGGGACACTTTCCTGATTGTGTTCTCCAGGTGCAATGCTTTGGGGTGTGTTCTTGTCAGAGCAATAAGCCTCCACCGCCAGAGCCCTGCCTTTGAGTGCATGGGGTTGGGGACAGGGAGGAAGAGGCAAGCATGCAGGTCTCCCTGGCAGGGGGGCAGAGGGATGCTAAGGACGCTTGTGTGCACTGGAAAGGCGAGGAGCTCACCCCAGGGACAGAGGGAGCAGGCTCCTGGCGGAGGGTGTGGTGCGGGCGACGGCCGGGTATCAGGGAACTAAGGAGCTGGTGTGCTGGCCCGTAGCCCCAGCTACGCAGGAGGCTGAGGCAGCAGGATCGTGGGCTCTCGCTAGCCCAGGCAACTTAGTGAGAGCCTGCCTGAGAAGCCAAGAGAAAGCTTGGGGTGCAGCTCATGGCAGCATGCTAGCCTGGCTTGTGTGAGGCCCAAGAACTGAGAAAAGCAATGCCCAAGAGATGCCCATGTGGTTGATGCTGGTGCAGGGAACAGAGAGGCGGGGTCAGGGACTTTGCAGGCCACAGTGAGGACTGAGCTTCTCCTGACAGCCTAGGAGACAGGGCTGGGGAGGAGTCACCAGGAATGCACAGAGAGGCCACCGGCCACCAGGGAGGCTTCAAACAGCAGATCCCGGCCAGGCATGATCCTCACGCCTCTCATCCCAGCACTCACAAGGTTGAGGCAGGAGGATCACAAGTTCCAGCCTTATCTGGGCGGTTAAGTGACTTAAGGAGACTCTGTTTCAAAATAAAATCAGGAGGAACCCGAGATGGCTGGAGGAAGTTGAGGTGGCGCCCCGGGCTAAGGCCTCTGAGCTGCGGGCTGCCCTGTAATGCGGGGCACAGCTTGCCCCCAGAAGCCCTGCTGGCTGCACGTGACATCATAATGCTTTCGGCCAGTGGCAGTGGTGAGGCTCCAGCAGCCCCATGCTTCTCTGAGAGTGGTGATGAAAGGACGAACATGGAGGAGAAAAGTAAGCAGGCCCCAAACACCTTAGCTCTTGTAGCCCAGCCATCCCTCCCAAGCCCCTCCATTCCAGGGTCTGTAACAAACAGGTTCTCAGCATTTCATTTTTTGGATGAAATGTCTTTCTTTTCTGCACAATATGCTCATATAGTAATAAATACTGATTTTCATTTAAATAAAATAAAATGGGGCTGATGATGTAGCCCAGAGTGAAGGCCCTGGTTTCAATGCACAATGCTGAAAAAGAAAGGAAGGAAGGACGGAAGGAAGAAGAGCCAAGGAAAGTACTTGAGGGCTGGCTTAGGTTGATGAGCAGTTTGAGGTCCTGTGTTCAAAACCAAGGGAGGAGCCGATGTAGGAGGTCAGTACAAGCATGTCTTTTGTAGACTTTGGAGGAAGGACAGACATGGAGAAGGTTCTAGAAGGTTCTGGAAAATTCTAGAACAGCCATAGGGAACCTTTTAGAACTTTTTATGAAGCAAGTACCCTGCTGTAGCAACCATCCCATAGGAAGCCCCCCCCCCCCCTCTCCTTTTTTTTTTTTTTTTTTTTTTTTTTTTTTTTTTTTTTTTTTTTTTTTTTTTTTTTTTTTTTTTTTGGTCTTTTTGAAACAGGGTCTCTCTGTACAGTTCAAGCTGGCCTTGAGCTCACTTTGCAGCCAAGGCTGGTCTCAAACTCATAAGGTTCTCACTGCCTCAGCCCCCCAGGTGCTGGGATTGCTACTGTATGCCTGGTTCAGGTGGTCATTTTCCTGGCTGTGAGGTGGAGTTGGCATTGTGTTAAGGGAGGAAGGGCTGCGAGGCCAGGGAGGCGGCTTGCAGGCCCTCTGTGTCCCTGCCTTACCCTGGGACCTCCAAGGTCATGGCTGCAGGACCGTGAGTGGCTATCATGAACACAGAGGGGAAATGTCCCCTCCTCGGGTCTCCTGGAGGCACAGGGTCTGGCTGGGGACACAGTGAGGAGGGCACCCATTCCTGGTCCGGGGAAACTTGACCCCATGCTGGGGCAGCATTAGGCACCAGGGCCTCCTTTGCGGACCTGCTGGTGTGTGTGTGTGTGTGTGTGTGTGTGTGTGTGTGTGTGTGTGAATGTGAATGTGTGCATGAGCACGTGAGTGCACGGGTATGAGTGTGTGGAGCCTGCAGCCGTGGGATGGACTCGGCCCCACGGGGGGCCGGGCTGGTTCCCCTACCATCTGCCCCAGGGAGGGGGTGCAGTGGGAGCCAGGGCCAGGGCTGTGGCAGGGAGGCAGACAGAAAGGGGCCACGTCGGGGTCCCGTCTGGCCTTGTGGGTAGGTACCAGCTGCCTTCTGGGTTTAGGCTGTAAAATGTCCCTTCTCCTTGCACAGGGCCTGTGTCCCCACCTGATGCCACCAACTCCCCAACTCACCTCCCACTGCTCCCTCCTAGGCACAGCAGAGTGGGGTGATCCTGGGTGGGAGGAGGACTGAGGGCATCTGGGCATCGAGCAGAGAGGACCAGACTGAGTAAGGACAGAGCTGTGGGCACCACAGCAAGAGGCCCTGTTCCACAGTCGGGCACCTGGAACCACTTCCTTTGCCCTGGGGACAGACAGGCAGAGCCTGGGCATCCAGCGAGAGGCCTGGTGGCCAGAAAGGGCCTCCATTCCAAGTAGCCACAGTTTTCTAGGTCAGGGGACATTTGTCAATCTGTCCCCTCCACTCTGGGCACCTCCGGCCTAGGGTCTCCACCCTCCCCTCCCTCTGTGCCTTCCCTGGTATGAGGGGCACAGAGCCTGCCAAGGGTGGTGGGTACTTCCGGGTGCCCAGGCCCCCTGGAGGGTGCTCCATGCCAGGGCCCCTGCCAGGGCCTGTGCTGTTGCCGCCTCCAGCTGCCGCTTCCTCCTCCTCTGAGCTGCGGCAGTGACACCTTCCCTGGCACCGTCCCACTCTGCACAGCCAAGTAGCGCCCGGCCCACGGCGGGCAGCAAGAACAGCTCTGAGCGATGTGGCTGGCAAGCTCTGCTCCTCACCTCCCCCGTTCCTCAGCTTCCACCAGCGGCCCCTCCCTGTCACATCTGGGCCTCTCTGGGTGCCCCCATAAAGCTGCCTGCACCCTTAGGTGGGCTTTGGGGAGGTGAGTGGGTCAAGGGGCCTGGTGCTCGTCAGCGCATCAGAGACCGCGAAGCCTGGTGGGAGGAGCCGGGCGCTGGGGGCGTGGCCTGGGAGGACGCCCCGCCCTCCTCCTGCAGTCCTCTAGCTCCTGCCCGCCCTGCCATGACTGCTTCTCCACGTGCCCCTCTGCCAGGCTGCCCTGCCTTGGCGCCAGCCGACTATGAAACTGTGAGCCAGAATGATAAACCTTTCCTCCTCTAACGCGGATGTCAGGCATTTTGTCCAGCCGTAAGAGAGTAGCTAAGACGTGCCCTGAGGTTGGGTTGGTTTCAGATGCCTGCCAGGTGTGCTGGGGCTGGTGTCACCTGAGCCTGGGCTTCCTGGTGAGCTCAAGGCCAGCCTGGATTACACCGCGAGACCCTGTCTAAAAGCAAGATGAAACAATAACCCGAGGCATGGACGCCGCTGGGTACTCTGGGTCAGGATTGGCGTGGACCGCAGGTGCTGATGATCCTGGCCCCACGCGAGCTTGAGAAGCCCCGGGGACAACTTCCCGTCGAGGTGGTTCAGGTGGGAGCCCTGCTCTTCAGATTCCAAGGGAGGTCCTGTCCCCCGACCCTGCCTGACCTGGGGACCCTCCAGGTCTCCGCTCCCCCAGCCTCCTCCTGCCAGCTCAGCCCCGCGCCCCAGGAGGCTGCGGCGGGATTTTCCATGCGGCCCAGACAGTGCCAAGCGGATCTATATTTTCCTCTCCTCCCCCGGACAGACGCGGCGCCTCCGCCTCCCGTGCCAGGCTGCGGCCCTGCAGTCTGTCGCGTGCAGCGCTGTCTCGGATTTGCATGTTTAATGTTTCATCCAGGAAGCGCTTCTGGCCAGCGCTGGGAGGTGGTGTGAAGCTGGGAGAATGTCAGGCCCGGAATGGCAAAGGGGGGGGGGGATGTTGACGCCGGCTCCCCACCCCTGTGTGGCAAGCACCCCTTCCGTGGAGAGCACCCCATCTTGAATTCCATGTTGCTCCTGGGTCCCTAGGCTGTGGCCAGGCCTCAGTCATGTGACTGTCAGTGGATTTTTCCACTTGAAGAAGCCCTCTGGCACTGGCTGTGGTGGTGCATGCCTGTCAGCCCAGCCCTTGGGAGGCTGAGGCAGGAGGATCACCACGAGTTCCATTCCTGCCCCCTGGCTCCATGGGGCAGTGGCAAGAGACTCATCTTCTTCTGGGTACCCTGCACCTGGTGGAGAGCGGAGTGGGACAGTGAGGGGGCAGGGGCTAGCGGGTCTGGTGGATGCAGCCTGACCTTGGGGAGTCCTCGAGCTCTCTGGGTTCCTGTGGGGGATGAGGGAGGATGGCGGGCATGTCACCTCCCTGCCTGGCCAGCTGCACAGGACTGATGGTGAGCCGATGGGTTCCCTGGGACCCAAAGAGGACACAGGGGGCAGTGGGCAGTGGCTCTGGCCCTGGGGCAGATGGGAAGTGGCAGACAGGGAGGGGTGGAGGAGGACAGACACAGGCTTCATTCTGGTCCATGAAGTGCCCATTGTGCCTGCGACCAGAGGGCCAAGGGACAGCCTGCTCCCTGTCCCAGGTCCCTGGGGACAACATCCCCTCACACTGGTGCTGCCCTCTGGCAGGGCTGGGACAGAGGGTTCTCAGAGCCAGAGCGGGTTGGCCGGGTCCTGCTCCCTACCCCATGCCAAGGCTGGGCCCAGGCTTTGTCTGAAGGGCTTCTAGACTCAGCCCTGGGGGACATCTGGGGCTATAAAAGGGGTTCGGCTATCCTTGTGGCAGCTGGGGCCCCACCCCCACCCAGACAGCTCCACCCTATTCCAGAGCTCTTGGTGAGCCTCTGGCAGGCTGGGACATCCTTCCTGGGCCTGGCCTTAGCTGTCTGCACTGTCACTGCAGCGGACAACTGTCTTGCTGGGTGTGGGGCCTGGCTGAGTGGGAGACCCTCATGTCTTGTGTGGGCACCATGGCCCAATGCAGCAGCCTGGGATCTGGTGGCCTCTGTCCGTCCCTTGCACACACAGATATGGATGCCCCCATGTCCAGGGGACTCCCCAGGCCACTTCCTGCTCCCCCCAGTGCTGAGGACCCAGAAAGGAGCACAGATTGGGGGGCTGCAAACATCGCCACAGAGCCACCATGCTGTGTCCCCAAATGCAGACACTGTACCCGTAGTTTTCCCATCTAGGTCAATGGTTTGTAGCTAACCGTTGGGACTTTATGCTTGCTTGGACTTGTGCTTTAGTTTTTGTTTTTTGAGACAGGGTCTCCAACTCACAGTGGTCTTCCTGCCTCAGCCTCCCGGTTACTGGGATGACAGGTGTGTGCCTTCATACCTGGGCAGTTTGGGGCATTTTGTACAAAGGATACCACAGCGAACCCGAAAGAACCAGACCTGCAAGAAGCTGCGCCACTAAGGTGGTCACTGTGGTGGAGACGAGAGCCCAGCCCCTCTCCCGCCTGCCACGCCTCGGGGGCCCCCAGGGACTCCAGCTGGGCTCGCAGGGCCCAAGTAGAAGTAGCCTGAGCTCCAGTCTTTCGGAGTACCTACAAGATGCCCACAGAAGGAAGTGGAAAGCGCAGGGTGGACTGCAGTTCGGAAGTGCTGCAGTGCCCGCTTGATGACTCGGGAAGGTGTGCAGGCCAGAAGGGCTGGGGGCCCTCGGGGGTGACCTTGGTCAGCCTCAAGAGGGCCTGCAGCTAGAGCGAGCACTTGGAGTGTGGGCTGGGGCAATGTAAGAGAAACACTTTGTGTGTGTTTTGAAGTGGTTTTTTTTTTTTTTTTGCAGAACCGGGGATTGAATTTAGGCCCTTGCGCTTGCCAGGGAAGCGCTTATTCCACTGAGCCATCTCCCTGGCTTGCACATGTTTTGGAGATAGGCTCTTGCTCTGCAGTTCAAGCTGAGCTCAGACTCATGGAGGTCCTCCTGCCTCGGCCTCCCAGCTGCTGGGCTTACACACGTGTGCCAGCACATCCTCCTGAGAGCAGTTTTCAGCTGGGGTGAACTTCTGTTTCTTTCTTTTGTTTTCTTTTTTCTTGAGCCAGGGTCTGTTTTGTAGTTCAGCCAGGGCTTTAACTCACTACAGAGTCCAGGGTTGCCTTGAGCTCGTGGCGATCTTCCTGCCTCAGCCTCCTGAGTGCTGGGATCACAGGTGTGCACCACCAGGCCTGGAGCTGGGCTGATTTTGTGCAGTTTCACACATCTGGCAGTGCGCTCCACATCTGGCAATGTCTGGGGATGTTTCTGTTGGTGACAGGTCGGGGTCACTCCTGGTGTCTATCTCAGGGTGCTGTAAAATGTTTTGTTTGTTTTTTTAAAGTTTTTTAAATTTTATTTATTTAGTGTGTGTGTGGCCAGCTCAGCCCACCAGGGGGCGGGGCTGGCTGGCATGTGGTGCTGGGGGATTGAACCGCGGTCCCTGTGCTTTGCTTAGCTTGTTCTAAGGAGGTGCTTTAGACCACTGAGCCATCTCACCAGCCCTAAGTAGGTGCTTTAGACCACTGAGCCATCTCACCAGCCCTGTAAAATGTTAAGCAGTGCACAGGACCCCCCCCACCGCCCCCAAGACTCAAGGGGGCGACGCCCTCGCAGCCTGCGGATGCGAACGCTGCCCACACTGCACCAGCGCCTTCCTGTGTCCATTTCCTCCATTTGCGGAGCAGGCCCTGAACCGCACTGCCTCAGCCTCCACCCTCACCGTGATGCCAGACACACACACCGGCCACATGTGTGAATGTGGAACCCCACGTGGCAGACAGCGTTACCCTTGGGATCCAAATCTGTCCACAGCCTCCTCACCTAACAGGCCCCGTGGAGACCCTGACCCCGGAAGCTGGGAGAAAGCTGGGGAGGGCTCACCCAAAAATGCCAGAGATGTTGACTCAAAAATAACAGATGCTTGCTCCCAATGTGATTTGCATCTCATTTGCATGCTGTTTTACATCTTATTTGCATGCTGCTCCTTTAAAGTCACAAGGCACAGATCTCGAGGCCTATCTGCCCTTCCCACTTAGGCAGGGTGCAGACTGCTGTCTGTCCCCAGCCTGGCTTCTCGGCCCACCCTCTAGGCTCCCTAGAGCTTGATGTGGAGAGGAAGGCTGCAAGGTGACAGGCACCCAGCCTCTCCCACGCCTATGTAATTTCCTGCAAGTGACCTGGTGTCTCTGTCTTTGAGTGTCCCCTATAAAATGGGCATGAAGATGGGCACTGACAAGCCCAGTGGAAAAGGCTACCGCGGGCTCTGCAACGTGCAGGCACATGGGGAATGCCAGCTCCTGTGCCAGTCGTGAGCTCTGGCTTTTCGGAAGTCACTGCTGCTGGGGAGGGGCTGCGGGTCTGAGCTCCCTGCCAGCTCGCAGCTCTGAGCTCTGTGCTTTCCCCCAGGAGCCTCTCGTGGGCGCTGGGAGCTGCTGCGCTGTTCCATTCACTGCTTTCCCACACAGGGTCTCACTGCATAGTGTAGACTGACCTCAAACTGACAGCAACCCTCCTGCCTCAGCCTCCTGAGCGTGTTAGGATTAGAAGCACGCACCACCATGCCTGGTTTCCACTGTACTCTTCAGAAAGGAGTCACCATGTCCACCTACATTCCGGGGCAGAAGTCAGCTCTTGAAGGAGAATCTGCGGGCTCACCCAACCAGCCCCCCCCCGCCCCCCCCATCGATCAGCAAGTTTTGCAGGTTCTGCTGCCTGAAGCTGTGCGGGATTCTCCGCTCCTCTCTGTCCTACTGCCACACTTCCAGTCACCTGGCCGCTTGCCCCTGTGACAGCAGAGGCCTCCCGACCGGTTTTCTGGCTTCAGGCTTGGGCCTGTAGGATCCATCCTCCAGCAAGCAGCAGAAAACTCAGGATAGCAGCAGAAAAGCAGCAGAAGACTCAGATCCGGGACTCCATCTAATGGTGATGAACTGCGCGGCCTTTTGTCCTCCTGATTTAAGAGCCTACTAAGCGGGTGCACACCTGTGATCCCAGGACTCGGGAGGCTGAGGCAGGAGGAACGCTGTGAGTTTGAGGCCAGCCTGAACTGCATAGTAAAACCCTGTTTCAAAAAGACAAAAATAAGGGCTGGCCTGATACCTCAGCGGACTAAAGCACCTGCTTGGGCAGAGCGCAGCAGCTGGGGTTCTATCCCCGGCCTGCCATGCCAGCTCTGCCCACAGGGCGTGCTGAGATGGTGATTGAGACTGGGTATGGTGGCGAGCACCTGTAATCCCAGCACTTGGGAAGCTGAAAACAGGAGAATCATTACAAGTCTGATTTACATGGTGAGACCCTGTAGACCCTGTCCTAAATACAGGGGGGGGGGGAGACAAAAATAAAATAAAACAGAACCCCACTAATGCAAACCTGTAGCTGGGCCAGGGAGACAGCTCAGTGACACAAGTGCAAGGTCCTGACTTCAATGTCTGGTTAAAAAAGAAGAAAGGAAAAAAAGAGGAAAAAGAAAAGAATGACGGTGGCACAAGCCATGGATGTCCTGGCCAGTGGAGGCCGTGGGCACTGTTCAGGGAAGACTCACAGACTTAGTGACCAGGGTAGAGGGAGACAGGGGACCAAGAGGGTAGAGGGGACCTGGAGCCAGCAGAGTGGGCCAAGGGGCAGGAGTGAGGAGGGCTGGGAGGACTGTCCCACATGGAGGCACAGAGAAGATTTCTGTGGAGAAAATGAGAGGCCAAGAAAAAAATCGCACATCCTACCATTCGGGGTTCCCAACGACAAAACCTACCGGCAGAAGGCCTCCCTTGTGCCTCTCGGACTCCGGTCTGCTTTCCCTCAAACGTGCTCTGCCCAACAAGGGCCACCTGACTCTGTGAAGGGCCTGGGGTCCGCAGTGCTCCGGCAGAGTGGCTTCCAAGAGAGAGCGGTCCCACGGCCGGCCGGAGGACAGTGCCAGTCCCTGGTGGTGTTGCTTTGCTTTGGAGATGTGTAGCCAGAGCAGGTCTGTGAGCGCACCAAAGCGACACTTTGCTGCTTCTGCAGACGCAGAGGTCTCAACCCAGGGGAAAGGCCTGGACTGACCCCGGAGCGGCTGGCGAGAGTCCCTCATAAAGCAGCTGATTGGTCCAAGTGATTGGTGCTGGGCTCTAGTAGGGCTTCTGCTGTCATGGCAACCATCCAGTGAGGGGGCGGGGCAAACCCGGGGAGTCTTCTGGAAGGCTAGCTGTGGGGGTGCGGGGTTAACAGTCGGCTCAGGTCCCCCTCCCCGATCTTTCGACGGTGCCCCCTCCCTTCTTCAAAGAGGCCGCAGACACCCTGAAGTGTCAGGCACAGGGGAGGACCTGTAATCCTGACCTTTTTTTTTTTTTTTTTTTCTGGAACTGGGGATTGCAAGGGCCTGAGTTCAATCCCTGGTTCCTCAAAAAAAAAAAAAAAAAAGGAACCGGGGATTGAACTCAGGCCCTTGTACTTGCCAGGCAAGCACTTGTTCTACTGAGCCATCTCCCATTTTGGGGTAGAGTAGAGGACCAGAGCCAGGTCCTTTTCCTCTTTTTTTTTTTTTCCTTAATGTATTTAATATAGGGTCTCGTAGATCCGACTGGTAGTGATTCTCCTGTTTTCAGCCTCCCAAGCACTGGGATTACAGGCGCACGTCATCTCGCCCAGTCTCAACTGAGGTCTACCAGGGGCATGGCCAGCACAGCACACCTGGGATCAAACCCCGGCCGGGCCACTTCGCTCTGCTGAAACAGGAGCTTTAGTCCGCTGAGCTATCTGGCCCGCCCTCCTCTGTCTTAAGTGGAGTGGACTTGAATGGGACGTGGGCGCCCATCCCTCCTCTCTCTCTGTGTTTCCTGGCCTCCTCAGCCACACACCTCATGAGGTCACCATCAGCCCAGGTGACAAAGTCCTGACAGCCACCGGGCACTGACACCTCTGAAACAGAGGGGGAATACACCATTCCTAGGCATCTGATGGTGCACTTCTGTCATTTCGGGCAGCTGAGGCAGGAGGATTTCTATGAGTTCAAGTCCAGCCTGGTCTGTGTAGAGTCCCTGTCTCAAAAAACCAAAAAATGAATCGGATCGTAGTCTACAACATGAATGAACCTTGGAGGTTCTGTGCTGGGTACACAACCCAGTGCCTGAGAGCTGAGCACTGACCATTCTACTTAGAGACAGCATCTGAAGTAGTCAAACTCATAGAAAGGAAAAGCAGCCTATGGTGGCAGGGGCTGTGGAGGCCCTGGGAGCTGCTGCTGGGCGAAGCCTCAGTTTTGGTTTCTTTTTTTGGACTGGGACTCAAACTCAGAACCTTGTGAACTTTGTGTTTACCAGGCTGCCACCGTGCCACTGAGTTATACACCTGTTCGTTCTCTCTCTCTCTCTCTCTCTCTCTCTCTCTCTCTCTCTCTCTCTCTCTGTTGTTTGTTTTGTTTTGCTTTTTGTATTTTAGGGAAGGGTCTAGAGTGTGTTCCGGGTCTCACTACTGGATCAGACTCATAGTGATCCGCCTGTTTACAGCCTCCTGAGTGCTGGGATTACAGGTGCACGCCAGCACGCCCAGTCAGAAAAGCCGTCTCAGGGCACCCCAGGGGAAACCCCAGCCCCTGTGCCAGCTTGCAGGCGCTTTAATCTGCTGAGCTATTTGGTGTTTTGATTTTTTGACAAAGGGTCCTGCTGTATGGTTCAGGCTGACCTTGAACTCCCTATGTAGCCTAGGGTAGCTGCCTCAGCCTCCTCAGTGCTGGATGACAGGCTTGTGCCTCTGTGCCTGGCACGTTCTCTTCACCATAAACAATAATAATAAAAAAAGTGAAATTATAGATCGGAGCAGGGCACAAAAACGGGATGTTGTAGAGACAATTCCGAAATGTGAAGGTCTCTAATTTGGTCTCCAGTGTTTCACCAATACTAATGGTTTGTTTTGATCCTGGCACTGTGATTATCGCTAACATCAGGGCAGCCGGGTGAAGGACACAGCAAACTCTGTACTATTTTTGTAACTTTTCTGGAAACCTACCATTATTTCAAAACAAAAATTTGAAGAGGATACTTGACGTAAAAGGAGCAGAATGCTGGGCGTGGTGCCACGTGCTTGTAGTCCCAGCACTTTGGTAGGCTGAGGCAAGAGAACCATAAATTCAAGCCAGGCCTGGGGAATTGGCAATTTATCAAAACCCAGTCTCAGAATAAAAAACACTAGGGGCCTGCCTGCTGGGTGGCTCAGTTGTTTAAGCGCCTGCATATGCAAACACAGTCGTGTGCAGGATACTGCAGTTTGATCCCCACTCCACATGCCTTCCCAGACCTTCCCTTAAGGCAGACTGAGGCAGCCAAAAAACCCCCAAAAACAAAAACAAAAATCACCAAAAAGGGGCCGGGGAAATGGCTCGGTAGAATAAGTGCTTGCCTGGCAAGCACAAAGGCCTAAGTTCAAAACCCTGGTTCCTCCAAAAAAAAAAAAAAAAAAAAAAATCACCAAAAAGGACATAAAGTTCAGTGCAAAGGTCCTGGGTCCAGTACTGCAAAATAAATAAATACAAATGTTAATTTTTTTTGGTGGGGCAGGGAGTTAGCTCAGTTAGCTGAGTTCAATCCCTGGTTCTGAAAAGAAAAAAAATATATATATATTTTTTGTACTGGGAATTGAACTCAGAACCTTGTGCTTTCCAGGCAGGCGCTATGCCAGTGACCTACATCCACCGCACAAATTTAAAAGTTAAATAAATGAAAGGAGGCAGAAAAAGGAGAACCAAGAACATATGGGATAAATGAAAGCAAAGAGCAAGATGGTAGATGTCTAAAAAGCATTGAGGCCAGGGAGATGGCTCAGTGGTACAGGTGCCTGCCCGCACGTGCAAGGGCCTGAATTCGATTCCCAGTATCAAAATAAATAAATAACTAAATAGCATTCAATCAGCGACAGTCAATTCCTATAGCTCTGCAAGCAGGATGGAAGATTTAAACCCAACTGTATCGGGCTGGTGAGATGGCTCAGTGGTCTGGACCACCTACTTAGAACAGCCTGGTGGGCTGAGCTGGCCACACACACACATAAATAAATAAAAAATTTAAAAAACATATGATAAAAAATAATAATAATAAAAAAATAAACCCAACTATCGATAATTGTAATCAATCTATGTGATCTATTTAACCCAGTGAAAAAGCAAGACCTAGCTACATGCTGTCTACAAGAAGCCCATTTTAAAAATAGACACATGGGGGCCAGGGAGATGGCTCAGTAGAATAAGTGCTTGCCTGGGAAGTGCAAGGGCCTGAGTTCAATCCCCGGTACCACAAAAAAATAAAATAAAATAAATACATACATATATAAAAATAAAAATAGATGCATGGTGGGCTTGATGCGCGTGCCTGTAGTCCCTGCACTTGGGAGCCTGAGGCAGGAAGATCACCATGAATTCGCAGCCAACCTGGGTTATGCAGTGAGTTCAAGACCAGCCTGAACTACATAGAGAGAACTTGTTTCAAAAAAAAAAAAAAAAAAAAGACAAATAAGTATGTATAAAGGGTGATCAATATAGCAATTATTACAGTAAAAGACACATTATCAAGAATAATGGGGGCTGGGGAGATGGCTCAGTAGAATAAGTGCTTCCCTGGCAAGCGCAAGGGCCTGAGTTCAATCCCTGGTTCCGCAAAAAAAAAAAAAAGCAAAACCTTTGGGGCTGGTGAGATGGCTTAGTGGTCTAAAGCACCTACTTAGAACAAGCTCAGCAAAGCACAGGGACCGCGGTTCAATCCCCCAGCACCACATGCCAGCCAGCCCCGCCCCCTGGTGGGCTGAGCTGGCCACACACACACACACACACACACACACACACACACACACACACACACAAAAAAAAAATAAATAAATAAATGTAAAAAAAAAAAAAAGAATAATGGGTCCCCAGTTCCACCAAAAAAAAAAAAAAAAAAAAAAAGAATAATGGGAATCCCATGAAGTTAGTGGGAGGATTTTGAAGGGGAACTAATGCATGCTTCACTGTAATTTTTTTTTTTGGTGGTACCAGGGATCAAACTCAGGACCTTGCACTTGTTCCACTGAGCTAGCTCCCTGGCCAATTTTTTAAAATTTAAGTATTCACCCTATGTTTTAATCACCTCAAGTATTTCCGGGAAAAAACACTGAACAACAGAGACTTCGGCAACACAGCGGGGATAAACTGCGGGCTCCGCACAGCCACGGCGACAAACTCAGCAGGCTCCCCAAGTGCCGCGGCCCGCCATGCTGGAACCACCGGACCCCTCCAACGTTCAGGCCAGGATTCTGCGACCACTCGCACAGTATTCCTGGGGGGCACTTTTTTTCACTTCTTGGGCTAAGGACTGAACAAGGGCCTCCCAGGGCCCCAGGCTAGCCTTCCACACCTAGGCTGCACCCCCAGTCTCTTTTAAGTTTTTAATTTTCAGACAGTCTCTATAAATTGCTCAGGTGGGCCTAGAACTCAGGATCCTCCTGCCTCAGCCTCCAAAGTAGCCGGATTCGGTCTTCCTAGGTGGCGCACTGCTCAGGTGAGTCTGTTGCTATCACCGAGAGGAGGAGGGGCTGCTCTGCGAGGTCTTGCAGAGAAGGTGATCTAGGATCGTGGTTCTGTACCCATTCCTTGCTTGCCCCCACCAGACGGATGCGGTGTGGGGTGTACTTGTCTTTTGGCCTCCAGAGCTGTGAGACATAAATTGCCTTTTCTACTGTTTGTTGGGTGGAGCTGGGAATTGAACCTAGGGTTTGCACATGCGCTATTCTGGGCTGCCATTCCAGCCCTGTTCCTTTGCACGCCCTGGGGTATTCGGTCAGGATTCCAGAAAACGGACTTCAGCACAGGTGAGGTGAGGCACAAAGATGGATGAATGAACAAACCAGAGATAAAAGAGGGTGGCCGGGTGAGGTAGCTCATGCCATAATCCCAGGCCTGGGAGGCTGAGGCAGGAGGATCTCCAGGAGTTTAAGCCCAGTTTGGGCAACTTAGACTCTGTCTCAAAGTAAAAGAATAAAAAGGGGTAGGGATATAGCTCGGTGCAAAGGCCCTGGGTTCAATCCTTAGTTTTGAAAACAGAGAGAAAAAAAACGTGGTTGTTTCTAAGGAAGGGCATTGGTGGGACGGTCCCCCTGGGAAGCCCGCCCACTGTACACTCGGGGTTCCTGTGCGCACGGCCCCCGGCACCTCCGACAAAGAGCTATAGAGACAGAGAGGCCAGGTGTCACAGGTGGATTCACCAGTGTGGTGGTGCATTCTGCTGCCGCCGTTGGCAAATTCCTTCAGGTCCCCAGAAGCAACCAACGGTGCCCCGCGCCACAGACGAGACGAGACCGAGGGTACTCCCCAAGTCCCCTTAGCAATTAAAAGCTCAGCGCAAAGAAAGCCCGGGCCAGATGGCTTCCCAGGCAGCTCTCTGGATCCCCAAGACCTGCGCCACAAGGAGGGTGCGCTGCTGTCTGGGATGCCCTTGTCACCCTGACATTGAGACGAGATAGACACTGCTCAGGAAAGATCCCCACGCCAGGCTTTCGGCTGACTAGAAATGGAGAAAGCCTAAAACAAACCCTAGCGGCTTCACGTATAAAAGAGAGTTTGGGGAGGAGCTCAGCAGTAGGGTGCATACTGAGCTCATGTGAGACCCCAGGTTCAAGTCCCAGCACCCCCACTATACTAAATAAATATGCATCGAGGAATCATACAGGTCTATAAAACAGATTTATTCCAGAAAAATACAGTTGATGTAACATTAGGATAGGAACCAATGTAGCTAATTTCTGTAATAAATTACAAAACATATATGATTATCTTAATAGATTCAGATGAATTTGATAAAATTCAGCTCCTAGTCATGAATTTAAAAAATTATCAAAGGAAGTGGTACATATCTATAATCCCAGCACTCAGGAGGCTGAGGCAGGAGAATCACTGTGAGACTGAGGCCAGCCTGGGCTGCATAGTGAATTTAAGGACAGCCTGAACTACACAGTGAGACTCTGTTTCAAAAAACAAAAAACAAAAACAAACAAAAAAAGAAAGGCTGGGGAGATAACTTGGCGGTCTAAGTGCCTGACTGGCAAGTGCAAGGACCCGGGTTCAATCCCCGGTACCACATGCCATGCTGGCCTGGGAACTCCGGGTGTGCTGAGCTGACCACCAAGACTGGGCTTGGTGGAGCATGCCTGTAATCCCAGTGCTGGGGAGGCTGAGACAGGAGGATCACTATGAGTCCAACCTGG
>NW_004524632.1:8202318-8203805 GCF_000260255.1 Octodon degus | reverse complement strand
GAGCCCCGCGCAGCTCGAGGCTTGGCTCCGCCCACCTGGCTGCCGGCGCGGTGCCGCAGATGGGGAGGCGAAAATGTCCGGGACATATTCCAAGTTGGCCTACTTTCCTGTCACGAGAGAGCCAGAGCCGGAGATGGGAGGGCGATGCGGCGGGGGTGTGGCAGCGGGTCACCCTCGTCACCCGGGTGTGGGGGGCAAGGGGCTGGGGTCCTCGCTGGGGGAGAGCGTGCGGGCCCAGCCCGGGGGGCGGGCAGCGGCCGGGCGCAAGTCCTGGGCCACCTACATCTCGGGGCTCTGGGGCTTCTTTCATCAACGAAACTGACTGCGGTCCCCGGCTGTCCCGGAAGGCGTGATTGCGGGTGGCCGGAGGACAAGCGCTGAGCACGCAGCCCAGGGCCTCGGTGCTGAGCCACGACGGGGCTTAGCCTGGATCCTCCTGCCTCAGCCTCAGAGCGCTGTAATGACAGACACGCGCACCTCGACCGGGTTTTAATAATCCAAGCTCAGCTTGTCCTTCGGTGAGGCTCACGGCTTCGGGGTGCCTGCCTCTGCCTCCTAGCAGCCCACGGGCCAGCACCCGGTTGATTCCATCCGACTCCCTGCTCCCCAGGAGGCGTCTCCGAGTCCTCCCTGGATGCCGTGAGGGCCATTTTGCTTTCTTTTCCTCGTGGATGTCCTTCCTCTCTACTTGGGCGCAGGCATTGCCGGATCCTGGGCCCCTTGTCCAATTCTGGCTGCAAGCACCCTGGGACCTTTGTGGATGGGGCTCCCAGAGACCCCAGGGAGTCGGCTTCCTCTAACTTTTGCTTCCGGCTGAGGGTCCTCACCAGGGGCTGACGCAGCAGAGCCAGCTCTCCAAGGTCCAAAGATCCAAAACCATGAGCCAAAGCAGACCTTTTCTCTTTTTAAGGGGATTAGCTCCGATATTGTGCAACAGTGACAGAAAGCTAACACCAACTTCTTGTACAACTTGGAATTTTATGGGAGAGGAGAGGGGAGGGAAAGCACCGCGATGTGTTACGTTTGTGCACCAGCTCTCCTCAAGGAATATAATCATTGTGTACTGCAGATGTGTGCCGATAAACACATTCCATGAGGATCCTTTTTGGACCGTTTCCTCACCCAGTGCCAGGAGAGGTGGCCGGCTTGGGGAAGATCGGTTGCTATGGGTCTACGAACTGGGGCCAAAAGAGAAGCAATGATTCACATCTAAAACGTCGAGCTGGGAAAAAGCTAGGTAGGGAGGCGCACCCATATAATGGCATTGTTAGAGGAGGCTGAGGCAGGACGATCGCCAAGGTTTGAGGCCAGCCTGGGTCACAGAGTGAGACCCTTTCCCAAAACAACAGCAATAAAAAATACCACTTGCGCTGGGTGTGGCTTGGTGGTAGGGCTCTTACCTGGCAGGCACTGGACCATAGGCTTCACCTCCTGCGCTGTAAAACATGGAGGGGCTGGTGAGATGGCTCAGTGGTCTAAAGCACCTA
>NW_004524632.1:8199396-8201403 GCF_000260255.1 Octodon degus | reverse complement strand
AGGCCTTCTCCCACGAGGTGAAAGGTCATTCTGAAGATACTAGAGGAAAACGCACCCTAGCTCAGCCTCAGATTCCCCAGTGTGCCTCCCTCATGACACAGGTGGCCTCAGACACCAGATGTGCTCTGATGTCACCTACCACAGCGAGGTTCCACATTGGACACCCGGGCATCCTCCAGCCCAGTGCAGGTCTAACACTGGAGATAGCCTCAGCTCCCGAGTGCAGGCCTCGGTCCCCAGGCAGCCCCTCACCGCTGTAGATGCCTGGTTGCTCTTTCTCCCTGTGCATCTGGCTGACTAGAAACTGGGGTCCCCACACCCCCTCTTTGGGTTGGGTTTACTTGCTTGAGCCCTTCACAGAACTTAGGCAACCACGTCCTGGGTTTCTACCCACACTGCAGAAGGGAAACCCTAGTTTCATGATCCACCTTAAAGAGGGAGAGGGGAGCCAGGAGTAAAGCCAAAAAACACATACCATTATGTCAGGAGCTCTTCTCAAACTCTGCAATGAAGGCTTTTCTTCTTTAAAATTTTTCTTTGTTTAACTATTTGCACTTTGAGGCAGGGTCCCACTATGCAGTTCGGGCCAGCCTCGAGCTCTGCAGACCCTCCTGCCTCAGCCTCCCAAGTGCTTGCATGACAGGTGTGCACCAGCACTATTTCTGAATTCTTATGCCTTGGTGACCAGGTGGCACTGGTCTGCTGACCTCATTCAGAGTAGGTCTGCCCTGGGGGCCCATGGGTGGGTCTAAGAGGTCAGGAGGGCCTAGACATTGCTGTGAATGAGTGCCGTGCTTGTTAGTTAATAGAGAGGAGGCAAATCTTTTGTCCAAGCCTCCCAAGGTTCAGGGTCCTATAATCCTCTGCTGTGGGGAGTGGGGTCCTGATCATCCTGGAAATCTTCCTAGCACTTGGGGAAGCCCCAGGGCAGTGAGTTTAGAGAGTAGGAGGTCCGCTCAGGGGATTAAAACAATCCTCAGTAAAGAATAGAGGGTTTTGTTTCCATATATGTGGTACTGGGAACTTAACCCAGGCCTTTGCACTAAGCTACGTCCTGAACTCCCCATTGATTTTTTTGTTTGAGACAAGGTCTAGCTGTAGAGTCCAGGCTGGCCTCAGAGTCAAGGCAATCCTCCTGGCTCGGCCTCCTAAAGTACTAGGATTGCAGGGCTTTTAATGCTGTGAAAGGAGCCAGATCTGGGCAGATGGCTGATACCCCCCAGGAGGCGAAGCGGGCTCCTCCCTGCTGATGAGAGCCTGGCACTGCCAGAAGAAGGCAGAGCAAGCCTCCCCAGTGGGAGCCAGGGGAGGAGGTGGAGGTGCAGGGAGCCACAGGGTGGGAGACCAGCGTCCTCCCGGGGTCCCTCCCAGCCCCAGGGCACCTGGAAAGTGTGACACATGAGACTCCAGCACTTGCTTCCAAAGCAGGTTCAGAAAATTCGGAGAGATCAACTTGGTGGAGCCGGGCCACCTCCTACTTTCAGTGCCCCTGTACAACCCCTTTACATTCCCTCTTGCAATGTCAGAGGCTACCAGGTGACCACTTGCCTGGGAAGTCAAGGCAGGTGGGGGTGGGTGGGGGGGTAAGTGGGCGGGGCGATGCCAGCTGTCCCGGGCCCCCATGGCCAGCTCACCAGGCTGTCTTTAGGCCACGCAGGAGCAGGAGCGATGTCTTCTCCCAGGATATGGGGATCAGACAGTGGCGAGAACTAAGCCTCAAAGTCACACCTGGGTGACAGGCAGGGGCTGGGCTTGTGGTGTGAACGTCAGCAATCTCAGCGCTAGGGAGGCTGAGGCAGAACCACCACAAGTTCAAGGTCAGGCCCATACAAACAATTTTTTTTTTTTTTTTGCAGAACCAGAGATTGAACTCAGGCCCTTGCGCTTGTCAGGGAAGCGCTTATTCTACTGAGCTATCTCCCCAGCTCCACCAAAAATTTTTAATTAAAGTCTATTGATTTTTTTTTTAATTTTATTTATTTACGTGTGTGTGTGTGTGTGTGTGTG
>NW_004524632.1:8193962-8198691 GCF_000260255.1 Octodon degus | reverse complement strand
AAAAAAAAAAAAAAAAAAAAAAAATTAAAAAAAAAAATCAAACTCATAGCGATCCTCCTGCCTCAGCCTCCCGAGTACTGGGAAGACATAACATTCTGATCATATCCACCCCATTGCTACCCGCTCCTTCTACCCGACCCCCTTCCCCTTATCTGGTGATGATCTCTCCTGCCTTTTAGCTTGTACGCAGTAGGGAAAACACGTGACATGACACTGTCTTTGTAACTCTGGCTTGTTTCCCTTAACTCCATCCCGTCCCTCTCGCCCCGCTGCCCTTCGTGACACGACTTTGTTCTTCTTTATGGTTGGGTCATGCTTCGTCGCCTGCTCGTGAGCCCTTGTCTAATGAGCACGGACTGGGCGGCTTCTCACCTCTGCGGCTACAAATCCTGCATGATGAGCGTGGGTATGCAGGTGTCCCTAGAGAAGGCTGACTTTAATTCTTTTGTGTACCCGTCTTCCTGATTTTTGGGAAGCAGTTATCATCTTTTTTTGGGGGGGAACCAGGGATTGAACTCAGGCCCTTGCATTTGCCAGGGACGCATTTATTCCACTGAGCCATCTCCCTGGCGCTTCCTGATTTTTTAAAAACATTTTTTTTTTTAGCTTTTAAGTTTTATTTATTTATTTATTTGTGTGTGTGTGTGTGTGTGTGTGTGTGTGTGTGTCCAGCTCAGCCCACCAGGGGGCGGGCTGGCTGGCATGTGGTGCTGGGGATTGAACCGCGGTCCCTGTGCTTTGCTAAGCTTGTTCTAAGTAGGTGCTTTAGACCACTGAGCCATCTCACCAGCCCAAACATTTTTTTAAATAGATTTTTGATACAGGGTCATGCTCTAATTCAGGCGGCCTCAAGTTCACTGAGTAGCCCAGGCTGGCCTTGAAGTTGCAGAGGTCCTCTTGCCTCAGCCCCCCGAATGCTGGGATTATAGGCGTGCTCCACCATCTGTCTTCCTGATTTGTTCTTCAGCTGGTTCATTCCTGGTGTATAGAAACATTTGACCTGGGGCCGGGGAGATGGCTCAGTGGAATAAGCGCTTCCCTGGCAAGCGCAAGGGCCTGAGTTCAATCCCTGGTTCTGAAAAAAAAAAAAAAATAATAATAATGATAAAAAGAAACATTTGACCTTTTTTTGTGGTGGCTACTCGGGGTTGAACCCAGGGCCACTCACTCTGAGTTACAACCCTGGAAGTTTCTTTCTTTCTTTTTCTTAGGAATTTTATATTTATTTATTTATTTCAGCAGAACCGGGGATTGAATTCAGGCCCTTGCGCTTGCCAGGGAAACGCTTATTCCACTGAGCCATCTCCCCGGCCCCCTTTTCTTTCTTTCTTTTTTTTTTTTTTTTGAGGAACTGGGGATTGAATTCAGGCCCTTGCGCTTGCCAAGGAAGCGCTTATTCTACTGAGCCATCTCCCCGGCCCCTCTTTTTTTTTTAATGAGCAGAATATATTTATTGAGGGAAAGAAAGTTCCTGTCCGAGAGAGGGACAGGAGGGGGGCCCGGAGCAGGTTGTCCCCTGGAAGTTTCTATTTGAAGGCAGGTTCTTCCTAAGTCATCAACCTCCTCTGGCTGTATTTGCAATCTTCCTGCCTCAGCCTCCTAGAGTTCTCGGATTACAGTTGTGTGCCACCACATCTGGAAAGCTTGGTCCTCTCTTCTGTATCTCTTTTTTAAATTTTTTTTTTTTTTTTCCCGGAACCAGGGATTGAACTCAGACCCTTGAGCTTGCCAAGGAAGCACTTATTCCACTGAGCCATCTCCCTGGCTCAAATTTTATTTTTATTTTATTTATTGTTTGAATGTATTTGGTACAGCTCGGACTCATAGTGATGTGCTTTCAGCCTTCCCAGCACTGGGATTACAGGGGTGCACCACCATGCCTGGTCTCGGTGGCTGGCTCAGCACGTCCTGGGGCAGGGCCTGCTTAGCACGTGGTGTGGGGGATCTAACCCAGTCCTTATGCTTGGGTTTCTTTGTTTTTTGTTTTTTGTTTTTTTTTTTTTTTTTGAGACAGGGTGTTGTTGTGTAGTTCAGGCTGGCCTTCAATTCACGGTGATCCTCCTGCCTCGGCTTCCTAATGCTGTGATTACAGGCACGTGTCACTACACCTGACCTTGATTTTAAAATATTGATTTTCTGTATTATCTTCTTAAATTTTTTAAAACTGGTCTTCCTTTTAGTCAGGGTCTTAGTATGTGGCTTAGGCTGACCTTGCACTCCTGGGCTTCAGGGATCGTCCTGTCTCAGCCTCCTGAGCAGCTGGCGCTACAAGTGCACCACCTGGCCCAGCCCAAGGCAGTTCTGCCTGGGGCACAGCATGGGAGGGAAGGGGGTGCCAGCCAGCGCATGTGGATGGACTTCAGGCCTCTCCCCTAGGCCCCAGGAGGTCATCCTAGGGGACAGCAAGCTTTCCTCTATTAGTGTCCTGCCTGTGCCCTGGGAAGGGACCCTCCTAGCATAGGCAGAGGATGATGGGGCCAGCTTCAGGACCTCCTGAGGGCAAGATCATGACGGGGATGCTGCTCTGGGTGTTCGTAGTGGCCACAGTGCACTTGGCCAGGGTGTGGGGAGAACACAAGCGGGTGCCTTTTCCGTGGCCCCAAAGGTCCTGGCGGGGGCAGCAAGGACAAGGCCCGCCACGGCTCCCGCTGCGTGGCCCTGGCCAGCAGGAACATTGGGAACGTGCTAGAAATTCAGATTCTCGGGTCCCTCCTCAAATTTATTGAGTCAGGGGCCGGGGAGATAGCTCAGCAGGGCCTACCTGGCAAGCACAAGGACTCAGGCTCGATCCTGGATACCGCATGCTGGGCCGGCCTGTGCTGAGCTGGCCACCAAAACCAGGCATGATGGCGCGTGCCTGTAATCTCATAGCTAGGGAGGCTGAGACAGGAGGATCACTACGAGTCTGAGCTTCATAGCAAGACCCAGTACCAAATAAATAAATAAATAAATAAATAAGATTTTTTTTTTTTTTTTTTTTTTGAGGAACCAAGGATTGAACTCAGGCCCTTGTGCTTGCCACAAGCGCTTATTCTACTGAGCCATTTCCCTGGCCCCAATAAATAAGATTAAAAACAGTATTGAGCCAGAAATTTGTGGGGGCAGTACCCTCTCCCAAGTCTCAAGGGACACTGCTGTAGTTTGACAGCCTCTGCCCTGCCCTGAGGGGGCCCCAGCTCAATGGAGGACGCCCAACACCCACCAGCCTGGTGGGAAGAGGACTCCTCCTCGGAGGTAGGGACATAGTGAAGTGGCCAGGCTGGCTGGGCTGCTCCCTGCAGGGGGTCGAGCCCCACTTCTTTCTCTCCCCATTCTTTAGAAAGCAGTGTGGTGTGCTAACGAGGGCATCTTTATTCATTAATCACAGTAAGGGGGACCCC
Organism: Octodon degus; assembly: GCF_000260255.1. Lineage (NCBI taxonomy): Eukaryota > Metazoa > Chordata > Mammalia > Rodentia > Octodontidae > Octodon > Octodon degus. The sequence continues at coordinate 8,195,311 of NW_004524632.1, read as the reverse complement.
AGGGAATCAGGGTCTTTTGAAATTTACTGCCACCTACTCCTCTCCTGTGCTCTGGGAGTCCGAGCTGGAGGCGAGGAATGTGGGGCCAACACATCCCTACGCTCATCACTGTTCCCAGAATAAGATGGGCCCAGACCTGCAGGGTCTTTCGCTACCCTTGTGGAGCAGGCAAGCAGGGACTTTTTTTTTTTGGTTTGTTTGAGACGAGGGCTCACTATGTACTCCAGGATGGCCTTGAACTCCTTAGGTAGCCCAAGGTGGCCTTGAACTCCCAGCAATCCTGCCTCAGCCTCCTGAGTGCTGAGATTATGGAGGAGCAGCACCATGACCAACCAAAGAGAAACTTTTTTGTTTGTTGGGTTTTTTTAGAGGGGGAAACTGGAGATTGAACTCAGGCCCTTGCCCTTGCCAGGGAAGCGCTTATTCCACTGAGCCATCTCCCAGCCCGTTGGTTGGTTTTTTGAGACAGGTCTCACCACGAAGTCCAGGCTGACGTGAAACTCACTGTGAAGCCCTGGCTGACCTTGAACTCAGGGGCAATCCTCCCGCCTCAGCCTCCCAAGTGCTGGGATTACAGCTCTGCACCACCACACCTGGTGGAATTTTCTTGAGGAGAATTTGAGGTACACTATGGTGCCAAGTGGGGGGGCCAAGCTGTGACTTCCACATCTCCCTGACAGGCCATCCACCCTCTGTGCCTCCCCTTCAGGCTCCTGGGCTCCCCTGTGCCCCCCACCTAGACCGTTTCCTCTTCCTGAGCACTTTCTCCTGTGGCACCTCTGATCCTACTTTCTCTTGGGAAGAAAAGGCTCTGGTGTTAGGGCTGTTCCCTGCACCCCATCCTGCAGGCTTCCTGGCTCTGAGCAGAGCAGGTCACAGCAACGCAAGGAGCACTGGCGGAGTGACGAGGAAGAGGCTGGCAGAAGCTACCTGCTGCGGAATGATAGAGGGGGTGGGCACACCCGAGGTGTGGCAGGTGGAGGCAGCTGGCACACTGGCTGTGCCAGGCACCATGCCAGCTCCCAGGAGCAGTCCTCCTCTCTTTGCTGGAGAAGCAGCACCTGATCGGGAGGTGGCATCACCATGGCCCCTCCAAAGAGCCTCCTGGTCCAGTGGAATGAGGCGAGGGCACAATTCCTCCCAGGGGACGCACAGGGATTAGATGGGGTCCCAGACAGCAGGTGGGACATGCTTGTGCTCCACCCTCTGTCACCTTGGGGCCTGGGGGCTCTTGGCTCTTGCTCAGAGCTGGATCCCTTCTTACCTCCAAGGGGACCTGTGGGGACTCCCAGGGCAGAGTGTGTGTGTGCGTGTGTATGTGTGCATGTGTGTGTGTGTGTGTGTGTGTG
>NW_004524632.1:8191512-8193862 GCF_000260255.1 Octodon degus | reverse complement strand
GAGAGAGAGAGAGAGAGAGAGAGAGAGAGAGAGAGAGAGAGAGACTTTGTGGAAGTGGGAGGAAGAGCGCCTGAAGGTGATTGCAGGGTGCAGAGCCAAGCCTTCAAGCCTTCGTCCTTAACCAGCAGGCTACACATATCCAGAATGCCCCCAGGTCTGCTGACACCTTCAGAACTGTCCCCCATGACTGCAGAAGGATTTGGGGTCCTTCCCTGCCCAGCCCTGCCAGGGCTTCTCCGCCTCTGATGTAAGGGGAAACAGTGATCCCAGCTGCCATCTAATGGGCTTTCAGGTGAAGCGCCTGTCTTAATTCAGCCGTATCCTGGTCCTAGCTTGCCCTGACCCCAAGCCAGCTGCTGGGCTGTGTGAGCCAGGGCTGTCCCTGCTTTGGTGACAGAATAGAAGCTGTCAGCCTCTGAGCCAGGCACCCTTGGGGCCCAATTTCACCCAGCAACTCTCAGAGTGGGCAGTTGCGTATGTTCTCCCAGGCTCCACTGGGGCTCAGAATGCCCACTTCTGAGCTGTGGATGAAAAGGCCGTGAGTGGCCATGAGAGATTCCTCTCCTCTTGCACAGGAGAGTAGGGGAGGGGAGATCTTGTCCTCAGGGAATATGGGTTGGGAGGTGACAGCTGTGGGGTGCTTGAATGGGGTGCGTGGGGGGATTGCACTGAGGGCCCATGTGTGCCCCTGCTCCAGCTCTGGGTTGCAAGAGGTTTGAGAGTTAGTGTTGCGACTCCTACCAACTGTGACCCTCTCTTGCACAGGGCCTGCCACCTCCCATGCCCATCCTGGGCTGGCAGCCAGGGAGGGAGCTGGATGGGTGCCCACTGTGTGCTCAGAGGCCAAAAGATGGGCACCGTCCAGTTGGCAGAGGGACAGGCAGCTGGCCCAGGAGGGGAGAAGTCAGGGTGCTGACTGACGTGGTCGTGTGCCCAGACGGTGTGTCAGGGACAGCGCTTGGCTTCCCTCCTGGGCCTTGAGACTGGAGCCGGGACAGCCCCCTCCTTCCTGCTCCCGCCTGCCTGGGCCGCTTGAACACTGCAGCGGGACCTTGCTCTTGAGGGGTACTGGGATCCTGGCCCTGGCCGGGCTTGTGAGGGCTCAGAGGCAGGCCTGGGGGCGGGCGGGAAGGTGGGAGCGCCCTGCGGAGGCTGCCAATGGGTAGCAGATCAGGAAGTGGGGAAACCGGTTTGTCCTTTGGGCCTCTTGGGGTGGGGTCTCTTCTCCTGGGCCTGGGCGTTCTTGCCACTCTGCCCCGTAGCAAGAGATGCACGGTGCCCCCTTTGTGCCTATCTGAACCGGCGTTAGGAATGCCAGGTGTAAGGAAGAGAGACAGGAGGCTCAACTCAGTTTCCCCTCCCCAAGAGAGGCTGGGGAGTGAAGGGACAGGAAGAGCCGCAGGGAGGCAGCCTCCGGAGCTGGGGCCCAAGGAGGGGTCGCCTGGGACTGGGTCAGAGCTGGAGACCTCTGCGGGGTTCACAGGTAGGCCAAGCCGGGAGGGCAGAGGAGGATGGGGCCCGACTGGCGTCCCGAGAGCTTCCGCGGAGGTGGTGACAGAGCTGCCGAGCGAGAGGGACAGTTTGGGACTTCCCATCTCCGGGTCTCACTCTAAAGAGACACCCCTCCGTGCACCTTGGCGCCGCTGCACTTCGCGCGCGCGCCTGCAGTAGGGGCTCGACCCGAGGCGGGGGAGGGGCACCGGTAGGGGGCGCCGCGGAGCTGGGCCCCTCCGGCTGAGCAGGCTCTGAGAGCCGAGGGGCACGGGACTAGGGCGTCCGCGGTGGCCGAGGAGAGTCGCGAATCTCCCTTCGCAGGGCAGCCGCCGCGCTCCGAGGTCACCTTGGCTGGAGAGGTGCCTCCACTTTTACCAGCCCCGCGGACCCCTAGTGCATTGCAGCCTAAGGCGCCCGGAGGCTTGGAGACCCAGGATCTCCTGCCTCGAGACGTCCCCCTCTCCGGGTGACACCTCAGAGGCGTGATGGAGTCTACCCGGGCGCGAGGACCGTTGGGGGCGCAGGTGGAGGGAGAATGGCAGCGAGAGCGCGCGCCGCACCCGACTGGGCCGCGGGGCAGCCTGAGGGCGCGAGGCTGCGCGGCGCCCCCTCCCCTCCCCCGCCGCCCGCCACCCCCAGCGGCCCTTTGTACCAGCCGGCCACACGCGCGTGCCCGTGGCGCGCGCGCTCTCGTTGCAGTGACACACCCGTGCCGGCCGGCCGCGCGCGCTCACACACACACACGCACGCACACACACACACTCGCTCTCGCACACTCGGGGACACGCCCGCGCGCGCGCGCACCCACACGCCCGGCCGCCGGCGCCCTCCCAGCTGGTGCACCCGGCGGGGCCCG
>NW_004524632.1:8153813-8191412 GCF_000260255.1 Octodon degus | reverse complement strand
GGCCCGGGGCCCCGCCCCGCCCCCGCCGCCCGCCCGATGGGGAACGCTCCGTCCCAAGGCATGTCCCTGTCCTCTCCTCCCTAATGTGCCTCCATGCTTAGTGGAAGGTATTTCTGTTTTCTTTGTGTGTTTTCCCCTCGGCCGGGGGCGGGGGCGACGGATGGTCGGGGATCAGGTGTAGAGAGCAGGGGCCGCGGACCGGGGCGTGAGCGCGCTGGGACCGAGTGGGGGTCCCGGGCTGGCGAGGCCGGAGTGGTGGGGGCGGTGCCCGCTCCGAGAGGGGTGCGCGGCGTTGGAACGGAGAGGGATTGGGGGAGGGGGAGGAGTGAGAGAGGAAGGGGCCGCTAGCAGCCGTGTGGGGGAGGGGAGGGGTGCATCGGAGGGGGCCGCAGGGGGAGGGGAAGGGGATGGAGGAGCGAGACACATCCAGGGCCCCCCAATCTCAGCATGGGGTCCGCATCGGATCCCGGGAAAGGAAAGGACTGGGTGCGTCTAGGGTTGGCGGCGTTGCTAGGATACCAGCTGCTTTCCACACCCTACCCCCTGCACTTCCTGGCCCTAGCCTGGAGACCTCTGTGTCTCAGCAGCAGTCGCCGAAACTGGGGACCTGCTTGTTCCCCGCTTCGCGACGGAGAGGGAGGGGTTGGAGGAGGGGCGATCGGGTGTTAACCCCTCCTCCTGCAGGAGCTGGAGGGCAGGGGAGGGCACCCCCCACCTGGGGAGGGCGTCCGGGGTGAGCGCGCAGGGAAGGACCTGTGGGGGGCTGGGACGCAAGGGGTGGGGCCGCGAGGGGACGCGTCGCGGCCCCCCTCCCACCCACCCCCCTGCTACGTCAGAATCTCCCGGGCCGGCTCTGAGTTCTGTCGGTGGGGGCAGCAGGATGCTGGTGGCGGCGGAGGGGGCTGGCCGGTGCCTCCGCAGCTCGGCTGGCAGGGCCCGGCTGGGCGCGTGCAGCTGCCCAGGGAGCGCCCCCCGCCCCGCGCCTCCCCATGCAGCCCTGGCACTGCCTGCGGCGCTTCGCCCTGGCCTGGTGGGAGAGGACGGCGGAGGGCAGGGCGCGCTCTCCCCGGGAGGAGGCCGGCCCGAGGGACGCCGGGGGCCGGGGGGAGGCAGGTGAGCTGCGGAGTCGGGCGCGGGCGAGGAGGGGCTCCTGAGCCGAGTGTCTCAACCCCTGACCCCAATACTGCGGCACCAGGAAGGTCCTGCGGACCCCAACTTTTAGAGAAGTGGGATCTCCTAGCTGCGCAGAGGGGTCCTGGCTGAACCCTTTCGAAAAGCAATGCAGGGCTGCTGTCTAGGGGAAGGGGAAGCCGACAGACAGACCTCAGCTTTGTGGTCCCCACGCGTCCCTTTGGGTGGGGTTTGAGCACTTCACCGGTGATGGGGTACCTTCCTCTTGACTGGAGATCCTGGTCTGGGTGACCTTGAGCCAGCTGCTTGGCTAACTCGGTGCCTCAGTTGCTTACATTCCTTTTCGTCTTCTGAAAAAAAATGATGCATTAGATGGAGACTGTCACTGCAAATGTGAGCTGTCATCGCTGTGCAGCTGGCCTGGTGGTGCTTTCGGGTGCTAGTGTGTGGATGAATGGGGGCAGCTAGGGTAAGTGTTGGGGTTTGCTGGTTCCGCTCGGTGTGGAGGCCACTCTGGGCAAGTGGGGGGACCAGCTTTCACACCAGAAGGACACTCTAGGCAGGCGGGGAGTTGTTACCAGCAGAGACTTAGCTGGTGGCTTGGTATGGAAGAGGGAGATGGGGTTTCAGGCTGAAGCACAGGGAAGGGGGCTCTAAGAATAATACCCCCGGCTCCCCAGCCAGACCGCCTGGCACCCTTGGCAGCAAGTGCCAAGGCTTTGCCCTGGCTTCCTGCCACCCTCCCTTGGGGACAAGGGGATCTTTGTCCAGCACCCCCCCCCAGCCTGCTCCATCTGCCCTTTCTTAGAGGGTTGGTTCTCTGTGATGACCTCCGGCCTGGGAAGGAGATGCGGGTGGATCCCCTTCTGCTCTGCTGTCAGTGCCCTGGAGAGCTCTCTGGGAAGGGCACCAATGGTCTCATCATGGAGTGAAGGGAGCCCCCTAGGGGAGGGGGTCCCTGAAATCAGCCCTTTGGAGACACCCCCAGCCCCTGCCGCTCTACTTGCCTTTTTGTCTAATGCAGGGGTCTGGCGTCTTCAGGGCTCCAAGATGTGTAGGGAACCAGCCAGGAACTAGGGCTTTCTGATAGTCTCTTTCTGTGTCTCTGTCTCTCTGTTCAGAGAGCCACCCTGGAAAGAGGGTTTAATTAGACCCATTGATTCTGTCTTTGGCTTGGGGTATTGATCTCCAGAGTGTGGTCAGACTTGGGCAGTGGGGGTGGCATTGCTGCTGTCTGCCCAGCACCACCCTTGGCGATCCTTGCCAAGATCTCAAGCCCTGGAAGTTCTGAGGGTGAGGCTTGGGCCCCTTGAAGTCCCTGGCCTGCCAAGCCTCCAGGCCTTACCCAGCTTGGGTTAGGTCTTTGGACAGAAGGGAACAAGGGCTGAAGATCTGAACCAGGGGAACCATAGTGGGGCTAGTGGAAGGGTAGTGCAGGGGGCTTTCCTCCTGCCTGGTGGGCCAGGGCAGGACAGGGTGCCCACAAGGGGAGCCTGGAGCAGCCCATGGGTGCTAGGTGGTGCGGAGTCCAAGGGAAGGAGCCAGGGCTTGCTGTAAGGCTTCTCTTTCGAGGAATCCCAAGCACTTAGCTCCGCCAGGCCCTGGCAAGGAGGTCTGTTTTTTTCCTTCCTTTGAGTCTTCCAGGCTCAGAGAGGGACAGAGACCGCGTTTGGTGCCCAGCACCCCCAGAACTGGTGGTGGAGCCTGGTTCCCCACCTTGGAGGCCCTGTCTGGGCACAGGGTGCTGAGGGTGAGGTCGCTGGCTGCCTTGCTCTGCTCCCTAGGGTAGGGTGGGGGGCAGGTTGTAGCCCCAGCCCTCCCCCCCACCCCACCCCCGTGCCGCGGGTGGGTGGTCTGCGCAGGTGCGGGCTTCAATGAGGTTCTCAGGAGCTCTTTGAAGAATCCTTCGGTGGCTTCCCAGGGCCCATTTGAGCAGAGATAATAAAATCTGGCCGTCAGCGGGTTTGAAGGCTGCACTCACTTCTCCTTCTTTCATTGGGGCTCTGAAAAGCGGAGATGAAGGCTCTGGATTTGGCTGGAAAGCAGCGCCTGCCTGCCCCCAGGGAGGGGGGAGGGCGCAGAGGAGGGGGAAGGGCGGCTTCCTGGCAGTAGCGCCAGCGCAGGAGCGGTGGGCAGAAGGGCAGGGGCATGGCCCCCTCTCCTGCCAGGCAGCCTAGGGACCTCACTGTCAGGCACTGGCATTGTCCTCCAGGTCCCCGGAGCTCCAGTGCACCCCCTCCTGTCTCCCCCTGTCCACCTGCCCCCATCTCTGCCAGCTTCTTTCCCTGGTAGTCTCCCCTCTCCCTGGCCCTTGTTGTCCTCAGCCCTGCTCTTCATCTGCTCACCCCCTGGGCCCACACCCCCTTTCTGTCCTGTCCCTTTTCTCCTTCTGGCTGCCCCCCTTCTCTGTAGTCTCATCCTGCTTTCTAGGACTGTCTGAAGGTGGTGAAGACGGAGAGGAGCGGCCGCAGCCGCAGCTCGGAAGGGAAGGGAGGATGGGCTGCTATTATGGTCTGTCGGGTGCCTTAGTTGTGAGTCCAGGCTGAAGAGGCTGAGGAGCACTCAGGATGCCTGTGTGTGTGTGCGCGTGCGTGTGGCACCTTGCCCTGACATTGGCTCTGCCTCTCCTGCCCAGACACTCGCACCTGCAGCGCTTTGCTTCCTGCCCAGAGCCTCAGCCTCTGCCCCTGCCTCCTGATGCTGCTGCTGCCCCTGCATCCTTTTCCCCTCCAGCCCCTGGGCTCTGTCTGAGATGCGATCCAGGAAACCTGTGGGCTCCATCTCCCACTGTGGCTTCCAGCCAGGCGTTGGGCCCCTTCTGCCTGCCATGAACCCGCAGGTGAAAGACAGGGCCACCGCAGAAGAGCAGTGCTTGGCGGGGGCGTCTGTCCCCTTTCTTGGGGCCCAATGCCCTGTGACCTCTAGCTCAGCCCTGTTGTTCCTCACCTGTGCAGTGAGGAGGCGGAGCTGAGCTGATGAGTTCCAAGGTCTCCTGACAGCGTGTTGTGTCTCTCTTCTGGGTGATTTGCATGTCATTTGCATATATTAATAGTGCCCGCTTAAGGGGGGAGAGTACCTGCCCAGGGTGCCACCCACCACTCCCACTCCTCTTGCCCATTGGCCCAGAGCTGGAAGTGGAGGCCAAGGATCCCTTGGGAGGTCTGGGTGTGGACCTCATGACTGGGCTAGGCTGGGGAAGACAGTGATGGCTTCAGTGGAGGAGATTCCTGACTTCAGCGGGCTGGGGAGTCCAGAGGCTGAATTGAAGAGTTCAAGACTGCCTGGGTTACATGGTGAGTTCAAGGCCAGCCAGGACTATATGGTGTGACTTCTAAGTTACCTGTCCTATTTGGCCAGGCTGGGATAACAGTTGATAGTCTGGAGATGACACAAAGTCTCTGGGTTGTGACAAGACTCTGAAGACAGGACCCAAACTGCCCTCCACCCCCCAGGAGGTTAGGACCAGAGGAAGCACAGCAAGAGAGATCAGGATTAGACTCAGGGGAGGACTGCCCAGGGTCAGATGGGTTGCTGATTATGGGCTTGTTGTGAAGATCTGGTGGGCTAACAGCCCCACGCCCAGCCCTGGGTCTGACGCATATAAACACCCCATAGAAGTTATGAGGAAGGGGACAAATGCCTGGAAATCCAGTGAAGACCTCTAGGCCTGAGACTTGATGATTTTAGGGGTTGGCAGAGGTGAGGGCTGGTGGAGCAGTTCCTAGAAGAGCTAGCCCTCCCCTGTACGGCCTGCTACTCCCCCATCCAGCCTGTCTCGCCCTGTGCCAGTCACCCTGGGACACCCCACCCTCCTCCTCCTCCGTGAGTGGGCACAGAGGGTTTGGAGGCCGGAAACCAGCGGCTCCTCCTGCTCCTTGAGTCTGCGCAGGACAGTTGGGAAGGAGACGGCCCACGCCTTGGCAGAAGGAGTGGAGGTGGGCGCTGAAGGAGAGCTGGGGGCTGGGAGAAGCGAGCTGGTGTGCCGCTCCTGTGGGCTGGCACTGGTCAGCCTGACCTTCCCGATGGCTGTTGGGCACCCTCGGGGGCGGGCCGAGGAGGGCACGGGAAAACCCCCCCCTTAGGACACAGAGGTAAAGACTAGCTTGGAGGTGTCAGGGTGCGCTGCTGTGTGGTGCTGGCAGTTCTGTCGCCTTCTCTGGTCATTTGTAAGCTTGGCAAAGTATATATGGGTTGGCACACAAGGGCTGGCAAGTATGTCCCAGTTTCAACTAAACCAGGAATGGAGAGCTGAGCCGAAGAAGATTGAGCTCATGCATACTTGTTCGTGTCACACACGGGGCGCCTCCTAGCCCGCAGGCACACTTTGGCTAAGTGCAGCCTGCAGCCCAGAGGACAGACTGAAGGGACGGCTGAAAGAGCCTACTGTCACCCCTAAATCGGGAATTTCGCCCACCCCAGCAAAACTGCCTTTGTCACATTCTATTCCGCCTCGAGGTCGAAGTCTAGTCCATATTTTCCTCCACACGGCCTGCCCTGGCTGCTTGAGCCCCCTCCCCGCCTGTGGTCACCTGGCTCTCTACATGTCCCAGAATGGAGCACCTGACTGCTGGAAAGGAGTGGGGCTCTCCCCTGCTTCAGCCCCCTTCTCTGGCTGCATCCTCAGCCCAGCCGCAGAGCCCCCTGCAGACCCCAGACCCCCATCTCACGGAGGCTCCTGGGCTCTGACTCTTCCCTCTGAGGGGTAACGCGAGCCCACAAGGGAGGAGGCAGGGAGCATGTGTCCTGGGTCCCTGCGACCGGACCGACCATAATTGCAGACACCCCGGGCACCGGCAGCTGCCTCGTGGGGGAAGAATTAAGGATTGGTTTAGCTCTGCTCACACCCACTCCCTGCAGCCTGGGGACATACGGCTTTTGCTCTGGCTCCTCTCCTGGGCCCTCCCACCCACCCTGGAGGAGTCCCCTGCGGGCTCCCTAGTGCCTTAGAGGCACAAAGCTAGGGCTCTGGGAAACCAGGCCCCTTAGGAGTGGTGCAGACCCTCCCTCTGTCTCCCCGCAGGCAGGGGCTTTAAGGGGCTTCCTGCACCCTCCTCAGTGATGGAGGTGCCAAGGGACAACGAGGGGCTGGGGATAGCTAGAGGTCAGTACAGGAAATGGGAAGAAGGGGAAATCTGGACACAGTCCACAGCTCCTGCCTTGGCCTGGCATGGTGCCACCTGCCTGTAATCCCAGCACGTGGAAGGCTGAGGCAGGAGGATTGCCTTGAGTTCAAGGCCAGCCTAAACTAACAGTGAGACCCTTTCACAAAAAAAAAAAACAAAAATAATAATTTGCCTCCATGCCTGGGATGAGAAAAAGAAATCGAAGAAAAACCTCTTCCAGCCAATTGCATTGCCCTTGGGAGCAGGCAGTGGAAAGACATTAGACTTTAGGCAGAACTTCCCAGAGGGCAGAGCTGGGAGGAGGAAGGAGTTTACCCGTGGGCTGGGAGCTCAGTGCCAGCCCTGGTCCGTTCGCAGTGTGGCTTGGGGCCAGTTGCTTCCCTCTCTGAGCTGCTGCCTTCTCTGTAACCTAGGGTATTAGTGGTGGATTCTTAGTGTGGCTGCCAGGCGGTGAGGCAACGTGGGCAGAACTGCTGGCGCCTTGTAAATATTCAAGAAATAGTCATTTGCTTGCCTTCCTCTGCCCTCTCTCCATGTCTGGTTGAGTGATGGAAGGGGACCACCCTCCTCCAGGAAAGGACGGGTAACACCTTTATAACCTTGGTGTACCTGGGTGGCCCCTGGGTCTGTGGGCAAGCAGGAAGCCAGGGCTCCCTGCCCTGTCCCCTGCCCCTGTCCACCTGACCCCCATGGCCCTGACCAATGGCCCTCTGGGGGCAGATCCACTAGTGAACAATCTTGCTTTCCTGAGTCAATATCTCAACATCTGGGGCTGACAGCTGTTTCTCCCCGGGACGTCCGCGCCTTGGGTAATCAGTGGGAAAATTGGAAGTGTGAGATTGGCAGGGGGCTCTGCCACACGTGCCGTGGGTACAGATGGGCCAGGGCCAGCGAGAGAGGCTGCACTCAGGGCAGGGGTCTTAATGCCACCCACCTGCCTGCTCAGGGTAAAGGAGGAGGCGGTGCTGGATGGAGGGACTGCTGGGGCAGGGGTGTGTGTGTGTGAGTGTGTGGCTTTGACGCCCGTGTTCCCTTGGTGCAGGCTGCGGAGGGGGCCCCAGGTTGGGGGTAATGGGGGCAGGTGGGGGTGTCCTGGGCTAGCGACAGAGAGGCCAGCATAGCACCGATGGTGGCAGGTCCTTCTGATGCGGAGCCCCTCGCCTTGCAGGGTGGGTGATGTTGGTTGGGGGCCGCAGATGGCCTGTCCTGATACTGTCCTTGGGATCTCAAGTGGGCGCCCTGCCGTGCGGTTCTGGGAGGAGGCCCAGGCCTGGTTCAGCGACTGTGTTGCAGCCTTTTGCGTCTTCTGTGTTGCCCTGCTGTCTGTCCTGTCTGTCTCCCACTGATGTCTTTGCCTCTCTGTCCCTGATCTTCCGCCAACACCCAATCTCTGTCGTGTATCCCCTGGTGACCCCAAGGGGCAGCTCCTAAGACTCTGTCCTCACCCAACCCACTCCGGGAGCCCCCGTCCGGCCCCCTGTCCAACACCCTCTGCCTGGCCCGTCCGTCCTGCCCTCCGGCTGCTCATTCCTGACTTTCCTCCTTTCCTGTCCCTCACCCAGGGCTCCAGCGAGCGGCGGGAGGGAAGCCGGCAGGACTCTGTTCCCTCTGTTTAAAGTCTCCAGGTTAGTAAGCAGGGGGAGGCGCTGCCCCTGAGACTCCCTCCTGGCCCTGAGGGCCATAGCTGGGGGAGGGGGCTGTCCCCCGCAGGCCTGGCCCTGCCAGGGGAGGAGACAGCAGACCCCTGACTCTGGGGAGGGCGCCTTGCCTGGCAGCAAACACTGCACGTGTGCGCATGTGCGTGTGCGGGCGTGCAAGCGGGTGCATGTCAGTGTGTGTGTGCATATGCGTGGCTGCAAAGCCCCCCTCTGGTACAGGGCTGGTGACAGGGGCTCCCTGCAGAGGGGTTGGTGGCCTGGGCCAGGGTCCCAAGGGACACCATGTTCCAGTGCCAGCCAGGGGTAGAAGATGCAGACAAGAATGTGCTTAGTGTGCAGGCAGGTGTGAACCTGTGGGCGCAGGTCATCTGCTGCTTTGGGGCAGCCCCTGGCCAGGCACGGAGTGTGTGATGGCCACGACACACGACCCACATCGGACTTGAGCAACGAGGGGACAGAGGCCTGGCTTAGCAGCCGCAGCCCCCAATCCAGGGCCAGGCCAGCTGACAGTAGGGCCTGTCCCACACCCCAGGGGGCACCGTAGGTCTGCTGGTATCCTGGCAGCTCCTTTGTGTGTTCTGTCCCTGTCCTGTATTCTGTGCCCTGGCCTTGTACCTCCTCACGTGGTCCCGACAGGCAGCAGGGACGCTCGCTCTGGCACATTGTGGACGATTGCTGAGGACCAGCCAGGCACCCAGGGGCTCCATCATTCTGGCCTGCAGAGGGGCAGCGGCCCTACCCTTCTCAGGATAGGCATGGGGACCCCTGCCCTGGGGTGTCAGGCTCCCGCGTGCATCCCCAACCCATGTGGCAGCCCTCCCCCATCCCCACGACCGGCCACTGCGATAACTGTGTTTTGAGCCAGCGGCTCACCAGGTAGTCCAGGCTGACCTTGAGCTTACGGTGGCCTCAAGCTCCTGGCGATCCTCCTGCCTCGGTCTACAGAGTGCTGATGACAACAAGTGTGCGCCACCAGCCTGGCCTCATGATGGCTTTTTCATAACTTTGCTGAGACGATGTGCGGAGCACTAGTCCATCTGCCTCTTAATTAAAGTGAGTTTTCCTAAAAGAGCCGTGGATGCAGCTCCCTCCTGTCCTCTCCCGCTGCACTGGGGAAGGCAGCGCTATGGGCCTCCCCAGCCCTTTCCATCCTGTGCCCACAGGTCACCTCTTCTGCACGACAGCAGCAGAGAGACCCAGGCCTAGCGGAAAGAGAGACTGTTGTCTTCTCTTCCCCCACTTCTAGAATACCTCCAGTGACAGGGAGCTCGCTACCTTCCAAGGTTTACTTTTGCTGGATGTTGAGACTGAGTTCAGGCTGGCCTTACTCACTGTGCAGCCCACACTGGGCGATCCTCCTGCCTCAGCCTCTCAGTGCGGGGATCACAGGTGTGTGCCACCACGCCCTGCAGATGCTGGGTTTCGTTCAACGAGGGACATGGGGAGGACACAGGTGGGGCTTGTGCCATCATCTCGTGAGCTGGGGACCTGGGAAAGGGTCGGTGCTGAACATCTGTCACTGTGCCTACTGTGTGCTGGGCAATGTGGAGATGTCAGGGGCAACAAAACATTGCCTCCTCCCTTTACCGCCCTCCATTTCTGCTGCTAAAATTTGAAGATACAAAACAAAACCCACCAAACCCAAGCCCTGACCCCCGCACAGCTGCGCCACAATCCCTGCTGTGCTTCAGCTTGTTGATCTAGACGCCCTGCGGTGCCAGGCATGGAGTGTGCGCGGACTGGTTGTTTGTGGAGCGACAACATGCTCATACGGGCCACAGACGGTGCCAGGTTATTGCCTTTGTTTTGGCGTTGGGGAAACTGAGGTCCTGAAAGGTAGAATGACTTGTTCAAGGTCACACTTATGGAACATGGCCGAGGTGAGATTTGGGCTTTGACCTGCTGGGCCCTTCTGCCTGCTGTTTGGTCACCGGTGTGTGTGAAAGTGACACATGGCATCTGCCATCAGTGCCTACATGGGGTGGCAGGGAGCCTTGTGTGTCTGCGGGCCACCAAGTGTTGTGCGTTGCCTGCCTTGGGGACGCAGGAAGGGCCCCAGTACCCTCACCCGCCACACCCCTCCTCCTCAGCTTCCGGTCTCATCCTGGCAGCCGGGACGTGGCGTGGTGACAGGTGCCGAGCCGCAGAGATGACAGCGTGCTCATCCTCCGTAATTACTGTCTGATGAGATGCCAGAATTAGCCTCTGCGCAAGCACGGGACGCGGGACGCAGGACGCAGAGCTGGGGGCATGGTGTGGGAGGTGCGGGGGAGGGGCCAAGGAGCCGGCAGGAAGGGCCAGGGCTGGGCTCAGGGTGGCCTGCCACTCTGGGGCAGAAGCAGAGATGGTTTGGGGCCTCGATCCACTCTGAAGGGGAGTGGGCTCTCACTCTGCCTCCTACTAAGGAAGGAGGAGCCCGCGAGAGCCTCGGCCATGTGGGTGATGAGCTCCCCGTTCCTGGAGGTATGCAAGCCTCAGCTGACTGCCACTTGCAGACAGGGAAGATCTGCAGTTTCACTTCCTCACAGCCTGGGGCCGGGGGAGGATTTGTACCCACCAGGTGTAGAAGGGGTTCCTCCAGCCCTGGGGCCTCCGCCTGACTGGAAGCACCTGGTGGTGGAATCGACCTCTGTCTGGGGGCAGCAGGTGCAAGGAAGGAAGGGGATCTGGGCCTAGGACCACCCGCATGGAGGAGAGCAGGCACCTTCCTTTATCCATCTGAGCACCAAAGGCTGCGCCTTCCTGAGCCTCACTGTCCCCCTTGCACGTGGGGAGAGCAAGGTGATTTGAGTATCGGGCGGCTCAGAGCTATAAGGCCCCTGGTGAGCCGTGGTGACGGGGCTGATTGTGGAGGTGTCAGAGGTATAGGTATTCCAGGGCCAGGATTCATGCCGCGCCCCGGGCAGCTTGCAGATCTGGAAGAGGCTGGAATGCGGGGTCTGCAGCAGGTGGAGGGGACAGTGTTCTGGGGCCTCTGCCCAGCGCATCTCCCCTGCCCCCTCCCCTGTGCTCCAGGGCCCCCCAGGACACTGTGGCATCCCAGGGAGAAAATGTTGTGGGGTGCAGACACGGCTGTTTGTTGGCTGTATGGGTGGAGCGATAACCCCAGGTTAGGCCAGGGGCCCCTGGTAGCAACGGGAAGCTGGGTAGCCCCTTCTGCCCCCCACCATGGGCGTGCTCAGGAGGGACCTTGCACCTGTACAGGTGGAGCATGGTCCCAGATGCCACAGTGACATTACACACTTGCATGAGTCCCAGTAGGTGGTTGTAAGGTGACCAGGTCAGCAAGTGCTACACTTGGCAAGGTAGGAGCATGCCAGGGAGCTGCCTCTGGGGGAGGCACCGTTGGGCATAGAAGGCCAGAGGGGTCCCTGCTGCCTTCCACCCAGAGCTGGAGGTGCCCTGTGCAGCGCCTGCCTGGCGACCTAACTGCCCGCTCTGTGCATGGGCACAGCATACAGTCTGTCCAGGTGGTGTATAAAATGGCAGCAGTGACCTTGGCCCTGGCCTGTGTGTCCCCTACACACTGATGGAGGGTGACACTGAGGTGGCCAGGACGGGACCAGCAGAGGGGGGCGAGGCCAGGGGCCCCGAGGAGAGGAGCAGGCACCGGGGCTGCCTTGCTTGTGTAGGAGCCTGGTCCTCTGGGGTGTGGGAAGTGCTCCACGCTGGGGCCGTGGGGGTGAAATGAGGCCTGGCCCCAGAGGAGGAGGCCTCAGGGAGAGCACAGGGGGTCTGGGCACAGCCTGGTCTTCTGCCCAGTATTTTGGTGTTGTATAGGGAGGGTCTTACTGGGTATTCCAGGCTGGCCTTGAACTCACTGCACCCTCCTGCCTCAGCCTCTGGCTTGGCTCTGCCCAACCATCAGGAGGCTCTTGATGAACACTCAGTGTGGTCAGTGCTTTCCTGGTGACACAAGGTGGCGGATTCCCACGGCTTCTCCCATGTCACTGCCAGCAGACCTGCCTGCCTTGGGAATGGGCTGCCCACTGCTGGCGGTGCCTCCACCAGACCCAGCTTCTGGGGTGCATGGACGGGCCTGTCTGCTCCTGCCCCACCTTCCTTGGGTGCCTGAGTGCGGAGACGCCGTGGAGTGACCGTGTTGACACCACACTGAGTGGGCACACGATGGGCCGTTGCAGCCTCCCCAGCTTTGGGCTCTGCAGCTCTACCCCCTCCCTTCCTAGGACAGCCAATTAGACCGCTCTTCCTTGGGAGCTGCGTGCAACAGCCCCACTTCTGGGGGCCATACCCCTCTGACAGAGTGAAAAGACACCAGGGGCAGCTCAGGGCCGAGCTGAGCCTCCTCAACACCTTGGCCCGACGCCTTTGTGCAGTGCACAACCTGCACAGCTGTCTGGGAGGAGTTTTTGTTTTTGTTTTTTAAACAAATGAGAGGACAGAGGCTCCCAGAGGCTCTTGACCTCCTCAAGGTCACGTAACTCATCAGTTGGCAGAACAAGGTTGGAGCAGAGCTTGCTCACCCTCATGTTCACTGATTTCCAGTGATGCTGTAGCTCGCCGGCTGTGCGTGGGCAGACTGGAGTGGGGAGAGGGGGGAGGCTGTGTTTCTGAGACTCTGACTTGGCTCTTTTGGAAGGGGGGGGGTCTCACTGGAGCGTGTGGGGGTTGGGCTGCTGGCTCTCCGGCTTTCTGCAAGGCGGGCTGGGCCAGATGCAGGGTGGGGGTGCTGGCCGTGCCCCCCATCCCCACGCGTGGGCACCTCATTGCGTTCTGACTTGGAGTTGTCATTCTGTGTCCTGCCAGGGCAGCTGCCTTCTGGGAAACGCCGTAGTGGAATGGAAAAATCCTGTCCCTGCGGGAGGGCTGGGTCGCCTGGGTCCCACTTCTGGCTCTGCCTCCAGCTCCTGTGGGACAGAGCCAGCTTCTCCTAGCTTCAGTTCCCTGGCTCAAAAGGGAGGTGGGCCGGGTGGGCAGGGGTGGGCAGGGGGAGAAGAGGAAAGGCCTAGTAACATCTCTCCTCCCTGTCTAAGGGTCGGGTGCTGAGGGGGCCTTGTCCCATGGGGCCCCTGGCATGAGTGACAGCAGGTGGCATCATGCAGTGTCCTGCAGTTGGGGTGGTCGGTGGAGAGAGCACCAAGGCCACAGCTGGTATCTTTGCTCCCAGCTCCGCCTCCGCTGAGATGGTTTTGGGGCTCCTCACCCCCTCTGGCCCTGTCCTGAAGGCTGGGTGGGCTGGGCCCTGTGCCATCAGAGAGGCCCCCAGGCTGAGGGAGGGGATGAAGGACAGGCTGGGCTGCTCCTGGGGGTGCTCAGTCCTGTGCGGGCCCCTTGATTAGATTCCAACTCGTTTACCCCCTAAGTGGCCTTCGGTGGGCTTTAAATCTGTACAAATTGGTTTGTGTTTTTCTGCCTGTGTGGAGCTGAGTGGTGGGGGCTGGGTCCTCCCCACTTCCCTCTGCTTTCTGCTTCCTGGGGACCCCAACCTTGACCCAGATGCTGGGCTGAGGGGCAGAGGACAGCCCAGGGGCACAGGCCGCCCCGAAGGGAGCCCACGTGGCAGCTCGGGCTCAGTCACCCCAGCCATGAGGGCACAGTGACCTGCCCTGCCCTTCTCCACGGTGGCTCTGTAGACCAGTGCTGGCTGTGGAGAGGGGGCATGTTGCCACCAGCCCAGGGCCCCATGACAGCTGACAGCCTCTGTCCTCTCCCAGTGTCCCTGGTACCTGCAGTGCCCAGGCAGTGGGCATGGCACGGCATGGGCATGGGCTGTGCCATCCTCTTCCTCTCCTGTCTTCCTTTTCAGCACTGGGGGAGGGCGGCTGGCTCTCTTTGGGGACCCTGTGATGCAAACGTGTCTGGGCTTGCCCTGTGTCCCCTGGGCCTGTGCCTCACACCAGGACGTCCCCTGTGTCGTCTAGCCCCCTCCCTGGTTAGGTGGATCTGCTTCTTCCCTGTCCCTGTCTACTCCTCCACAGCTCAAGCTGGCTAACCTGCGGTGTCATCCAGGGGGTGGTGCTGGGCTGGCAGGAGACACAGTGTCTTGGGGTGCAGCCTTGGGGCCCCTAGGGGCTGTGCTGTGCCCCTGTCTAACCTGTCCAGAGCCACCTCCTCCCTGCAGTCCCCACCCTGCCATGCTCAGAGTCTCTTGTCAAGTGACAGGGAGACTCAACAGGGCGCTGGGCATTAGCAATTTGGGGGCTATTACACAGGGATGTTTACAGAAAGGCAATTGCCCGGAAAATGACTTTGACTACTTCGGTGTGAGGCAGAAAAGCTGGTTTTAGAAAACAGACACAGACGGGCCTCTGCTCCAGCACCCATGGGGTGAGGGCACAGGCATAGGGGAGATGGCACCCGGCCACTGCGAGTCCCCCCTGGGCATGGGGTTAGGCATGGCTCTGAGAACCTCTGCCAGGCTTGAGACAGCCGGCGTCCCTGGTTGTCCTTTGTCCTCTGGCCTCCGACCTCCGTGCATGGTGAGCTCCCTGGCCGTGCAAGGGCCCTGGATGGAGTTGTCAGGGCAATTGGCAGTGGCAGTGCCTGGGGCTTCTCTTGCTATGGCTGCACAGGTGGACGAGGAGCCACACATGGGTGTGCATACGTGTGTTCGTGTGCATGCATGTGCAAGGCATGCTGGGGCCCTCTGCCCTTGCTTTGCCTATCACTCCTGAGGCGGTGCTCTGTTTCCTGTCTTCTGGGCAGTAACCAGGGGCAACAGTGACAGCCTGGGTCTCCCTGGAAGGGACCTCATTAGCCTCTTGGTCACTGGGGACAGAAAACAGGGTCCTGATGGCCAGGTGGCCAGCAGGGTTCCCAGAGTCCCCAGCGCTCCCTCCTTCCTCGCTTTGTCCCTTTGTCTCTCGCTTCCCAGGCCGCTCTCCCTCTCCTGTCTCTCCTCTGAAATGACATCATGTGTGAACGTCGAGGGGCTAGTGACATCCGGGGAAAGACGCCAGGTGGGGACCGGCTGTGGGTTTAGAAGACAGTGGCTCTGAGTTGCGGGGATTCATTCTCCTTACGAGTGACAGTGATCTCCTAGAAAAGAATGTAGTGCGGGATAAAAATAATCGGGCCCATAAATAAATGTGGAATTTAGAATGGTTGGAGCAAATAACAATGTCACTCTGCCTGGGCACCTGCGCCTCGATCCGAAGCCAGCCGCTGGGGGGCACCCACCGCCTCCCCATCTGCAGGGCGGAGCTGAGGGCGACCCCGCGGGTCCCAGCTGATGCCTCGCCTTCTTCCAAGCCTTGATGTCGCCCCTGCCTGACACCTCCTACACCTCGACCTTGCTTCAGAAATCATGGGGGCCTTGCACACTGAGGGTGCTGGGAGTACAGGGAGACTTCCCTGCTCCTCTCCTCCGCCCATCTCACACCCCACTTGATCCCTCTGTGTCCCGCCCATTTCAGCCCGATCTCTGCTCACCTGCCTGCCACTAAACAGGAAGCCTGGATCTGTCCAGCACCACCTGGAACCTAGATCCTGTCCGGCGGTACTGAAATCGATCCCCCTGCCTTTTCCTGCACTGCTCAGGCCCCGCGGGTCAGGGGTGCCCCAGAATTTGCTAGTGGCTGGTTTGGGGAGGCCATCTGCCAGGGATTGGTGTGCCACTGGTCAGGAATGGCCATTGTTGCGAACCTTGTGCTGCTCCTCCGTTGGGGGGCAGCTAGGCAGGGCTTGGGATGACACCTCCAATTTCCCTGGACTCCATGGGGAGATTTGCTGTTTTGATAAATACCTAGTGTCCCTGGGGAAAAGCTGGCTAGATCAAGGTGCCTCCAGCCGGGGCTTTCTTGAGGGGTGCAGTACCTTGCTCTGCAATTCATGCTGGCCTCAAATTCATGGAGTTCTTTCTGCCTCAGCCTCCCAAGTGCTGGCGTACACTATCACCCCAGAATAGAGGATTTCTAAAGGGGCTCCTAAACGTTTCGGATCTGAGCCCCACCTTGCCATGGCCCTTCCTCTGAGATGAGATGCAGATGTCACTCTGCTCCGTCCCTCTCTGACACCCCCAGTGGCAGCTCCTGCCTCTCCCCTGTGCATCAGCACCTCAGTGTGAATGCTGCCTGCTCTCCACATCTGCTCCCACAGCCCCTCGTCCCCGCCCTCACCTGCCTGGGGGACCAGGTTGAGTCCTAGGGTCCTCCCAGTCCCTGAAGCCTCAGACCTGTGTGTACCCCCTGGAGACAGGCAAGGAGAGACTGGTGTGGCGGGCATGGGGTGGGGAGCAGGAGCTCTCTGGGGCCAGGAGGGAGCCCTTGAGGGTGGAATTTGGGATCCTGACCCGGATGAAGGCAGCTGTGGTGCCCAGGGTGCAGGGAGGGTAGAGGGGCCCAGCCGCCTGGAACAAGGGCAGTGTCCTGGCTGGGCCAGGCCAGGAGGTGGAGAGCTAGGCGGAGGCCGGGAGGCCCCTCCATCCTGCCCAGCAGGGTGTGTGTGTGTGATTGTGGGCCAGGCTCGCTCTCCCCAGCCCCTGTTCCCCAGGTCGCCCCTTCTCAGCAGGGCTCGCAGGAAGATGCCCCGGCTGCCCAGCCCCTTTTCCGCTTCACTCCATCAGCCGCCGTCTTCTGCAGTCTCCTCCGTATCAGGAAACTGTTTGCACTATGTTAACTCAATATTGTTTTTGATAACTCACTTTGAGCTTAAGTACATTTATTTAAGAGGAAAGAGGAAAACTAAGACAGGCAGAGAGGTGCATGCCTATGCCCCCAGTGCCATGGGAGGCTGAGGCAGGAGGACTGAGTTCTAGCCCAACCTGGGCAACTTAGGGACTTGGTGAGACCCTGTCTCAAAATTAAGAAAAAAAAAAAAAAGAATTAAGGGCAGGCAGGGGATGTAGCTCAGTACGGAGGCTCTGGATTTAACTCCAAGTATCCATGTGGCCTCAAAGAGGAATTCTCCTCTCATTGCCATTGTGAGGAGCAGTATTGTCTTAGTTGCTTGCCAGTCACTGAGACACAAGATGACCTGACATCCATAACTTAGAGGAGGGGAGGCTTACTCTGGCTCACAGTTTGCAGAGGTTCCGATCCATAGTTGGCTGCTTCTAGACAGGGTCGCTGGACACAAGCGCCTGGTGGAGGAGGAGTGGCCCATGGCATGGTGGACAGGTGCAGAGAAAGATCGGCCGGGCTGAGAATTCTAGCACATGGGAGGGAGGTTGAGGCAGGAGGACTGCTGTGAGTTCAAGGACAGGCTGAGCTACACACAGCTAGATCCTGTCACAAAGAAAGAATCGAGCCCTGGGATATAGCTCACATTCCTGGTACCAAAAAAAAAAGAAAAGGAAAGAAAGAAAGAGAGAAAGAGAGAGAGACAGAGAGAGAGTCAGAGAGTCAGCGAGAGAGAGAGAGAGAGAGAGAGAGAGAGAGAGAGAGAGAGAGAGAGAAGGAGGAGGAGGGCTATAGACCCTTCTGGGCCACGCCCAGGGACCTCCAGGCCACGCCCACACCAACATCTTAGACCAGCTTCACATCAGCTATAAATCCATTAGTGGACAAACCCACCAATGCGCACTGCAGCCCTGGGTCCATTCACTGTCCCAGAGTCCCATCTCGGAGCACAGGAACTTTGAGGGGACAGCCAGATTTAACCCTAACAAAATCTGTGGAACCAGCGGCTTTACCTTTTCATCGGGATTTTCCTAGTCTTTGTAAAAATAAAGGTGCAATGGTTAAAAGATGCCTAAAAGACACCAGTGTTTCTTTCAGAGTCGTCTCTGTGCATCTGGACTTCACTTGGTGAATGGGGAGAGGGATAGAAGGACAAAGATGCCTGGGGCAGAGCGGGTGGCCTGGCAGGGGGGAAAAGCAGGGAACAGGAAACCCATGTGGGTGTGGTGCAGTGAGGTGCAGTGGTTACTGCTGTCCCAGTAACAGGTCATCCTGTAAGGAGAAAAGTCCATGTAAACCTAATTGGTAGGGAAGCCAAGTCAGACGTGTCACTCTGGTGCCTTGGGGTTCTCACGGGACTTCTGAGCCTTGGTAGCCATCTCTCAAATAGGGGTCGTAGTAACACCTCCCCACAGCAATGTTGGGGGCCCTGGAGCTGTGACAAGGCTGGGGGAGCCCTTGATGAGATGCTGACCCATGAGCCCAGAGCTGTTCTTCCTGTGGTGTTGGTGGGCGGCACCTGATATCCATACCTCAGCCACAGCCAGTGGGGAGAGGTGGTGTGTGTGTGTGTGTGTGTGTGTGTGTGTGTGTGTGTGTGCTTGATTTTTTGAGACAGGGCCTCACTGTTTAGCCCAGGCTGGCTTCAAACTCAAGGTGATCCTCCTGCCTCCGTTCCCAGTGCCTGACCCAGGAATGCTCCTCCACCCAGCTGCATCTTTTCTTGAAATGCAACTGGGTGTCCTCTCCTGTGGTTGGGCAGAGGGTGGCAGAGGCCTGGCACCAGGCCTGTAGACAGTGGTGGAACCATGCTGGGGAGCCTGGCTGAGTCCCAGAATCCCCAGTTCAGCTCCTTTTGCCTCAGGGAGTCAGGCAGTCGGGGGTGAATGTGTTCCCCAGGCTGAGGCTATAGTGGGGGGCTGCCACTCAGGTGCTGCTGGACTGTGGGGTGGAGGTGTTGCAGGGGGGACAGCTGTCTCCCAGAGGGGTGACTTCTGGGCAGAGGAGGACAGATTTGTTTCCTGCTGGGGAGTGTTTCTGGGGCGCCCACCCCAGAGGACCTGGTGGCCTCTGGAGCCCAGGCTGCTGATGACGTGGCCTGGAGTGTGGGAGTAGAGGGGCGGGCCGGGGCAGCCAGCAGCTCAGCGCCAGTGGCTTGGGGGGAGTCAGAGCTGCGCGAGGGACCTCTGCCCCCGGCCTTGCCCTCCCTGCTTCTGTGCTGTCCTTTGTCCCCTGTACATCCTCTCTGGAGGAAACTGAAGAAGGGGCCCATGGGCTCGCGCTGTTCTGTCTGCTTTCTTTCTCCTTTACGTTTGTCCCCGTCCATCTCACTGTCCTCTGTGCCCAGCCTCTCCTGTCAGTCCATCTGTCTGTCTGGGGCGGGAGGGGAACAGGGTCCCTGTGCCTGCCCCTACCTAAGGCCCCACCCTCTTGGGAGTTCCCTAACTCCCGCATGGGTCCCAGACCCAGGGTCCGGCTACCGGAAGTGCTGATCCCAGGGACCGCAGCCTTCGTTAGAGGACGCTGTGGATTGAACATCTTCATCTGTCCCCTTCCCGAAGCGCCAGCTTCAAGAAGGGGGTTGCTCTCAAGGAGGGCACCCTTGCCATCATCACCCCCAAGCACACGCAGGAGGAACAAGCAGTGGCCTCCTGGCCTTGGCCCCCCACCCCTCCTCTGGTCTTCCGATACTCCCTCCAATCCATCCAGGCCACACTTCTGCCCCCTTCCGTCCCCTCCTGTGAGGATGGTTGGTCCCTTAGGCCCCGCCCCTTAGGGTCCCCAGCGGGGTAAGGTCCCTCCCACCCACCCCGTGACCCTGCGCGCCCCTCTCCCCCTCGCAGATCCGGAGCGGAGCAGCCCCCCCATGCTGTCTGCCGACGATGCCGAGTACCCGCGGGAGTACCGGACCCTGGGGGGCGGGGGCGGGGGCGCCGGGGGCCGGCGCTTCTCCAACGTGGGCCTGGTGCACACGTCCGAGCGGCGGCACACCGTGATCGCCGCGCAGAGCCTCGAGGCGCTCAGCGGGCTGCAAAAGGCGGATGCCGAGCGCAAGCGCGACGCCTTCATGGACCACCTGAAGAGCAAGTACCCGCAGCACGCGCTGGCCCTGCGTGGCCAGCAGGATCGCATGCGCGAGCAGGTGAGTGGGGCAGGGCGGGGCGGGGGACCCCCGCGTCCGGGTGCCAGGGCGTTGGGGAGCTTTTCCCAACCCGGGAGGAAGGAAGGGGTGGCTTGGCCTCAGACCACGCCTAGGGGTTGCCGGGAGGGAGGATGGGCAGATATGGTGCCTAGGCCAACTGCGACCTGAGTGTCAGGGAGTTGGGGTGCTTGGCTCTGGTACCTCTGCCAGAGGGGTCCTAATAGGTCAGGCTGGGGCCTCAGCAGGCTGGATCTGACTGTCCCCAAGCCTTGCGAGGACTGCCCCAGAAAGGGGGGGCCTCTTACCTCTATGTTCTGGGACTCCTGGCCCCAAGACTCGCTGTGTGACTCGGAGCTGGAGGCCACAGCTCTCTGAGCCTTGGTTTCTCCTCTTCCTCAATGAGGCTTGGAGAGAGAGGAGTGAGGCCTCGCCCTGCAGCAGGCCTCCTGCTGTCTGGGATCCTTGGGGTCCTCTTGCCCCTCCCCCCACAGTCACACATGAATGCATGAGCGCCGCCTCATTTTGCCTTCAGTGCTGCCTTGGTGAGGGCTTTGTTGGTTGTGTCCTGGCTGCAGAGACACAGGCATTGTCACCGGGGGAAGGGACCAGGGGTGGCCCACATCCCTGCAACCACCTTTCTGGCAAGCCTTGGGGTGTCAGTCCCAGCTCCCACCTGTCTAACTCAGTTTCCCTTCTCTGGCTACCCCGGGGTGCCCTCTCCCCACCCCCCCCACAGGAAAAAGGACACATGGACACATTGGTGGTGCTTGTCTGTCTCCAGATGTCACCTCCAGCTCTGTCTGGCATTGGCCTTTTCCCAGTTCCCCAGTCCCCCTGGAAAGGGTGCTTCCATTGTGTATGACATGCATATGCGTGCAGAGGGCTTTAGAGAAAGGGCATCAGTGGGCAGACTTCTTGGAGGAGAAGGTCCCCAAACAGGGCCTAGGAGGTTGCCGGGGCTGGCACAGATAGAGAAAAAGTAGGCTATTTTAGCGGATGCAAAGGGAGTACCATGAGCATAGGCCTGCACTCGTTTGGTGGGTAGCACAGCCCCCTGGCTGGTATAGGATGCTTGGGAGGCTGTGGGGCGCAATGGAGACAGCGGACAAAGCGGGGCTTGTAGCATTGGGGCCGGGAAGGCTGGGTTTCCAGTGGTGAAGGGAGGAGTGTATCAAGGAGGGGGGAAGATAGGAGACTGTTTGCTGCCCTGATAGAGGAGGCAAAGACAGAAGGTACCTGGGTGACAGATTCTGATAGCTGGGTGGGAAAGGCTTGGGGGTGGGGAAAGAAATATAAGTAGATGAGAGGGTGGGCGGGGCCTTAGCAACCATGCCTCCTGGCATGTGCGCACAAAACAACTCCAGAGGGCCCAGACTGCTGAGGATACCTGAAGAGTGGCACTAGAGGGCCAGCCAGGCAGACCCTAGTCGAGAGGGAAGAGTGCCTGTGATGACTGGGAAGGGGGACCATAAACCTCTGCCACCACGAGGAGGAAGGTCCTGCTGGAGGGGTTAGCAGGGGTGACCTGCACTTGGGAGGTCCAGTGTGTGGACAGGGGTAGAGCCATCTGCAGCCACGGGCCTGCGGCAGAGGGCTGGTGGGGTGATGGGGGATGGCGAGGGCCTGCCAGGTCACACACCTGTCTTTCAGGGCAGTTTAGCTAGAAAAGGATAGAGACA
Source organism: Octodon degus (assembly GCF_000260255.1). Lineage (NCBI taxonomy): Eukaryota > Metazoa > Chordata > Mammalia > Rodentia > Octodontidae > Octodon > Octodon degus. Next base: position 8,170,100 of record NW_004524632.1, on the reverse strand, counting down.
GCCCGAGTGGCAGCTTCAAGGGGCACGGGCCTGGGGAGAGGGTGAGCATGGGTTTGTGGCCTCCTAGCACCTGGCGTGTTCCCTGGCTTGGCTGGAAGAGGCTGGGGAGTACCCAGCGAGCACTCAGCAGACATTCAGGGTGGGAATCAGAGCTCAGGCTCAGCCTTCCTTCCCTTCCTCTGTCAAACATCTGTTTCCTCCCGGGGAGGGTGAGTGGCAGGACCCGGCCCCTTCCCTCGGCTGGGGGTATTTGGTTCCTCCTAAGCATGGTACAACTGGTGATGGTCAGGGAAAGGAGGAGGGTTGGACCAACAGAGGGTGCAGCTGAAGGCCACAGGGCTGGAGGGCTGGGAGCAGGTCTAGGGGGAATCAGGCCTGGTGGCTTTGGAGTAGGACAGCATTTCCAGAGATGGCAAGAAAGATTGTTGGACTGGGGATATAGCTCAGTGGCGCAGCACCTGCCTAGCAAGCACAAAGCCCTGAGTTTGATTCCTGGTGTTTAAAAAAAAAGAAGAAGAAAAGAAAAAAGACCAAAGAATGACAGTTGTGCTGCTAGGACAGGGATTGTGGCAGTGAGGCCACTCCTGCCCAGTGGTCCCCAGGAGAGGGACAGGTGAGGTGAGCTGACGACACCCTTGGGGAGGAGGCAGAGGGAGAAGGGGAAGTGTGCAGGAGACTGGTGTAGTCAGGACCACCTGGGACGTTCAGCTTCCAGGATGTCTGACAGGGAGGGTCCTGTCCCAGGCCCTCGGACCCCTCCTGTGAGAGCAAGCAGACTCCAGGCCCTAGACCAAGGCCCAGCCCGGGGAAGGGAGTCCCTGCACCCCTGTAGTGCGGTAGCTCTGGGCCCGCACCTGCCCTGGGGCTGCCCATCTCTGCCTCACCACTGCCCCAGCGGCTCCTGCCCGCTCCCCCTAATGGGGTGTCCCCCGCTTCACACACACAGGTTGGCGGCTGGACCGTGGACCCTGTGTGCCTCCTCAGCTCCCTCTGCTCCCACCTGCATGGCGACTCCACGCCCTCTGGGGCTGGCCAGCCCGCCCAGGTGAGTCACCCACCTCCAGCTTGGCCTCAGACCCACGGCGGGCTTGGCTTCGGGGAGGCTTTTTGTTTTTTAATTTTTAGAGGGGGGATATTCTGAATTTTTATTTCACCTCCCCCTTTTCAGGAGACTTTTGTGCCCTGTGCTGACATGTCCCCTGATCTTCCAAGTCCCTGCCCCTACCTCCCCCAACCTGCTTGGAGTGGAGGAAGAAAGTTTTTTGGGCATAGTACTCAGAATTTGATTACTTTCCCCTCTAAACGAGAGGATGCTGTCTTGCTCTAAGTTTTCAGGGACCTCTTATCCTTTCCCCCAGTAAAGGTCATCTCAGTCCCCATTTGGGAGCTGACCCATCAGAGTTCTGCATGCGGACCCACTTCCCTTGCTAGGTCCAAGGCTTTACCTCAGTGTTTAGAGGATTAAGCCATCAAGCCTGATTTCCTGGTGGGAAGGTGGCTCTCAGTGTAGTCAGAGGGACACGTAGGACTCCCTGGGCTCCCAGCTCAGGCCTGGATAGGGATATGGGGGAGGGTGACCCAGGAGCGAGGGGTGCCATGAGGAGGGGTAGCCCAGGGAGGTCCGGCCTTGGGGCCGCATAGCTGTGGGCTGGTGGAAGGAAGGGTGGCGGGTCACACACCTGTGCTTGCTGGAGGAGTCATTCAAGGAAAATGAGCTGGGACCAATCAGCACCTAATGCGTTTGCAGAGCACAGCCATTTGAATGGGGGCATAACTGAGCTCTAGCTGTAGTTGGCACAGTTGGCATCGCTCACAGGCATCTAGCCTACTCTCCTTCTGGCTCATTGCCCCATCTTGGCTGAACTTGGGGAACAGAGATGTGTTTGCCTCTGAGACTGGGTACCAAGCCCAGGTACCAGAGTGGATAGGACAGAGAAGAGGTGCAGTGTGCACATGCAGGCTCTGGGTACCCAGGGACCCCAGGGATCCTCGCTAGAAGGAGTGTCTTGGGGCTGTGAGCAGGGCAGGCTTGAGTGACGCTGACGTGGTGAGCTCCTGATCCTGGGGTCATCCAAGTCTCTCTACCTGCTCTGATGGAAGGAAGAGTGGGTTTGCGGGCACCTTTGCCTGGGGCTGGGGAGGTGACTGTGCCCAGGAAAGGTCTTGCTATCACTTGAGCACTCAGTACTCACAGAGTATCGCAGTCCTGCCCCAGGGCTGAGGCAGGGGACCAGAGACGTTGGCGAAGGGCCAGTGTGACACAGCAGGCCAGGATCAGAGGCCATTAAGGGAAGTTCAGCATTTTAGGCTCCACATTCTGAAAGCCGTGAAGTCAGGGCAGAATTAAAAGGGCAAAGGTGCCCAAGCTGAGACCCTGGAAGGGGGGGACTGTGAGCAGGAAAGGTGGCGATAGGTCAGACGCTGGGGGTGGGGACGGTGAAGGGGACCCTGGGAAGGGAACCAGCTACGGCCCCTCCCCCACGCCGCCACCGGGCTAGCCACTCGCCCTCCCCCATCAGCAACCCGAGTCCCGGGCGGCGGGCCTGCGGATCGGGTGACCGCGGCGACGCAGCCGCCAGCCTCCGCCGCGCTCTCTCTCGGCGGGCCCGCGGGGGGAGGGGGCCACGGCTCGATGTGCACGGCCGCGCGCCGCGCCGCGCCGCGCCAGGTGGAGTCGCGGTTACCGGGGCGACCGGGGCCGGGGCAGGCGCGGTGGTGGCGGCGGCGGCGCTCCACTGCAGCAAAGGGCACCGCGGCGGCGGCCGGGGGAGGGAACAGCCCGGGCGCGCGGGCGGGCGGGAGTGGGGACGCCTTCCCTCCCTCCCCGCCCACGCGGAACCGGGCTCAGGGACCCCAGCGTTTGCACCTGTAGCCGCAGGTAAGGGGGAGCGGCTGCGGGGCCCGGGCGACGCCGGGGTTCGGCTGGGAGCGGGGGTCACCGAGATGGGGCCGCCTGCACAGCGGCCACGAGGGGCGGCGCAGCGTAAGGGGCGCAGCGGTTGCGGGTTTCAGATAGTGAGATACGCCCCCCTCCCTTCCCCCACTGCATTTGTGGGTACCGCATGGGTCGCCCCCAGCCCAAACGCAGCAGGCGGGCGCCCCCTCCTCCAGTCCCGGAAAGTCATGACCTTCCCGGGGTGCGCACCCCTCCCCTCTAGCATACTGCAGCGTGGGTGTCGATCGCATGCCGGGGAGGGGGTCGCGCGCGTGTGTGGCCGTGGGAATTGGCTTTGCCCCAAGCCTGGGACGAGTGTTTTGGGGGACTCGTGTTCACGCGAGTTGGAGGTGGGTGTGCGTGCCGGTGTGTGCCAGGCTGTGCACTCATTTCTACCCCTCCTGTGTTTTGGGGGCTCGAGGTCAAGGAGGGGTCACGCTTTCGCTCGTCTACTAACGGGGACGTCAGTCCAGAGGAGGACAGGGACCTGGCTGGCCCCGGTGGGTCCCTTTGGATTCAGCCCCGCCCTCCGAGGGCTGGGTTGGGGGTCTGGAAAACTGCCGCGGGAGAACGAACCCCAGGGCTGGAGAGGGGTGTGTATTCTACACGCTTTAGTTCGCTGGCCTGCGGGGTCCTGGGGGAAGACCCCTCTCCCTTTCTGAGAGCCCAGTAGGGAGAGAAGGTCGCCTTCCATCTTTCCTGAGATCCCGCACATTTGCCAGCTCCGGCAGGTGTTTTTCCTGCCAGTGGTTGTCCCTGCAGGGTTCTCTCCCACCTTGTCTTCCCTGACTCCTCCCCGAGGGTGGGGCTAGGTACGTGGGCCTCCAGCCCTCCTACTAGGCTTTCTGGTGCTGGGAATTCCCTGGGAGCCGCTGGGAGGTGTAGTGCGGGGCTGGAAGATGTGGGGCGCAGGCCCCGCCTGCACCTCCCCAAGGCTGTTGGTTTTGGTTCCTTGCCACTTACTAGTAATTGAGAGCCTACTCCAGACCACACTGGTCTGGGCACACAGCAGGAACCCACAAGCAAGAAGTTGGGCCCAGGGGCCGGGGAAATGGCTCAGTAGGATAAACGCTTGACTGGCAAACACAAGGATCTGAGTTCAATCCCCGGTTCTGCAAAACAAAAACAAAACAAAAAAAAAAAAAACAAGAGATAGGAGTGTCCCCTTTGGAGAGTAGGGTTGGGGTGCCCTGGGAGAGAGGAGCTGGTGGCCTCCCCAGCGGCCTCTTCCCTGCAACTCCTGCTTTGGGGACAAGGAGTTGCCAGGAGACCATGGGCCTGATTCCTGGGAGGCGGGTGTGGAAGTAGCTTGCTCCCCGCTTTCTGACTGAGGGCAGGGCTGAGCCAGAGGCCCCAGGGATTTGATCCGTGTCCCTCAGATGGCCCGTTCCAGCAGTACACATTTGGCATCTCTTCCATCTGTGCTTTCCCTGGGGCTTGATGGGCCTTTGCAGTGACACTGATGCCACCCTACCCTCCTTCTTGGGCTCTGTTTGTGACCCATCCCTGCCAGGTGACTGCATGGGCACAGGCTTGGACCCTTGGTCCAGGAGGAGGGCCAGCTGCTGTGGCTGTATCCGGGTCCTGCTCGTGACCCCCTCTCAGGGGTTTCCAGTCACCTGCACAGGGTAGTGGACCTCTGTGCTGACCTGGAGAGAGGGGCAACTTCGGCCTGTTTGGATCCAGGGAATCACCTCCTTGACATATGATGTGCAGGACATCATAGGCCTGGGTCAACAGAGGTGGCTGCAGGTGCCCTGGCCCAGCTAGGAGGGAGAGGAAGCGCTTTTCCTGAGGCTGTGAGTGTGCACCGCATGCCCTTCTGAGCGTGCCCTGCAGCTGATCCTTTAGGTGTCTGACACTGGGCCGCGTTAAGGGTGCGTGTAAGCGGCCCCAGGGCCTCTGTTCTGGGACTGGGGGCAGTACCCTTGAGAGCACACATGTCCTCAAGTCAGGCCCTGGGGTGCGCGTGTGCATGGGTCACTAGTGTCCCTGGGTTTCTGGGCTGTTAGGGAGACCATCTCTGCAGGTGGCTGTGTTGTGCTGCTGTGAGTGTGCGCCACTCTGTGGGTACCTGAGGGTGGCCTGTAAGATGGCATAGGTGGGTGATGGCGCAGGGTCCTCCCTGCAGCGGTGGCTCCCATTGGAAACCTTCCAGTGCCTTCAACCTGGCTCTGCCAACCCTGTGTGTCCACTCCCTCTGCAACCCTCCCCTCCAAGGCCACCAGAAGCTGTGGCTGGAGCCTGTTAGCACCCCCTGGCACCCCCGGTGGTGGCCTCTGTCCATAGATGACTCCAGCCTTGGCTGGGGTACAGACTTAGTTGCCTGCTTCTCCTGCCTAGCATGTAGCAATTTCTTCATGTTTTGGATCCAGTGCTTGGTGGAGACATGGATTGTGGCACTGGTGTGGGCAACCCTGGCAGGTGAACTGCTCTATCTCAGCCCCTGCCCTGTGTCACCTCCATCCTTCAGGCAAAGCCTCCACCCTCAGTGCCCCCCACTCAACCCCTTTCCACCTCCCCTGCTATGAAAACACTCGGTGGCACAGTACCCACTAACGTGGCATCCTCCCATCAGGAACCTCTGACGTCCCTGTCCTCTGCCAGGGGCTATGAGGCCTGAGGAATCTTGTGTGCTGGTGCCAGGCACCCCAGAGCTGAGCCATCTGCTGCCCTTGTCCTCCTGCTGAGGCTGGCACCGGTCAGCAGGGTGCCCTCAGCTTTGCCAAGAAACAGCCTGGCCTCAGGGCTGCCCCTTCTTTGTCTCTGGCCATCTGTAAGGGCCTGTTGGTCTTGGGATGCAGGGCAACCCCAGGTTACTGAGCAGGAAGCTCCGTCCTCCATCGTAAGGGCATGGCGGGGGCGCAAGGCCACTCCTCCGACAGCTTTCCGGCTGTGGGCTTTGGGCTGGCCAAGCCCTAACTCCCTCGGCTGCCCACATCTCCGTTTCTTGTCCAGGGTGGAGGGTGTTGCTGTCTACCTGCCCCTGCCCCAGGCCTACGGTCCCGTTCTCATCCTGTCACTGGCTCTCTGCCCCTCCCCCAACCTCCTGGGACTCTGGCTCAGCACCCTTCAAAAGCCCAGCCTCCTCCTCGCAGGTTGTGCCACCCCAGCTGGACTTGGGACATCCCTCACACCATGCTGTCCCTTCTGCTGATTGCAACTGTCCTCTATCCCCAGCCACTTACACAAGACCTGGCTCAAATGCCATCTTTTTTGGGAAATTTCCCCAGCCAGCCATAACCAGCTGCCATCACCTCTGACCCCAGAACCTTGCTGTATCATTGCTCTTCTTTGGACTTGTGTGGGTTCTCTGCTTCATGGCTGTCTGTGCCCTTTCCTACCCATGCCTTTCTATTAGCTGGAATTTGGCTGTCGACATCTGGAATATTCTCTCCTGCTCCCACCGGTAGGCTTAGAACCTTACCATCCTGGGGACACCTGGGTGACCAGGTCTCAGTGGAGAACAGGAAATCCCATGCAGCGTTTCCTTCCTGCTCCTGGGAGGGTGGAGGGTCCACCAGCCAGGGCTGAGCACTGAGCTCTGAGGGTCTTGCCTTGCCCTGCCCCCTCCTGGCCCCCTCATAACCATCTCTTCTCTTATTTCCATCAGCAGCCAAACTACTGGAGTTTCAAGGTCAGTGTGAGATGCTTCTGCTGCCATGGCAACTGCATGTGTCCCCTCCCCACCTCCCTTGCACATGCTTGGCACCGGGGTGTGCGTCTGCACGGGCCCCCTCTGGTGCGGGCGGTGGGCCTTGGGCTGCAGGCTATGGCTGCTGCGTCGGGACTCTGGGCTCGGCTGCCAGGGGCTTGGGACCCAGAGGGCAGTTTGGGCCACACCTGCTGGAGATCTAGATTGGAGATGCTCCTTCCCCAAGTTTCTGTAGCCCCAAGGGGTATTTTGGAGCAAGAAGGCTGCCTGCTGTTTCCCTCAACTAGGGAGACTGCTGCCTCTGAGGCAGAGCTGTGCCTATATGGGGGACCTGCTCAGTGTCAGGCAGGACACACAGCCCTGTACCCTAAACCTTTAAGCCAGGGCTGGGGACTTCTTGCCTCCTTGGGAGAGCTTGGATTATCCAGCGCTAGGTGCTGTCTGCCCCTCCCTCTCAGGCATCTCGCCCATCCTCTCCACATTCTGGGCTCAGAACCGGGTGGAACAAGTTCGACTGCTGCTTGAATCCTGGAGTCTCTAGCTCCGGGGTCCCAGGCATCACAGCAGGGTGGGCACCCCTTCCAGACTCCGTAGGTCTCCTTTGCACGCATGTTCCAGAGCACTTGTGAGTCAGGGAATCATGGAGTCGTAGGATCCTGAGTCAGGCACAGTCCCTGGGGAGGACGGAGGGGCTGTGTAGTACTGGTTAAGTGCGTGGGCCTGGTGGTAAAGTCCGGTCTGCTGCCAAGTAGCCAGGGAACTCAGGGCAACTTCCATAATCTTCCTGGTCTCAGTTTCTTCTCTGTAAAGCAGAACAATGCCTGCACCATAGAGTTGTCATAAGGATAGAAAAAGGTGAGAAAAGGCTGGCCCTAGGCTTGCAGGGAGCTGTCAGAATCGGGGTGCTGACAGGGTTCTAAAACTACAATCACCATGGCAGCTTGTAAAACTTCTTGGACCCCAGGCCTCAGCCTGCAGTGTTTACCTCAGTGATTGTGGGGTGTTTTTCTACGCTCCCAAGTCTCCCCACAGCCCCAGTCTGCAGCTGGTCTTTGGTATCTGCAGGTCCTACTGTGACCATCTCATCCGCGGTCCCCTCTGCCTGACCTTGAGCCAGCTCACTGGTCTTGCTGAGACACCTGTGACCATGCTCACTGGCTCCACACAGCCCTGCTGTCTTTGGGGAGCTCTTCTGGGGGCCCATCCACAGTGGCCTCTTCTGCTTCACCCCACCCCACTCCACCCCAGCCAATTCTCCCTTGTGTCTGCTGTCCAGCACTATGGCTGCCAGCCACTCTTCATCTTTGCTAGTGGCCTAATTCACCAGGCTGAGAAACACTGACCTTTCAGTTGCCTGGCAACGCCAGGACCACCAGCCCTGCTCTGGTTCCCCACAGTGCCACAGGGCTTACCACCATTCACAGAGTTGACAGTAAGATGTGGGTGTGGTGGTGTACACCTGTCATCCCTGCACTCAGGAGGCTGAGGCAGGAGGATTTCTGAGTTTGAGACCAGCCTGGGCTACATAAGTGAGTTCAAGGCCAACCTACCCTACATAGTGAGACCTTGTCTCAAAAAAAAGAAGGGGGCTGCTTCCGATGCTGCCCCTTCCTTTTAAGGCACCTGTCACCCACTGCAAGGCACTGTACTTGAAGCTGGAAGCCCTGTGATGACCCCAACTCTAACCTTCTATGTCCAAAGGCCCTCAAGGCCACCTTGGGGACATCTGGGCATAATGCCAACTGGAGAAAGATGTTCTCTTTTCAAGAGTGCTAATCCAATTCGAACATTAAATTGAGTTAATAGGAAGATAGAGATTAATTAGGGTTAATCAGGATTTGGGGAAATAGAGAGCTGAAGAGGAGAATAAATTATTCCTTTTTAGAGATACTTTTTTATTGCTGTCTTTTTTAAATTATAAAAGTAATATATTCTGATTGTGGACAAGTCGCTCAATTTTGTAGAGAAATGTATAAAGTTAAAAATGAAAGCTCTGCACCTGCTTAGGCAGATGTGGGGGCCGGGGTTCGATCCCTCCCTGGGCCATGCTAAATGGCGATTGAACTGGGCGTGGTGGCACATGCCTGTAATCCCAGCAATTGGGAGGCTGTATATAGGAGGATCACTATGAGTCTGATCTATGTAGTGAGACCCTGTACTAAAAAAAGAAAGAAAGAAAGCTCTTTCAGCTCAGAGCTAGCTAATGTTAATGGTTTTGAGTGATTTGTTCTTCAAAATAGACAATTTACAGAAAAATACAATTGGGCAACATGGTGCTTTTTCTTTCTTTCTTTCTTTCTTTCTTTCTTTCTTTCTTTCTTTTTTTTTTGAGACAGGGTCTCAATAGGTAATCCATGCTGGCCTCGAACTCACTTTGTAGCCCAGGCTGGCCTCGAACTCATGGTAATCCTCCTGCTTCAGCCTCCAGAGTGCTGGGATTATAGGCTTGCACCACCATGCCTGGTGCAACCTCCTTTTTGTGACAATAAGTGTATATATACTACACAAATGGATTTGATATGTGTAACACGGAATGGGGCAGATCTTACCCATTAGTTCTCTCCCTTGAAGAAGTGTCCAGCAAGACAGAGCATGGAGTTGTCCCAGGACACCGTCCTCCACCAAGCCAGACCTCACCCTCAGCTGTACCCTCAGGGAAGGGGTGTCGTGCTGGGGCCTGGCTGGCTGTGTGGCAGCTTGTGCCTGGCAGGGAAGGCCCAGAGCCTGGCACGCATGCCATGCGCTCCTGTGTACCACAGTGGACTCTGCGTGCACACTGGGCTAGGCAGGTAGTCTGCTGGCTGCAAGGGGTCTGGGCTGGTTGTCCTGGTCATGGTGAATCAAGGACACTGTCCATGCCAGGTGCCAGCTCCATGAGGCCCACACCTCCCAGCACCAGGGCCCCAGCATTCTTTGCTCTCTTTGCTTTCTCCCTGGGCCCTTCTTTCTGCTCCCCACCCCATTTCTTAATAAATTCGCCGCTCATAAACCCGCCGCTTAATTAATGTCTGGAACTAATGCCCCAATTTGCTCAACGATTCTGCTGCTCACCTCGGTGACAAATTTGTGTTGGTGTTGTTCTTTGGAAGCTTAAAATAGCAGGCATGCCCATGGTGCCCGCTCAGATGGTTTCTTGACTGGCTTCCTGGGGTGCTCGAGTCCGTTGCCCAGTGCTCACCTGCTGGGTGTCCCGGGGAGGCCAGGGCCCAGGTCCAGAGCCGTGGGGAGACGGCCCTGCAGGCACACAGCGAGTCTGAAAGCAGGAGTCCTCCTGGGAGGGAGGGAGAGAGAGAGAGAAAGAGAGGCAGGCTGGCTTCCTGTTAGCTGTCCTTGGCTGAGCAAAGCAGGGCTCAGGCTTGGCCCCTCTCGCTCTGCCCTGCCCTGCAGACCCGCAGCTCGCGCCACACTCAGGGAGCCCAGCCCGGGCTGGCGGACCAGGCAGCCAAGCTGTCCTACGCCTCGGCTGAGTCACTGGAGACCATGTCGGAGGCCGAGCTGCCCCTGGGCTTCAGCAGGATGAACCGCTTCCGCCAGAGCCTGCCCCTCTCCCGCTCCGCCAGCCAGACCAAGCTGCGCTCGCCAGGTACTGCGCAACCTGTGCGCCCGCCTCCGCCAAGGCTCCGCCTCCGCGTCGCTGTCCCGCCCGGCCCCGCGCCTCCCCCTGGCCCAGCGCTCGGTCTCCCGGCCCTCGAAACCTCCTCCCCTCGCTCTCTCCCCGGCCATCCCTGACCGTCCCTTCCCCAGCCCTTCTCTCTGCCTTCACTCTAACCCTGCGGCGCCCTTTTCTCCGCTCCAGGCCTCCCTTCTCTAACTCTGCTCCATCTGCCTCCCAGGCGCTCACTGTCCTCGTCCCTGCTGGTTCTGCCCGACTCAATCCCGCGGCCCGGTCTGGGCTCTGGCTCGAGTGGGTTGAGGGGCCGCCGGCAACATGCGGAGCGCCTGGGTTCACCTCCACTCGGGGGCGGCGTCGGGCCTCAGACCCTGCCGCTGTGGGACGGAAGCAGCTCCCGAGAACCCCCCTCGCTCCCCCGGCGGGCGGCGTGGCGGCGGCGGTCGTGAGAGCCCGCACCGTGTGTCCTTCGCAGGGGTGCTGTTCCTGCAGTTCGGGGAGGAGACGCGGCGCGTGCACATCACGCACGAGGTCAGCAGCCTGGACACGCTGCACGCCCTCATCGCGCACATGTTCCCGCAGAAGCTTACCATGGGCATGCTCAAGTCTCCCAACACCGCCATCCTCATCAAGGACGAGGCGCGCAACGTCTTCTACGAGCTGGAGGACGTTCGGTGGGTGCAGCGCCGGGGATGGGTGGGCGTCCCACACTCCTCCCAACTCCCTGCGAGCCCCCCCTTCTCCAACCCCCCCTCCCCCGCCGGCCCAGGTTAACCAGAAAAGTCTGAGGCGGAGGAGCTGGGCCCAGTGGGTGAGGGCTGCTGTGTGTGGGAATGGCAGGCTGCCCAAAGGACTTAGGAAGAGTTGGGGATCCTGGTCCCTCATCTCTCTGCCTGAGGCAGCTGCTTCTCCACAATGTGGGGGACATGTGGTGACCCTCTGCACCCTCCTCTGTCCCCCAGGGACATCCAAGACCGCAGTATTATCAAGATCTACAGGAAGGAGCCGCTATATGCTGCCTTCCCTGGATCCCACCTCACCAACGGGGACCTCCGGGTACAGCTGGGGATGCCCAGGGCGCTGGGGAGATTGGGGGAGTGGGTCCAGACAGGTGGGGTACATGCGGAGGTTGGGGGCTCAGGAGAGGGGCCATGGGGAATAGAGGCAGAGGGCTAACTGCTAACTGGGGTACCGGAGGAGCCCTCCCTGTCTCCCTGTCCCCATCCTGGAAGTTCTTCAATAGGTCTCTCCTCGAGGTACCTCCTCCCCTGCCCAGCCCACCACGGCGGGTTAAGGGTGACCCATGTCGATGCCTGTCTCCATGCCAGGAACTCTGATGAGAAAGGGCCCCAGATGTAAAAGAACAGACCGGGGTGGGGTGGGGTGCAAGCAAACAGCAGGGACCCTTCTGTGACCCACCCATGGGGTGTTGGGCTGTCTTCCGCGCAGAGGGAGATGGTGTACGCGTCGCGGGAGTCGTCGCCCACGCGGCGTCTCAACAACCTGTCGCCCGCCCAGCACCTGGCGTCCAGCTCGCCGCCCCCGGGGCTGCCGTCTGGGTCGCCTTCGCGCTCGCGCCTGTCCTACGCCGCCGGGGGGCGCCCGCCCTCCTACGCCGGCAGCCCGGTGCACCACGCGGCAGAGCGGCTGGGAGGCGCCCCGGGGGCGGCGCCGTCTGGGGCGCAGGGCGTGAGCCCCAGCCCCAGCGCCATCCTAGAGCGGCGCGACGTGAAGCCGGACGAGGACCTGGCCGGCAAGGCGGGCGGCATGATGCTGGTGAAGGGCGAGGGGCTGTACGCCGACCCCTACGGGCTGCTGCATGAGGGCCGCCTGAGCCTGGCGGCTGCCGGCGAACCCTTCGCCTTCCCCGGCCCAGGAGGGCTGTACAAGCGCGGATCGGTGCGCTCGCTCAGCACCTACTCTGCCGCTGCTCTGCAGTCCGACCTGGAGGACTCTCTCTACAAGGCAGCGGCCAGCGGCGGCGCGCTCTACGGGGACGGATACGGCTTTCGCCTGCCGCCCTCGTCTCCACAGAAGCTGGCAGACGTGGGCGCGCCCCCCGGCGGACCTCCGCCACCCCACAGCCCCTACTCAGGCCCGCCCAGCCGCGGCTCACCCGTGCGCCAGTCCTTCCGCAAGGACTCGGGCTCCTCGTCCGTCTTCGCCGAAAGCCCCGGGGCCAAGACGCGTAGCGGCACCGGAGGCGCCTCTGGAGCCGGCGTGCCCCCAGCCGAGCTCTTTCCCGGGCCCGGGGAGCGCGCCCTTGTGGGTTTCGGGCCACCAGTGCCAGCCAAGGACGCGGAGACCAGGTGAGTATACAAGACGAAGTGTGGTGTGTGTAGGGGAGCAGGCATCGCCAGGGTCTTGGCCTACGGATGCGGTTCCTGGGCTCAGAGGTCGCTGGGTCCTTGGTAGACCTGACATTTGGGATGGAGCAGGGAGGACTTGGCAAGCTACACAATGCTGTTTCCCTGCCATCTGCAAGTCTTGTAGGGGTGAGTAAGAGGATCCCAGACACTGACTCTGGGCTCTAGAAACTTGGGTTTGCATTTGTTACCCAGGCCTCAGTTTCCCTGCCAGTGGATAAAGGGCCTAGCAGGTCCTCTGTAGTGTCTCTCCAGGGAGGACAAGGTCTTGGCAGCCCTAGAGCTGTCCAGCACAGGGAGAGCTGAAGTGCACTGGAGAGGGGTGCTGGCACGGAACAGGGAGAGTGCCAGGTGTGGGCGCATGCCTGCAATCCCAGCACTAGGGAAGCTGAGGCAGGAGGATCGATGCAAGTTCCAGGCCAGCCTGGGGCAAGACTCTGCCTGCTCCCTTCCCCCAAGAAGTCATCCAGCTGCACAATGGGTTCTCTTGCCAGTTCTTCTCAAGGGAGAACACCAAGAAATTCTTGCATTTGCCTGTGGGGGGAGGGGTGGATTTCTGCTGGCACTTTGGGATGGCTTAGGAAAGGAGGTGGGGGAAAGGTGTAGGGGCTGCGAGGAGCAGGGAGAGCTGCATGGGAGCCATGTGCCATGGGGACACAAGGGCTTGGTCCTTAGGCCCGGATCCCTTTGTGTGCTGGCAGCTGGGAGTGGAAGGGTGTTTGCTGTGGTCCCCAACTCTAGGAGACCTAGGCTGGGCAGGAGGGCCCCAGGCACAGGAAGGGCTGCTCAGCACCTCGTCCTCCCTAGGGAGCGCATGGAAGCCATGGAGAAGCAGATTGCGAGCCTCACGGGCCTGGTGCAGAGCGCTCTCCTTCGGGGCTCGGAGCCTGAGACCCCCAGGTGAGCCCCTCTTCAAGAACGCCACTGCCCGGGCCTGGGGCTGGAGTAGAGAGTGGGCCTTAGCAGCTCATAGCTCAGCTCTGTGTGTCACTGTGTGACCGTGAGTCCCTTGCTTCTATGGGACCTGGAGATGACATCTCCACTTTGATGGTCTGGGGCCGGCCTGGACACCCTGATGGCCATTTTCTTTCCCTGTACCAGTGAGAAGATTGAGGGCTCCAACGGGGCAGCCACACCCTCAGCACGTGAGTGACACTGCCTTTCCTTTCTCTGAGCTTCAGTTTTCCAGGCTATAAAGTGGGTATGGAACAGTCACGGCATCAGTGGGCTTTCAGTGGAGAAGTCCTCTTAGTTCAAGTTGTCACTGCCTGGTGCCTTGCACCGCAGTTAGCGCAGAGAGTCACAGTCAAGTGTCTCTGGCTATAGAATGGAGGTAAAGAGGGGCTAAAATCTGCCTTGGCCCCTCTTGGGCTTATTTTTTGTTTCACTTCTCCCATCCTCAATGTCCCTCTGCAGCGTGCGGATCAGGCAGCCGCAGTAGCGGGGCTACCCCGGTGTCCGGCCCTCCCGCACCCTCGGCCGGCGGCGCCCCTGCGGAGAAGCCCACCGCGGTCAGCCGTCTGCAAATGCAGCTGCACCTGCGCGGCCTGCAGAACAGCGCCAGCGACTTGCGCGGCCAGCTGCAGCAGCTGCGCAAGCTCCAGGTACCGCCCCTGCCTGCACGCCCCGCCCCGACGCCTCCTGCAACCCCGCCCCTCCCCCCTCCGAGGCTCCTGCGGAATCCCTCGCCCCTCCCCCTCACTTATCCATCCGTCGTTCCTACAGCCTAACAGTATTCCTTGAGTTGGCCTCCTCCTTCCTAAGCCCCGCCAGTCTGCCTCACCCCGCCTGGCAGATGGTCCCACCTGTCAGGAGCCTGGCACTGCTGTGCCCGCTCCTCATCAGGTGAAGATAATGCGCAGAGACAAGCTGGGGAGGGGGCGGACAGTGACCATCTGGGCCACTGGTAAAATCCTGCCCACCTCTGGGCTCGGATCGCCCCAAACTGTAGCTCCAGTGCTGAGCCCTTCTTCTCAGGCTCGACCCCCAAATTCAGGACGCTCCGAGCTACAGCCAAACACAATCAGGCACAGTCAGGAGGGTCGTACTAGGGTTCCCGTATTCCCATTACTCTCTCTCGCCTCTAGTACCCCAGAACTTCCCCTTGACACCCCCACCACCACCACCTCGGCCCCCCTCTGTCCGGCCCAGTGGAGCTCGCTCTCTCCTAGCCGGGTCCACATATCCGCCCTCGCGCCTGCAGCTCCAAAACCAGGAGTCGGTGCGCGCGCTGCTGAAGCGCACGGAGGCGGAGCTGAGCATGCGCGTGTCGGAGGCGGCCAGGCGGCAGGAGGACCCGCTGCAGCGACAGCGCACCCTGGTGGAAGAGGAGCGGCTGCGCTACCTCAACGACGAGGAGCTCATCACTCAGCAGCTCAAGTGAGCTGGGTGCGGTGGAAGACGGGGAGGGGAGCGGGAGAGGGCCGCCTGCGGCCGGGGTGACCCGCGCCTGGCTTCCCTGGGCGGCGGCGCCGCTCCCTGGCTTAGGAATCACAGTGACGTTGGTTTGTTCTGAAGCCTGACTTCCTCTCCCGGCGTGGCCCGGTTTCTCTGTGACCCACAAACCTCTGAGCATCTGGCATAATTCCCGATGTCTCTCCCTGGCCTGGTGCCTGATTTTGCTGTGGTCTTGCTGCCGGCGGTCGCCTGGCTTTCTGTGGCCGCAGCTTTACCCCTGTGGCCCTCCGCCTGGTTTCCTTCGGGCCCCTTCCTGCCTCGTTCTGGGCTCTGACCCTTGCACAGTGAGCCTGGGGAGCGTAGGGCGACAGATTCCAGTATCCTGGAGGGAAGGAGGGCCGGGACATCCTACCCAGACGCTTAGTCGAGGCCAAGACTAAACGGACCCAAACTTAGCAGACAGCTATCTGGCCACCTCTCCACGGTGCGGCGCCTTGCAGGGAGAGGCACGGAGGGGGCGGCTGGCCGGCCGGGTGCCCGCGATCCGGGCAAAGGGCACTGCTGTCATGTGAAAGTCGGGCTGTATTTTGTGGTGGTGAAGAAGGATATCTCGGATGGACGAGGAGAGTTTATCTAGACAGTAAGAGCCAGTGAGCAGCACAAGCACCTGCGTGGCAAGTGCAAGGTCCGAGTCCCAGTCCCATTCCCGGCACAAAAGCAAAAAAAAAAAAAAAAAAGGCCAAAAGTCAGAACAGTCAACAGGGGACCAGGAAAAGAGTGGCCAGTGATGATTCACGAAAGTACTTTTACAGGACCAAGAAGGAAGTGCTTTCTCTATGGCTATCTGTTAAGATAAGAGAGTTCCTTATCCCTGGGGAAAGGATCAATCCTTCTATAATGAAAGTGACCACACTCTGGCCCCACTCCCCTGCCGGTCTCCAGCTTGGCCACAGGCTGAGCTGGGCTTAGGTGGCTGAAGATGCCTGGCCGTTTATCTCCTAATGCCATCTTCAGCAGATTAGGACTTCTGTGTGCCTTGGTTATCCTGCGCCCCCCCCCACCCCTGTGGGCCGCGTCCTCCCTGCTGACACCTAGTTTATCTCTTGCCTTGCTAAAGGACCCAGGCACCAAAAAAAAAAAAGTTGTATACTACTGGGCTGGGAGATAGCTCATTGGAATAAGTGCTTGCCTGGCAAGCTCAAGGTCCTGAGTTTGATCCCTGGTATCACCAAAAGAAAAAAAAAGTTGCACACTGGGCTGGTGAGATGGCTCAGTGGTCTAAAGCACCTACTTAGAACAAACTTAGCGAAGCACAGGGACCGCG
>NW_004524632.1:8152648-8153573 GCF_000260255.1 Octodon degus | reverse complement strand
ATGCCTCAGTGGCCTCATCTGTGTACAGTATTAAGATCTTCTTCTTCTTCTTCTTCTTCTTCTTCTTCTTCTTCTTCTTCTTCTTCTTCTTCTTCTTCTTCTTCTTCTTTCTTTTTCTTCTCCTCCTTTTCCTCCTCTTCTTCCTCCTCTTCCTCCTCCTCCTCCTCCTCTTCCTCTTCCTTCTCTTCCTTCTCCTCCTCTTACTCCTTCTTCTTCTTCTTTTGCAGTTCTTTCTGGACAGGGATTGGATTGTACTCAGAGGCCCCAGGGAAGCAGGAGAGCTGCTTATAGTTTTGTCCCTAAGTCGTAGCTGAGCCCCTCTAAGGGGGTCCTTGAGAAGCTACCAGTTCTCAGCCCAGGACCCATATAAACTGTTGCTATGTGTGCATTTTAGCAAGGAGTAAGGTGGGGGTCCCCGTGGTCCTGTGGGGCTGAAATGAATCTGAAGGCCACCATGTGGAAATGAGCCTGCAGTAGCCACTCCTTATGCAGGGGACAGTTGCCTGGTGACAGCTCCAGCCCGATGGTCGAGCAGAGCAGAGGCGGCCAGCCCCTCTCCTAGGGTGCCATGGGTCCAGCTGTCCTGTCCCATCCTAGTCTCTTTCCACTCCACAGGGGGAGCTGGGTCAGAACGTTCAAAAGGAACTTTAAGGAAGACATTAAAGGAAATAGGAACGCACAGAGACAGAAGCAATGAAAGTACAGACGTATACGCCTTCTGTTCCGAGTGCCTGGGGGCCTCTGATCAGGGACACACAGACACCCTAGCCCCTGCCCCTCATCAAATCTGTACCCAGACAGCTTCCCAGCAGGACTGGAAATCTGCCTCTGGCTGGATTCTCCACCCGCCCAGACTGGGGCTCCTGCCCATTGTGAAGAGAGAATTGCGTCTAGTTGACGAATTAAGAATTACGTAGCTGGGTCC
>NW_004524632.1:8132873-8152432 GCF_000260255.1 Octodon degus | reverse complement strand
ATCCGAGAGACTTTGTACTGAATAACAGGCCCAATCCTTTTAAAAAGTTTTATGTTGAGACAAGGTCTTATAAATTGTGCAGAGAGGACTTGAACTCGAAATACTCCTGCCTCAGCCTCCTGGTAGCTGGGCTGCAGGTATGTGCCACCGAGCCTGGCTCTCTCAGCTACTCTTCACCCAGCGTGTGGTTAGGGAACCAAGCTGCAGGTCAAACCCAGCCTTGTCCGCCTGCGACTTTCAGTGTTCTCTCCTCCTGAAGCCCACCAGAGTCTTTAAAAAAGGTCTCTTCATCCTCACATCAATGTTTGGGAGTGGTGACATTTAATAAAACCAGCTGGGCCCAAAGCAGTTCGGTGTCGCACACACAGCAAGGGAGAGCTGTCTTCCCCCTGTCAGAGCAGGACTTTGGAGGCCTGCAGGTGGGCGTGTGCTGGCGCAGCCCAGTGTGGAAGCAGAATGCAGTCAGCGCTTGGGCACAGAACGGTTGTGTAACCTTGGGCTGGTTAATCTCAGCCTCTTTTTTTTTTCCTTTCAAATGCCAAAGCCTTAGTTATGGTAGTTTATTAATTAGGGCAAGCTGGGTGTCTTGGTGCAGGCCTATAATCCCAGCACTCATGGAGATTAAAGCAGGTGGATCCTATGTCTAAATCCAGCCTGGGCAATTTAGCGACATAGTGAGATATCATCTCCTTACAAAAATGAAAGAGGGCTGGGGATATAGCTCAGCGTGAGGGCCTGGGTTCAATTCCCAGTACTGCAAAAATGAATAAGAATGATTAAGGATAGCTTCAGTAACAAATAAGTTCCCGGACTATATACTGACTGGTGTAGAGTAATACAGGTATTTTTCCTCTTCAGTGGATTACAGGGCGCTTCTCTTAATCTGGGTAACCAGTATCTAGTTAGGGCCCAGGCTGACAGGAAGGTTTTTGTTGTTTTGTTTTGTTTGTTTTTGTTTTTGTTTTTTGGTCTTTTTGAGACAGGGTCTCGCTATACATTTTTCGCTGGCCTTAAGCTCACTTTGTAGCCCACACTGGTCTCGAACTTGCAATTTACAATAGTCCTCCTGAGTATGCCACCACACCTGGCTAGAATATCATAGTCTTGTCAGCTAACCAGCAGGGAGAGGGTCTGAAGTAGCTTGCTGGGAGGCTCTGGGCCAGGTCTGGAAGTGCAGCTCCATGCCCACTCCTACCCAAAGCCCACTGGGTAAGCCTGGGTCACATGGTTGTGGATTGTTGCAAGGGAGACTGGGAAATGTAGTCTGACGTCTGAACATTGTTCATCTGGTTGTAAACTGGAGGTAATAACTAATCCCACTCCTGAATTCATTGTGAGGTTAAAGTGAGTTAGGGACTGGCGCAGAAAGTGCTCAGTACAAGTAGCTTTCCACCCGCTAATGCTGAATCAGAGGAATGTGCTGTCGCTCCTGCCTGCCTGGCTTCTCCCCTGCTAGCGGGATGGAGATGCAGAAGCACGCTGGGAAGGCTTGCTAAAGGCACAGAGCCTTAAGGGGAGCAGATCGAGTCATTTGCACCTGGCTTGTGGAGCTGAGATCCTGCAGACGGGGTTTGACAGATACTCCTGTCAAGTCCTGCACGTGGCCGGGGATGTCAGTGCTCCTGTACAGCGGCTTGCTGTGGTGCTCTGGGCCGACTTGCTGTAGCTGGGGCTTTGTCCGCTTGTTCCTTCATCCTGCAATTATTTACCAGACATCTATTGGCACCAGGCATGGTGCCAGGCTCTGGAGATAAATCTGGAAGGCACAGGCCTGGCTTGCCTGGGGCTTGTGGTCCAGACAGTTGTATGACTCAGCAAACAGGAACAGCAGGGCTTGGGGAGGCAGAGAGGAGACCCTCAACCCCAGTGGAGAGGCTGGGGGGCCTTCTCGTTGGGACCAGAGAACAGGTGGTTGGAAAGGCCAGCAAGCCGGATGGGAGTGGGGAAGCAGCCAGGGAGCAAGCGAGAGAGGCCCCCCTCGCAGTGCGTTCCTCCTTCACCAAGGCCGGGCTGGGCAAACCCCTTATCCCCATTTCTCAAGTGAGAAGATTGAGGCCCAGAGATGCTGGGTGCCACGCCCACTCTGTGAGGCCAGCAAGCAGGTGAGCAGGGCTGGGGTCGCAGCACAGCTCTTGCAGCTCTAGACCAGGCTTTCATCTGCACCTTCCCTGAGGAGTGTGGCTTTCAGCTTCCCCTCTCTTTTTAAAAAAATATTTATTTATCTGATACAGGGCCTCGCTATGCAGCACTGACTCGTAGTGATTCTCCTGTCTCGGCCTCCCTAGCGCTGGAATTGCAGGCATGCACCACTATGCCCTGTTTTGGTGGCTGGCATGGCACGCCCAGGGTTCTAGGGCCAGCACGGAATGCAGTACACAGGACTGAACCCCCGTCCTTGTGCTTGCCAGGCAGGCGCTTAAACAGCCAAGCTATTTCCCTAGCCTTCAGTCTCCTTTCAGTGCAGGGAGTGGGGACTTGTCCTCATCTCTGTTGTGTTTGCTTACTTCTAAATTTTAGACTTTTTATCAGTGGAGGGTGGACACAGCTACACACAAGTCATCTCCGCCCTCCCTCCCAGGGCCCTCCTTCCTCCATCTCCCCTTCCCATCTACGGTGGCTCCCTGACTCCTGTTGTCTACATGTTGATTTACAGTTTTTGAGAGTTGCAGATGACAAGAGTTTAGTGTAAAGTTGCTGAAACCTAAAACACTTTGGGGCTCACAGGGAGAGAGGCTGGCGCTGTCTCCACTGCAGGAGCCCCTGGGGCACTGCAGCTGCCCCTCCACCCTTCAACCTGTGACTTCCGTGTTGCTTCTTCCACCAGATGAGACTCAGAGGCTGCAGGTTAATGGAGGGAAGTTTGGGCCAGTGTAGCTGAAGATCAGAGCTTTCCAGGGTGGCCTGGGGCCCCTTTGGGAGAGCTACTGGTTGTATTTATTTATTTTTGGATTTTCATGACAGAGTCTTGTTATGTCATTCATACTGACCTTGAGCTCCCTATGTAGCCCAGGCTGGCCTCTAACTCATGGCCATCCTGCCTCAGCCTCCTGAGTGCTGGGATGACAGGTGTGCACCACCACACCTGGCAGGGGAGGTCTTCGGTCTCCTCTCTCTGACCTCTGGCATCGCTGACCTCACCGGGGCATGTGACCTGGTGGGTGGCCTAAGTTCCTTCCCTGCTGCGCGGTCCCGGGGGTGGGGGCAGGGGGCAGAGGTCCTGAGCATGTCCCTCTGCGGCTGCAGTGACCTGGAGAGGTCCATGGAAAGGATCCAGCGGGACGCATCGCACAGCCACCGGCTGGTGCCCGGCCCAGAGCTGGAGGAGAAGGCGCTGGTGCTGAAGCAGCTTGGGGAGACGCTGACGGAGCTCAAGGGTGAGGCCTGGGTCCCCGCTGAGCTCCTGGGCCTCGGGTTCCCCCCTGCCCTCTCCGCTCATCCGGCCTGTCCCTGCAGCTCACTTCCCGGGACTGCAAAGCAAGATGCGCGTGGTGCTGCGTGTGGAGGTAGAGGCAGTGAAGTTCTTGAAGGAGGAGCCTCAACGCCTGGACGGGTTGCTCAAGCGCTGCCGCGGGGTCACCGACACGCTGGCCCAGATCCGCAGGTCTCTCGGGGCCGGCCTCGCGTTTCTCGGGGTGTCCCTGCCTGCGCCCTGAGCTCCGGGGTCCCCACAGACTGCCCCCAGGGCTGCAGTTCAGCCCGTCCTATGTGGGCCCCCACCCCAGCCTCAGAGCTCCTCTCACTCCCCACCCCAGGCAAGTGGACGAGGGAGTGTGGCCGCCCCCCAACAACCTCCTGAGTCAGTCCCCCAAGAAGGTAACAGCCGAGACAGACTTCAGCAAGGGTCTGGACTTCGACATGCCACCCCCGAGTCCTCCGCTGAATCTGCATGAGCTGAGTGGCCCGGCTGAGGGGCCCCCACTCACCCCCAAGGGCGGCAACCCCATCAAAGGCCTGGATGCTCCTGGGAAGCGAAGTGCGGACAAGGCAGTGTCCGTGGAGGTACGGGTTTGGCTGGGGCAAGTCTCAGGGGCTCCGCCCAGGCTGGAGTAAGAGGGGACCTTCCCAGATGGGAGTCCTGAAAGTATTGTGAAGGTGACATTAGTCTGGACAAGACGCAGATTTACAAAGCTGTAAGCATTACTCAGTGTGCTGGGCGTGAGGGTGCACCCCTGTCAACCCAGCGCTTCGGTTGCTGAGGCAGAAAGATCACAAATTCAAACCCAGCCTGGGCAACTTAGTGATTCAACAAGGCCCCGTGCCAAAATTTTAAAAAGAAGTGTGTGTGCTGAGATTGCAATTTAGTCCGAAGGCACTGGGTTTAATCCCCCGCACACCAGAAAAGAAAGAAAAGAACATGGTGTCCAAGGAAGGCGCAGGCGAAGGCAGAGGGTCCCTGGGGTTGGGTTTTCTTGAGGCTACTTCCGGTCCCTTGCACGCTGTGACTGGCAGGAGGGCCAGAGCCCTGGCTGGCACAGAGAAGTGCAGCCTGGATCCTGAGCCCCCACCCCTGCCTGACCCCCATGCAGGCTGCGGAGCGGGACTGGGAGGAGAAACGGGCAGCGCTGACCCAGTACAGTGCCAAGGACATCAACCGGCTGCTGGAGGAGACGCAGGCTGAGCTGCTAAAGGCCATCCCTGATCTGGACTGTGCTGGCAAGGCTCCTCCAGGGCCAGCCCCCGCCCCGGACCACAAGCCCCCCAAGGCCCCCCATGGCCAGAAGGCGGCGCCCCGCACGGACCCCAGTGGGAGGAGGGGCTCAGGTATGGGGAGGGGCGCGGAGGAGCACAGAATCCAGGTGCATCCCTAGTCTCAAACCCAGAGCCTGGAGGCGGGGTGGGGGGGGATGGAGGGTGCCCCGAGAGTGCAGCTGGGGAGAGGGAGGGGGAGCCAACCGCGGACCTGACAGTACCCTGAGCAGGGGTCTTCTGGGGCGCCCCCTGTCCTTTGCCGGGGTTTCTTCCCTCCTCTCCCCCTCCTCCTGGAGGAGGAGGCTGTGCTCTGGCCCTCCCTGGCATGAGAGGCAGGGTGTGACCCCAGGGTCGCAGGCTTCTGACCGCAGCCCCTTGGCTGCCTGCAGATGAGCTGACAGTGCCCCGCTACCGCACGGAGAAGCCCTCCAAGTCGCCCCCACCACCCCCTCCCCGCCGCAGCTTCCCCTCTTCACATGGCCTGACCACCACACGCACTGGGGAAGTGGTGGTCACCAGCAAGAAGGATTCTGCCTTCATCAAGGTACCGACACTGGTCGGGGAGGCTGAGTCAGGAGGAAGCCAGAAACGACCCCAGGGAAGCCTTGGGGGGGGGGGACCTTCTGATATCCCCAGGCTGGGCATCGGCCCTCCTGCCACCCCAGACGGATGAGTCAGAGCAGGTAGGGGCGGGGGTGCAAGCCTATGAGTGCCAGGAGTGACCGGGCCTGGTCCTCGCAGAAGGCGGAGTCTGAGGAGCTGGAGGTGCAGAAGCCACAGGTGAAGCTGCGCAGGGCCGTATCGGAAGTGGCCCGCCCGGCCTCCACGCCCCCCATCATGGCCTCAGCCATCAAGGATGAGGATGAGGAGGACCGCATCATCGCTGAGCTGGAGGTGTGTGGGGGCTCGGCTGCTGCCTGAGCGGGGCTGGCCCGGGATTCCATCCTTCCTGCTGTCTTTTTCTCCTCTAATGTAAAATGGAGGGGTCTCGTGTCCCTCCTTGGAAACTTTAGGATTTTGTCATAGTTCCTGAGGTCCCCAAGTACCCCAAGAGCCACTGAAATCCCCATTCCTTTGTATTGTCAGTGTCTTGAGGCCTCCCAGGGCTGCCCCTCAGCTCACCCAGCCTTGACTGCTGTACGAGACCCCTCTCCCCCAAGTCCCTAGAGCCCTGGAGGAGAAGACAGAACAGAGCTGGAGGGTGGCCTCGCTGAGGGCCCATGCTGTTCCAGCACCCCCCGTTGGCCACTGCCCCTCCTTCCTGGTGTCCCCCGCTCCAAAGCTGCCCACCTTCTGCTCCTCAGGTGTTTGAGAGAAGCTCTGTCTCCTCCCTCCCCCCCACGCCCCGCCGCCAGCTGATCCCCACATTGCTGTCCCCCCAGGACCTGGGGCCCCCCAGGGGCTCGGCCCTGGGCCCCCTGCAGAAGGTAACGGGTGCCCCACCTCTCACGGCTCTGCCTGTGCCCCCACACCTGCCTGTCCTCCTCTCACGCTAACCTGCTGCCTCCTGGTAATGCAAGCTCCTGCCACCACCCGCTCCACACACGCAGCGACCCCACCCGCACGCTCAAGACAGCTCGTAACTGGGTCCTCCTTGTGGCCTCCAAGGGACTCCAGCAGCCGGGGTATCTGCTGACCCTGAGTCTGCATTCTCTTACAGGCCTGATTCTAGTCTACCTTGGGGTGTCCTGAGCACCCCATTCCTATTTGCAACCCGGGTTCAGGTCTGACTTGAAGCCCAAGTGTTATCTTGGGCCAAGATTGGAGTTTGTATCTTACTCACAAAATGACTCAGGGTCCATTTCAAAATCTGACTTTGAACCAGGCATGGTGGTACATAGCTGTAAATCCCAGCTACTCAGGAGGCTGAGGCAGGAGAATCATCTTGAGTTCACTACCAGCCTGGAATAACAGGTTTAAGGGCAATCTAGACTCCATAGTGAGACTTTGTCTTTAACATCAATCAGTCAATCAATCAGTCAGTCAATCTGACTTTGAGCCAGGCATGGTGGGTATGCCTGTAACCTGGGCTATGCAGGAGGCTGAGACAGGAGAATCACAAGTTGGAGGCCAGCTTGGGCAACTTGGTGAGATCTTGTCTAAAAATAAAAACATTTTAAAAACACTAGGGATGCTGCTAAGTGGAGGTGCACTCCCAGGTTCGAACTCCAGAAGCACAAAAGCAGAACAGAACAATCAGAATCTGACTGTTCAGAGCCTTTGCTTGGCCCGCCCGTGCCCTGCTCCACGCTGTGCCAGCGGAGGGGCCTGCTTTTCCCCTGCAATGTGCGCCTTGCGCTGGGGCCTGGGCCCCCCCGCGGGTCCCTTCCGGCCTCGCGTCTGCCCCCTCTCGGCGGCGCGGGGTGGGAGCAGCCAGGCCGCTCCCTCTGCCTCAGCATGGGAGTTCTTTCTTCTAACTTCGGTCCCGCTGCTGGCCTGGAAGTCCTTTCTTCTCTCTAACTTCGGTCCCGCTGCACTTACTTCCTCCTTATTCCTTCTTGGAAGGTGGGGACAGAGCTGCTGTCTGCACCCACCAATGGCGTGTGCAGGGGGAGGGTGTGGGGGAGGGGACACCTGTGCTCATGCTGCCTGGTGGGAGGGCCAGCCCCCACTCCGGGGATGGGCACAGTCTCTTGTGTGTGCCAGCTTCTGCCGGGCATGGGCAGCGGCCTGATGGCAGTCACTTGAATCCTGGCCTGGCTCAAGGCCCGGGTCACTTTGACACCCCCCCCCCCGTAGGGGGGCAGGCAGGCATCGGATGGGGGGCAGTGCTCTCTGTCGGGTGGGGGTGGCGCAGAGCAGTCTGGGAGCCGTCTGAGGACACGCAGTGTGGAGAGGGCACCTTCAGGCCGACTGTGCCCTTGGCACCTGGCTCCTGCCCCCCCACGGCTCTGGGGACGGCCCCAAGGGTCCCATGGGCAAGTCCCCTTCCCTGGCCTTGGGGCCTGGCTGACTGTCTGCGTCCTGCGGTGCCATCGGGCAGTGGAGCCAGGCCAGCATGGTGCTGCCCCCCTACCCCCCCCAGCCTGCACCCCACTTCCAGGTAAGCAGGTGGCAGGGTTGAGTGGGTGGCTGAGGGAGGGGTGGCTGAGGTCCCCGGTGCCCCCATGCAGCCCTCTGTGACTTTTAGTAGAAAGAGCCCTGGATGTGGAGTCAGACCCTCTGGGTTCAAATCCTGGCTCTGCTACTAACGAGCTGCAGGTCAGTGGTAGTGGGTGAGTTCTCTGACTGCTCTCACCCTCAGGTCCTCACCTAGACAGTAGGGACAGCAAGAGAGACAGCCGTTCCATGGGCTACAGTAGGCATTAAAGATGAGGTGGCTAGGAGCTGTGGCGCATGACTGTAACCTCAGCTTCTGGGGAGGCTGAGGCAGGAGGGCCATCAAATTCAAGGCCAGCCTGGGCAACGTAGGGAAACCTTGTTCTCAAAAAAATGTCAAAAGGGATGGGGATGTGGCTGGCATGGCTGGCTGCTCAGAACTAGAGGGGAGCTCTGTGGCTGGGGATCACAGGGACCTCTCTGTCCGGAGCTTGGCACAGAGTGGCCTGGTCATGCCTGCCCTGCACCTGGGCAGCGGTCAAGTAGGCAGTTGGCCTGTATTTAGGGACACTCATGCCCTGCCTGCTGCTGTGCCCAACATTGGCCCAGATGGTCTCACTTTGTTCTCTGCTGAGCCACTGACTTGGGGGTGACCTGACCTCCGCTCCAGGGTTTGACGCGGGCTGTGCGAGGTGAATGTGGACTTGCTTCTCTGTAAAGGCCACTGTCACCAGGAGCAGAAGGACATGAGTAGAGTGAGGGAGACTTGAGTTCTAGTCCCAGCTTTCCCTCTGTGTGAGTTCAGTGAGGGCCCCTGCCTCAGTTTCCCTGCTGGTCACCTTACCCCAGCTTGGAGCTTGGTTCATGGGGGTCATAGCCATACCCCTCTCCACCTTTCTTTTTCCCCCAGGCTGCCCCAGGATCTCCGGCCTTCTGCGTCCCCCGGATCGTCCTGACAGAGTGCACCCCGCCCCCTCCAGAAGCTGGGAGTGAAGATCCAGGCCCCTACTTGGCCCCTATGCCGAGACCCCGGACTTTGGCTGGCCCCAGGCCCCAGGCCTTGCCAGAGCTGGTGGCCACAGCCAGTTGGCCCAGGAGCAGCCCGATGCCCATGAAGGACAGGGCAGTCGGGAAGAGGCTGGCAAGAGCCACCTGTCCTCAGGCACCAGCCCTAGATGGGACTCAGGAGACTCCCACAATGGAGATGTGTGCAATGGAGACCCCCAGGAATTTGGGTCCTGGGATGCAAGCCTGCTGTGGGGAGCGGCCCTCAGGTGGCCCAGGCTGCGCGGTGCGGAGGGACAGCCTGGAAGAGACACTGCGGGAGCTGGAGGCCGCGCTGAACGAGCTGGCTGCAGCCCCTGCTGCTGCAGTAGCTCCTACTGCTCCCCACCTCCCACTCCCCAGATCCCAGGTGGCTGCCTCTTCTGTCCTCCTCCGCCGCCCTGCCACCCCAGGCTCTGGACCTTTGGAACAACAGCCACCTCAGCCCACTCCCCACCCTCTCAGGAGCCTACAGCCAGGCCAGGGCTGTTGGGCAGAGCCAGGGTAGGCTGGGAAGCCAGCCCCTCCAGGACTCAGCCTTCTGTACCCTGGCAGGGACTGGGGGCCGCTCCCTCTCTGCTCTGTATCTATGAATCCACAAATAAAGTTCTCTCCCCCTTTCTGTCCCCACTTCCCTCCTCCTGTCTCTGACTTTCTCTGTCTCTCATTTCTGTCTTGATGTCTCGGGTCCCCAGAGTCCCTCTGTGCAGGCTTGGTACCTGAGGCAGTTCAAAGAGCTAGGCTTAGCTGGGCATGGCGGGACATGCCTGTGATCCCAGCACCCCAGGAGGCTGAGGCAGGAAGCTCAAACCTGAGCCCGACCAGGGCAACTTAGTGACAACACAGTCAGATTTTTGTCTCTGAAATTTAAAAAGAAGTGGGGGAGGGTGGTATGGGATGAGGATCAGTGTACGGGGTTCAGTCTCAAGTATGAAAACAAAACAAAACAGCCTTGCCCACCTCTGGGAAGACCTTGCCTGCTCCCCATGAGGAGGATGCCAGGCCTGCTCTGCCTTCCCCAGCTCGGGTACAGAAAGGGGACCTTCCTTTTAGAAGTGGCCTCCCTGGAGGGCAGTGTGCCATTCGGGGCCCGGAACTGTCCTCTGGGGGCCACCTGGGCTTGGGGTGGCCTGGAGACCTGGCCTAGGCTGTCCCACCTCACCCAGGAGGTTCTGGCCCAGCCCCCAGTGGGTGTAGGTGCCCCTGAGCCTGCACCCCAACCCCGTTTCTCTTTCTGCAGAGTGGCGGTGGCAGTGTGCCACCCATGAAGGTGGTGACCCCTGGGGCCTCACGGCTGAAGGCGACCCAGGGCCAGGCAGGCAGCCCAGACAAAGGCAAGCACGGCAAGCAGCGGGCGGAGTACATGCGGATCCAGGCCCAGCAGCAGGTGAGGTCCAGGACGGGGTGCCCTGCTGGCCACTGACCCCATGACCGCGGCCCTCCACACCCTGCTCTGGGACCCTCTTCTCCTCAGTGCTGAACGCTGAATCTGGTTTAGAGCAGGAATCCTTAGCCAGACATGGTGCTCTACAGTGACCAGCACTCAGGGAGGCTGAGGCCAGAGGACTGAAGTCACCTAGTCTGGGCGACTTAACGACTTAAAAAGATGGTCTTAAGGAAGGAAAAGGAGCTGAGGATGTAGCTCAGAACAAAAGCTCTATGAAGCTCAATCTTCAGTACCCCCCAAAAGAAGAGTTCTTAGCCAGGCCCTACCCCTCAGGACCCCCTTCAGCCTGGTGGAGGGGCCAGATGGTGCCCTCCGAGGACCTTACACTCACCCTGCCACCCTCTCCAGCTGTGCTCGCAGGCCCTGGCCCCACACAGCTCCCAGACTTGGATGTCCTTGGGTCCCCATATCTCTGTCAGGGCCTGGGACAGGGGCCATGTGGCTCGGTCCCCAGCTGGGAGGGCAGGATAGGAGGTCCACATGCGTCAGGCCCAGTGGCTTTGCCCTGACTTCCAGAAAGTTCCAGGCTCAGAGAGCCTACAGAAGGGTGAGCAGTCACCCCTGCTCTAATGGGGGAACAGTTCCACATGGAAAAGGACTTCCCAGAGCCCACCAGCAGTGTGTGGCACCCCGGCCTGGCCTGGTCCCCAGCATCCAGAGCCCCTCCCTTGCATCATCTTCCTCCCAGAACCCAGTTGTCCTCCTGCTGCCCGTGTGCATGAGTGTCCCTGTCCTGACCAGGTGGGGAGACTGAAGCCTTGAGCAGGGCCTTA
This sequence comes from Octodon degus, assembly GCF_000260255.1. Taxonomy (NCBI): domain Eukaryota; kingdom Metazoa; phylum Chordata; class Mammalia; order Rodentia; family Octodontidae; genus Octodon; species Octodon degus. The sequence continues at coordinate 8,141,440 of NW_004524632.1, read as the reverse complement.
ACAGGCCTGCTCCTCACGTGCATGCCCAGCCCCTGCGCCCCAGTGCCCCGCCCTGTGGCCACCATCCTCTCTACCTGCCTCTCCCCACCCTCAGCACCATTCATAGCCACCTGCTCACCCCTGCAGACCTGACTGCCCTCTGAATGCTTCTCTTCTGCCTACCTCTGGGACCTCAGCTCCTTGGCCACGCTGTCCCCTACCAGTGTCACCTGTTGTAGCTGTCCCCTTGGGAAGCCCCGCCCAGCCACACCACCTCAGTGTGCCTGGCCTCTGGCCCCAGGCGCCTGCATAGCGTAGGTGTGGCTCCCTGGTAGAGCCTTGCCCAGCCTGGAGAGGCCCTGGGTCCCAGCTTCAGCACGGGGGAAGAAAAAGGGCAGAGCCAGGATGTGTCTTAGTGGCAGAGCACCTGCCTGGCAAGCTTGAGATTGTGAGTTCCAGTCCAAGCTCAAATAGATAAATAAGTGGCTTAGAGCTGGCCAAATAGCTCAGCAGACTAAAGCGCCTGCTTAGACAGGCACAGCAGCCAGGATTCGATCCCCCTGCATGCTGTGCTGGCCCTGCCCCCAGGGCACGCTGAGATGACAGTTGAGACTAGGCGTGGGGACACAATCCTATAATCCCAGTGCTTGTGAAAGCTGAAAACAGGAGAATTACTACGAGTCTGATCTATGTAGTGAGACCCTGTAAACCCTGTACTAAATGTATAAATAAAATAAAATGACAGGCTTGGTGGCACAAGCCTGTCGTTCCAGCTCTCAGGAGGCTGAGGCAGGAGGATCTTTGCAAAGTTCAAGACCAGCCTGGGCTACAAAGTGAGCTCAAGTTCAGCCTGAACTGCATAGCAAGACCCTGTCTTTAAAAAAGACAAAACAGGGGCCAAAGAGATGGCTCAGTGGAATAAGTGCTTCCCTGGCAAGCGCAAGGGCCTGAGTTCAATCCCCCGTTCCACCAAAAAAAAAAAAATAAAAAGACAAAACAGAACAAAAGCTAGAGGTGCAGTCACCCTGCTGTGACTGCCTGTCACCTCTTGCCTATCTTCTGACACCTGCAGGAATGCAGTTGCCAAATGTAGTTTTTTTGTTGTTTTTCAGTATTGGGTGTTGAACCCAGGGCCCTTGCATCCCCAACGTTTTTGCTGCTTTGAGACAGGGTCTCTATAAATTACGCAGGCTGGGTTCAAAATTGTGATCATCCTGCCTCGGCTTCCTGGGGTGCTAGGATCACAGACGGGGTCACCATGAGGAGAATGTGGATTCTGATTTCTCCCTCAGCTGACAGCCACGGCCTGCACCCTAACCTGAGTCCCTGAGCTGGCCAGGGCTTTTCCTGGCTGCTCGGCGCACAGCCGGGTTCTGTGTCACCTGCAGCGTGTGCCCGGTGCCCTCCCAGCTCAGCTCCTCCAGCCTCTCACACAGGAAAGCCAGTGGGGCTCAGAGGTCACATATGCCAGGTACAGCAGGGGCTTTGGGAGCCACCAGGCTCTGCAAAAGCAATGGCAGGGCAAGAGCCCTTGAACTCTGTGCTTGGCACCCATCAGAGGGTGGAACCAGGTTCTTGGGGTGCAGGGATCAAGGGTGTGGAAGCCACAGACTCCCCGCTTCTGTGAGGACCAATTTGCAGGTCTCCTTCGGGCTGCCCAGTGCTGAGCCCCCCACCCTTGCCCCTGCCCTGAGGGCTGAAGGCTCAGACAGCACTGGCAGGAGGCTGTGATCTTCCCAGGGTGAGGGCAAGGGATGCAGCCATGGCCCCTGACTCCTGCTGGTCCCTGGGTAGCACTGGGAGAGGCCCAGCGCTCAGGCTGTGGGGAGGCGATCCACTTCCGGCCGGAATCAACCAGGACTGGAACAGGGCTGCCAGAGACCCTGGCAAGAAGAATGCCAAGCGGCTGTGACGTTTGTGCCTCATGGCCCACAGGACCAAATTCTTCTCCAGACAAGATTTGAACCCATGGGGGACCATCCAATGATAGAATACAAGAAAGTGGGGCTCTGAGGCAGAGTCACCTGAGAAGGCCAAGAGGCCGGGATGGGACCCCCAAGCCTGAAGCTTTGGGATGGAGCCTGGGAGCAGCGCTGTGGCCAGTCTCGTGGGAGGGAGGATGGCCCACAAGGACGCAGCTGCATGGAGCCATGAACTGAAGATCTGGTTCTGGCTGGGGCAGCGGAGTCAGCTTCAGGAAGGGTCAGCTTCGGGAGGACAGGGAGGACATGTGATGTGGCTTGCCTGCGTGACTGTCCCCATCAGAAGGCAGGGGTTCCAAAGACTGAAGCTGGGAATAGACCAAGGACTTTGAAGAATGCTAATGGGAAAGAACAGAAGCTCTTAACTAGAAAGACCCACTGGAGAACAAAGAGGACATCCTAGAGGGAGCAGAGCGACACCTGGCTTGGGGACACCACGGGAGGAACGAGGAGGAGAGGAGAAGAAGAGAGGAGATGGCAACAGTCAAAGAGCCTCCTATCCTCCCTGCCAGGGGAGGACATTCCATGGGGAGGCTGGGGCTGAGCCCAGGTTGGGACGGCACAGGACAAGCACCTGCCACCTTGGAAGGAGTTTGTGCTGTAGCCACAGGGCCTGGCCCGTGCGGGGATAGAGGATGGGTAAATCGGTGTATCCTGCTACCGAAGCCCTGGAGGCTTGGAGGACTGGAGAGCGGGCACAGCAGGCAAGGGGCAGAAAGCTTGAGGGGCAGCAGTGGGGTGGTGGAGCTGGGCTGCGCCTGGAACCGGCAGCTTGTGCATTTGTGGAGGAAGAAATGGTCACCCATGAGCAGGTCCCTGCCAGGCAGGCATGATGTCCTGCGGCCCTGCAGCCTATAGAAGGCGCGTTTGCTTGGGACACTGGCTCTCCCCCACCTCCTGCAAAGCATCTGGAAGCCCAGCCTATGACAGCATAGGTCCCCAGGGAGGGGAGGGAGCCTGCTAGACCACAGCTTGTGTCTCTGGTGACAGGCCACAGGAATGTCTTCAGACTTTTTTATATATATTTTTTGAGACAGGGTTTCCCTGTGTAGCCCAGCCTGGGCCTCAGACTCCTGGCAGTCCTGCCTTAGCTTCCCAGGTGCCAGGGTTACAGGCGGGCACCATCACCTCTGCTCTCTTCCACCTTCTTTTCATTTTTATTTATTTTTTCCGGAACCAGGGATTGAACTCAGGCCCTTACACTTGCCAGGGAAGCGCTTATTCCACTGAGCCATCTCCCCGGCCCCCTCCATCTTCTTTTTAATCATGGCTGTTTAACCGAAGGCTGAACAGCCCTAACGCAGAAGTTCGTCAGTAGTATAGCAGGGCACCTCCTCCTCCTGCACATCAGAGTCCCACCTGGAAGGCCCAGGAATCGGCATGTGTAACACATGCCAGGCATTGTCCCCCGAAGGTGATCCAGGTGGCTCTCAAGCCACTCCTGGGACCACAGTATAGAGCTGGGGCCGTGGGAGGTGAGCAGGCAGGGAATGATGGCCCCGTTGAGGACATGGTCTCCCTGTTCTACACGGGACCAGGTGGCCTTTCTGGCAGCTAGGTTCAGAGTGCGGCCTCCTGGAGGGTGGCCTGGGTCCTTCTGGGAAGTGTGCCTGGTCCTGTCAGGGGCCTCTTCCTGGCATCTTAGCATCACGGAGGCCAGAGGGGACCCTGACAGCTGGATAGGTGCTGACCCCTCCTCCTGTTCCTGTCATAGCCACTAACTCTCGCTTCTTCTCCCCCCCACCCCCCATCCCCTCCACCTGTCCTGAGCTCGGTCTCTTGTCCTCTGTGGTGTCTCTCTTCTTCCTTCTCTCTCTCCTGTCAGTAACCGTGCCTCCCACCCCTCCCCACTTCCTCTCTGCTCCTGCCAAGCCCCCCTTCGTACAACCCCAAGGCAGGGCTCTGCTTCTCCCCCAGTGGCCCTCCAGGGTCTCCTCTTGAATCTTGGAGGTTTCCTTTCCTCACGCTTCAGCTGGGGCCTGGCATGAAGGCCACCTCCACTGTCTCTGACCCCGACCCCTGTTTCTGTTCCAGGCCATTAAACCATCTAAAGAGATGAGCGGGTCGAATGAGACCTCGAGCCCAGTGTCAGAAAAGCCCTCGGCTTCCAGAACCTCCATTCCCGTATTGACTTCCTTTGGGGCAAGGAATTCTTCCATCTCCTTCTAGAACCTTCTAGAAGCCCCTCACATTCCCCCCCCCCAGCCCGTCTCCTCCTTCCTGCCATCTCTCCCTACTCGTCTTCTCTTCATCCCCCACACCCTGCCCTTTCCTGTGGGCCCTCCAGGGTCCCCACCACATGGTCCTCTCCCTTGTTGGTGTTTTTGGTTTTGTTTTGTTTTTTTTAATGATTCACTTTTAATTGTCTTTTTTAAAAAAGCAGAATAGTACAACTAAAAACCAAACACACCACTTTCCCCAACTTCCTGTCCCTGATGGCCTCTTCCTGTCATTGTCTGTCCCTTCTCTCTCTCACGCTTTTCCCCAAAGTCCATCCTGCAGCTCCTGCCCCATCCCCCTGCCCGCCTTCCCCTCACCTGAGGAAACTCCAAACAAACTCTGAGCTTCGGAGACTTGGAGCAGCGAGAGAGCCTCCCCTTCTCTGCCACCGCTTCCTGGAGGAGCATGAGGTCGGGGCCGCCCCAGCTTCCGGCTGGACCACGGGACTGGGGATGGGGGCGACTCTGGCCTGGAGATATCCTGCTCCTCAGCCGAGCTGGGACCCGGCTGGATGCTGCCGCTGCTCTGCTCCTTCCTGCCTTGCCCGGTGCACTTGGAGGCCAGAAAGACAGTGGGGATCACAGAGGGACGAAGGCCGGCCCGACAGGGCCCAGGCTGGGTGTGCAGCTGTGGTGACCAGGCCTTGTGTCCCTGGAGGCCACTGCCGCGGGCAGAGCAGGAGGCGCTAGGGACACTGGAGTGGAGGGAGGTCTTGGGGACAGCCTGCCACCGGGCCATGGGGCCTGAAGGAGCATTCCTACTTTTAGTTTCTTAATTTAGCACTTTAACACCATTAACTTATTCAGTGAGGGTGGGTGGGTGACAGAAGGGCCTGGCAGACTAGGTCTGGAGGCCTGAGGGTGGGAGGAAGATGGGGAGCAAGGCCCGGGGCTTTGGGGGGCAGTGAGGACAGCTCTGACCCCACAGGTTGGGATGGCCGGACTTCAGCATCCTTTTTGTGACTTGAGGGCTTTCAGGGAGGGGTGTGACATGGGGACCTGGTGATTGTGAGGACAGGTCCTGGAGTGGAGGGGAAGGGGACCTTAGCTCTCTGGTGCTGGGGTCCCCAGGGCCAAAGGGAGGCGGGAGAGGAGGAGATGGAGTGGTGCCCCAGAGGACAGGGTTCCAAGCTGGAGCACAAAGGTAGAGCAAGCACAGGGAGGGGACATTGTCCCCGAAAGCACAGAAAGGAGGAGCCATTAAGGGGACACAACCCTTGTCCCTGGGGGCCGGTGGAGGCCCCAGAAGCTGCTGAGCATTGGGGAGGGGACCACGCTGTTTCTTCATTCCTTTGGGATTATTTTTGGTTTCTGTTTGGTTGGTTCATCCTTGTTTTCTAGCTTCGGACCATTTTTGTACCAAGGCAAGTGAGCCTTTTTGAAAAATAACAAAAGAAGAGGAAAAAAAAATCCCTCCCAGAAAAAAAAAAAAAAAATCACAAAAAAACCTAGAAAATAGGGGAAAAAAAAAAAAAGGACCTCATAAATGATGCAATTACTTTTAATTGCAGGCAACTCTTTACATTTAAGTGAAGTGTCTTAACATTTTATATTGTTTTAAAAATATATTTACATATTATATATATAATATACGTAATATAAATATATATAAATATTTAAAAAGAAAAAAGGAACCCACGGCCCTCTCTCCCTGGCCGCTGTCTCAGCGGGGCCGGGGCCAGGGGACAGCAGCGGGCACGGTTGGGGCTGTCCAGGGAGGCAATGGCGATGCTTAGGTCGGGGACAGAGACCCGGCTCGGGAGGGGAGGGGGGAGTGGTGCCCCCTCCTCCCTCCCCCCATGACTGCTTGCTGCTCTGCCTGCCCCCCTCCTCAGCGCTGTGACCTGAGTGCGTACCCTACTGTCATTGTCCTCAGTTGATGTCCCTGTGTGGGGGCGGGCAGGGCACGTCCATCCTTGGGGCCCACCCCTCCCACTGCCCTGGAGTCCAGGGGGACCCGCATCTTCCTCGCTTCAGCTCCTGCACACGAGCGGGCGGGGAGGCGCTTGCTTGCCACTGTGCAGCCTGGGTGTGTGCAGCTGTGTGCGTGTGTGCACCGGCCCAAGGCCTCAGCTGTGCGTGCATTTGCATGAGGTGTGTGTGCATGGGGATGGCCTGTGTGTGTGTGCGCGTGTGCGTGTGTGTGCGCGTGTGCGCACGCGTGCGCACGAAGGTACGTGTAAGCTGCTAAGGCACTGGCAGGTGCCTGCCTGCGTGTGCATGAGAGGAGCTCTGCGCGTGAGAACACGGGTAGCGCGTGTGCAGCTGAGCGTGGCTTCCAGACACCTGTCACTCACGTGGGGGCTACAGGCGTGGACGCGGAGGCGCGAGGGAACTGTCTGTGGCTTTGTGTGTGGGCACGTGTGTGCTGGTGCAGACCACAGTGCGTGTGCATGCGTGTGCGTGCGCGTCCCATCACCCCCGCACCCCGCCTGACTCCCTTTCCGGTCCCCTGACTCCCCAAGCCCACAGCACGTCCGCACCCCGCTGCATGCACCTCGCTGCCCCCCGCCCGTGTGTGCTTGACAGACACCCGGGTCGCCCACGCTGCTCCGCACATGGGGCCTCTCGCCCGCCGCCCCATGCTGCTCCCCGGAGCCCGCCCGGGGCTCTGCGCGTGGTCCCAGGCCCCGGGCCAGGCTCAGCGCCACCCTGCCCCGTCCACCCCGTAGGGACCGTGTTGGTGTAGCAGTGACAGCTTCTGTGGATGTTCTGTGACCTCTGTCGGTGTAACTTGACAATTTCTAAATGGAAAAGGGTTGCTGTGTTTTCTGTCTCTTTTTCAACGTCCTTTTTTCTCCCCACCTCCCCGCTCTCTTTCCTTTTCGGTTTTTCTAGCCAAGTGTTTGGGGCTTTAATAAAACTTGTTTCTCTTTCCTCTCCTGGATCTCCTTCCTGTCCTCTGCTGCCTCGTTCTTCACCCGTGAGGGCCGGGAGGCGTGGAGTAGGGACACTCACAGCCTGCAGGGAAGGACGGGCTCCCACCTCCCCGAGGCCGCGAGAACCAGGGACCCAGTGGCTCCCAAGGGCCAGTGCTGGCCGGCGGCAGCGTCCTGTCTCAGCCTCCTCCTCTGGGCACTCCCTGCAGCTGACAAAACTCGCATTCACACAACCAGAAAGCCAGCTCTCTTAGTCACTTTCTTGTTGCTGGGCCAGAAATACCCAAGGCTCACAATGAAAGGAAGGCGAAGTTCATTCTGGCCTACGATTCCATCAGCCAGCTGGCTCCTAGAAGAGCAGCAGAGAAGAGCAGAAAGGCTTGGGGCGTTGGCTCAGTGGAATAAGCGCTTTCCTGGCAAGCGCAAGGCCCTGAGTTCAGAGAGAGAAAGTCAGGCCTAGGGCAGGGCAATTGCCTAGGGGCAACTGCCCAGGGCAGAGCCACCGGGAAGCCCTGAGAAGGGCGGGGCCTAGGAGACCGCCTCCGGCCCCACCCACTTCCGGCCCCGCCCCCACAAGTCAGTTGTGAGCTCTGTGATCAGCCACCTTCCAAAAGCCCCACCTGGGAGCATCTGGGGTTCTTGGGGCACTCTAACCATAAACCACTGAGCCAGCCTCCCACACAAACCAAGCAGGGTCTGATCACTCTGAATCTTCTGGAGTAGCCGCCTAAGGACTTCCGAGATGGTGACACGACCACACACTTGCCACCTCGGTGCCTCTCACACACACACACTCCACAGCACAGCATATGGCAACCCCGTGTCTTGTGCCTTTGTCCTCGAAGGTCCTGTGCGGCCCGGGGCTGCTCCTCCCCATGTCCTGGCTGAGGCCTGGAGCTTGTCTCTTCGCCCCTCGCCCCAGCACCACCACTTCTTCCCCTTGTGTAATCTCAGCGTCCTGGGGCCACAGTCTCCAAGCCCACTCCGGAGCCCCCTTTGTGTGGACCTGCGGACTCGCACAGGGCCACTCCTCCTGCCGTGGGTCAGTCACCCTGTGTCCCTTAGGATGTTAGCAGATCTTGCCTCTCTCTCCCATCCTAGTTCAACTACCTGCCAGGCTTGTGCCAGGCGCTTCAGGCACACTCTCTGCACCTGCCGGATGCTCCGGGAACAAGGCTCTTCCTCTTGGGGGAGCCAGCCAGAGAGCCTGGGCATGGAATAGACCACGCAGGCACTAAGAAGCAGAGGGCAGAGGCAGTGAGGTACCCAGCACTGAGTGTGAGCAGGCCCAGGGGACACATCTTTGTGAAGACCTTAGGAATTAGGAGTGGCAGCTACACACAGTGGTGCACACCTGTAACCCCAGCCTCCTGGGAGGCTCAGGCAGGAGGATCCCAAGTTCCAGCCCAGCCTGGGAAACTTAGTGAGACTCTATGTCAAAATAAAAACATAAAGGACTGGGGATATAACTCAGTATGAAGAATCTCAGATTCAAACCCCAGTACCTG
>NW_004524632.1:8132037-8132553 GCF_000260255.1 Octodon degus | reverse complement strand
GCACCTACTTAGAACAAGCTAAACTAAGCAAAGCACAGGGACCGCGGTTCAATCCCCAGCACCACATGCCAGCCAGCCCCGCCCCCTGGTGGGCTAAGCTGGCCACACACACACACAAAAATAAATAAGTAAATAAATAAATTTTAAAAAAGAAGAAGATGACAACGACGAGGAGTGGCTTGGTGACTGAGGGTCCCAGACTGAAGCCCCCGGGGTGGCCAGTAGTGCGTGGGTTCCAGGAGACAAGCATAGCCCAGCAGAGTGTGGGGTGGGTGGCCAGGTCATGGGCGATGAAACCACCAGAAAACAGGGCAGGAAGCGTCACGGCCTGTGCCGCTGTCTCAGACAGGGAGGACTCATTCCCAGAGGGAGAAAAGAGAGGAGGCTTGAGCTCGGGCCCTCGCAGGTGTTGGGCAGGCACTCTACCACCCAGCCCCAGCCCCAGCCCCTGTCCTCAGCGCAGCCACGTGTGCGAGGTTCATTCCACCATCGGGGCGCTTGGGCAGGGGCTGCTTC
>NW_004524632.1:8128119-8130777 GCF_000260255.1 Octodon degus | reverse complement strand
TATTTTATTTTATTTTTTTGTATTTTAGGGAAGGATCTACAGGGTGTTCAGGGTCTCACTACTATATCAGACTCCTAGTGATCCTCCTGTTTACAGCTTCCCAAGAGCTGGAATTACAGGTACGTGCCACCCCGCCCAGTCTCAATTGCTGTCTCAGCCTGCTCCGGAGCGGTGACAAGTAGTATATAAACTTTTGCTCCATGTAGTCCCTCCCCTCCCTACTCCCTACTCACGCACCTCTACCTGACAGTTCTCTAATTACTGCTACACATTATCAAGGAAAAATCAAAGGCAAAAAAAGGGAGTTATAACAAAAATGTTTTGCTTCTGGCTGGGCCGTTAGCTCAACAGTCTAAAGCACCTGCCTGGTAAGCACAAGGACCTGAGTTTGATCCCCAGTACCACATGCTTTGCTGGCTCCGGAACCAAGCACTGTGCTGGCTCAAAACCAGGCGTGGTGGTGCACATGTGTAATGCCTGCACTGGGGAGGCTGACACAAGAGCATCACTGAGTCTAAACTGCATAGTGAGACCCTATAACAAAATTTTAAAATGTTTTGTTTCTTAACATCTCTGTTGCCAGCCTCGCTGATGCTGTCTTCCTTCGGATGCCCATAGACCTTCCCTTCAGTTCCAAGGCTCCCTTCACTGTTCAGGAGGCAGATCCAAGGCCAGGCATAGTGGCCCAGCCCTGTCATCCCAGCACTGGAGAGGCTGAGGCATGAGGAGCTCCACAAGTTCGAGGCCAGCCTGGGCTACAGTGAGACCACACAAGTCTCCCAAGACACTTGGAAAAAGCCACCAGGGGGAAAAGGGTGTATTTACCCAGCCCAGCTGGTTTCCCATACCTCACCTGCCACCCAGCCCGACCCTTCAGTCCCCTCCTCGCTCCCAAGCAAGTGAGACTGCTGACTCAGGAAGGCCGTTTATTTCCAAGATAAAGACTGTACTTGTAAGACAGGACTTTTGGGAAGCAAGAAGTCTTAGTTGTCGCCGAGAGCGGTGTGTCAGGGACACAGTGGTAGGAGCCATGCGTACGTGGGGGGCCTTTATCCAACACTGTTACAACACTTTTTTTTAAATGAGAAAAACATCTTTAAAAATTCTTATAAATTCTTTATAATATGTTACACATTTAGAGACAATATTTACAGTAAGAGGACAGGCAATGGAAGTCTACAGCAAATCTGCAGAAAAGGAGAGACTGACGGGGGTGGGAGTGGGGGGGCCCATCTGCGACCCATGGAGCTTCCCTGGAATGAGTGAAGGAACGTTGAGGGCCTGGTGATTGGGGGTCTATGTACAGTGCAGGGGGACAAAAGGGACTGGGTCCCACCCACCTGGCAGGGACACCCAGCTCGGACCCTGGTAAATCAGTGTGACAGAGATGCCAAGGGGCTGGTGACTGTCCCTCCCTCTCTAGGGAAAAAGATGGGGTCCTGGTCCCTGTGCCCGAGCTGAGGAAGAGCAGGCACAGCTGGGAGAGCAAAATGGAGGGCGGTGGCCGTGTGAGTTGCAGGACACCTGTAATCTGAGCACTCAGGAGGCTGATGCAGGCAGATCTGCATAAATTCAAGGCCGGCCTGGGCTACAGAGCGAGATCCTGTCCCCCACACCTCAAACAAAACACAAAACACCCATATAAAACAAAAAGAAGGAGAGGGTACAGGCAGGGAGACCCCGGACCCTCCTCAAACTGCTAGGATCAGCTTCTCCCCAGACTGGGGTGACATGAAGGTTGGCAAAAGGGTTTGTGGGATGTGACCTTGGTGAGGGCTTCAGTCCTGTGTCTGTGGCCCAACCCCTTCTCTGGCTCTGAGGAGGTGTAGGGACAGACCCCTGAGTGTCCCAAAGGACCTTGGGGGATTGGGGCAGGGGAGCCCGAATTGCCACCAGAAACATCTTTGGACAGCGACTACACAACCATACACACAAGCCCCTGCACCCCTTGGATGCCCACCTTCTCACGCCCAACCCCACCTTAGTGGGGGGAGGCAGAAAGGCAGGCTGAAACCCGGGGCTTCCAGACCCATGTTCCACCAGGGTCAACAAGGGTCCCTCAGGGTAGACACAGAAGGGCCCACTCGGTCACACACCCGGGGACACAGACCCCAGACGCCTCCCTCTCCATTCCGGACTCCCCTGGCCCCCATTCCAGCGCAAACTAGGGGTGACCTGCAGCCCTCCTGCCCTGGCCGGGTGGCCCAGGGACCCAGAGTGCAGGGGACGGGCGGGGTCAGAGACACGGGTGGAGGCGGGAGGCGGGGGCCAGGCGCGGAGTCATGCCCTGCAGGCTGCCCAGGTCCCCAGGGGGCAGCGAGGCGGCAGAGGACGAGGCGCGCGCCTTGGTGGACTCCAGGCTGCTGAGCCCCGAGTCCCTGTTGTCGCCCGCAGTGCCCTGCGCGCCCACCTCCTTCCATTCGTTGAAGTTGAGGTCGGGGAGCGGACTCTGCACCACCACCGTGTGGCGCCGCCAGCTGCTGCGGCGTCGCCGCGTCTCGGGGGACAGTGGGCGGCGCAGGCGCACGGCCATGTCGTCCGCGGTGCCCCGCAGCCGCAGGCGCAGCGTCTCTAGGCGCGAGGGCCGCGCAGCCAGCGCCACCGCGGCCGCCGGGGGGCGCAGCGACTCCTGGCTGCTGGAAGAGGCGGAGCCGGGCG
>NW_004524632.1:8125246-8127740 GCF_000260255.1 Octodon degus | reverse complement strand
GCTGCTGCCCAGGCCCCGCGCCTCCCGCCGCTTCTTGCGCTTGCGGTTGACGGCTGAGATGAAGGAGATCGCCAGCATCTCCGGCGCGTACGGCTCTTTCCTGGGGGCCCACGAGGCCTGCGGGGAGACAGCGGCTGAGAGTGCGCCCCCGCACCCTTCCCGGCACCGAGCGGCCCCCCGCGGCTCAGCCTGGGCTCATCTCCGTCCCGCTGCTTTTCTTAGAGACCCAAGACGGCACCCGGCAAGCGGACCGCAGAGCTGCACCGGGCCTGCACCCCGCCCCAGCCACGCCGCGCCCAGGCGGCCCCTGCGAAGCTCGGGCTTTGACCCCCTCGCCTTCCCGCACAGGGCCTGCATGTCTGCCCCGCCGCGGTGTCCAGGGGGCACAGTGTCTCCTCTGCCTCGTCTTCCCCCCACGTCCTCGCCGTGTCCTTCCCGACTGGGCTGCTTCCCTGCACCCTGGCCCCAGCGCCCCTCCCTGGCCCCAGCGCCCCTCCCTGGTCGGCTTCACCCAGGGACACTGTTGGGCCAGCCCTTCCTCCAAGGGAACTGCGGCCCACACCCGGCAGCCTTTAGCGTCCCCTTGCCTCCTTTGCTTCCTCCTTGCTTCTGCAGATGGAACCCAGAGCCTCTGCTCGGCTCTCACTCCCACCCTCTGTATTTCCTCCTTCAACTCAGGGTCTTGCTAAATGGCCTAGCCTGGTCTCCAACTCGCACTCTCCTGCTTCAGCCTCCTGCATAGGTGGGATTGTAAGAGTGCACCAGCACACCTGGCAATGGCCTTGCATTTCTTGTTCCAACATCTCTTCATAGTCAGGCTGTTTGGAAGAGCTGAGAGCAGCTGCTCTCCGCCCTCCTGGGGCAGCTTGCTACTCTTTGCCTGGGTTGGGTCCCCTGGCCCTGCACCCACAGCTCATACCTTTTTTTAAAATGTATTTAGTATGGGGTCTCACTATGCAGCTTGGACTCGTAATGATCCTCCTGTATTCAGCCTCCCCAGTGCTGGAATTATAGGCATGTGCCACCACACCCGGTCTCATTGGCCGGCTTAGCACACCCAGGGGCGGTACCAGGGACTGAAACCTGTTCCCTGCGCTTGCTTATGCAGGACCTTAAGTCTGCTGAGCTACCTCGCGGGGCCCCACCGCTCACTCCTGAGCTGAATGCCTGGCTCCCTTCGGGATCAGCGTCCCCAGGTCCCGAGTGACTGGCAGGGCTCATTTCTTTCTTTCTTTTTCTTTTTTTGCCGGCTCAGCCCATCCTGGGGGCAGGGACTGTCACGGCCTGTGGTGCCTGGCATTGAACCACGGTCCCTGCGCATTTGCCTAAGCAGGTGATGCAGACCACCGAGGGCTCATTTCTGTCTTTCTGTCCCAGCAGTGTTGACCAGAAGGATGGACTCAGGCAGGGTCTGTGCACTAACCCTGTCACCACGGACAGCACCAGCTCTGTCCTCCCCTGCTTCCTGAAGAGACGATGGGAAATTGACCTAATTTTTATACTTTTTTTTTAATTTTGGTGGAACTGGGGATTGAACCCAGATCCTTGCATTTGCCAGTCAAGCGCTTATCCTACTGAGCCATCTCCCCGGCCCCTATTTTACTTTTTTTTTTTTTTTAATTTTTTTTTAATTTTTTTTTTTATGAGAGAGAGAGAGAGAGAGAGAGAGAGAGAGAGAGAGAGAGAGAGTGTGTGGTGTGTGTGTGTGGCCAGCTCAGCCCACCAGGGGGCGGGGCTGGCTGGCATGTGGTGCTGGGGATTGAACCGCGGTCCCTTGTGCTTTGCTAAGCTTGTTCTAAGTAGGTGCTTTAGACCACTGAGCCATCTCAACAGCCCTGTGCTGCCATTTTTTATTCTGTCAGGCTAGCTAGAAGTTTATCGGTTTTATTTTGTTTTTTTTAAAAACACACCTCAGCTGGGCTGGTGAGATGGCTCAGTGGTCTAAAGCACCTACTTAGAACAAGTTTAGCAAAACACAGGGACTGTGGTTCAATCCCCCAGCACCACATGCCAGCCAGCCCCGCCCCCTGGTGGGCTGAGCTGGCCACACACACACACAAAATAAATAAATAAATATTTTAAAAAAAGATTATTTAAATAAATAATTTTAAATAAACATATTCCTAAAATATCTGGCAGAATTTACCAGTGAAACCATTAGACTGGTTTTTCTTTTGTCAGAGGTTGTTAATTAGAAGTCTGATTTCTTGCCAGTGGTTTGCTGAAGCAGGAGGTACACTAGGAGCTGGAGGCCAGTCTGGGCTACACAGAGCCCCTGTCTCAAAAAGCAAAAACCAAAACCAAGTGTGATTTCTTTTACAGGCATAGGGCTAGTATTCCTAGGTTAGGAATGGAACGTTATCTAGTTCTTCTGATGTGAGTTGTGAGTCTTGATCTGTTTCTCCTGAGTTGGGCTTCTGGGCAGCAGAGAAGTCACAGTTAATGTCCGGTTTTCAGTGATGTTGTGCTGCCATTTTTATTTTTATTTTTATTT
>NW_004524632.1:8116926-8124476 GCF_000260255.1 Octodon degus | reverse complement strand
CACACACACACACACACACACACACACAAATAAATAAATAAATAAAATTTAAAAAAAAATTAATTTCAGTAATGGTCTCCCTTGTTTCCCATTTTCCAGCTCTTGCTCTGAGCTTCCTATGTTCGGCCCTTCACTCGCCTCAGGTTCCCCAAGGATCTTAAAGAACACGGAGCCTGTCGTGCACTGATGACCCAAAGAGTTTAAATAACTCGCCTGCCTGGCATCCCAAATCTGCTGAGTGGCAGGACCTCACGCGAGACTCCTGGCCTCTAGGCGTCTGACTCTAGGGCCAGGGCCTTCTCACCCCACCCTCTAGGGCCAGGGCCTTCTCACCCGCAAACGCCACCAGCATCCCCACCTTGCATCTCCTGCAGTCCCTGATTCTCTTGCCCAATACCCAGGAGCGAGGTGAGGCACCTACCTTGGACCTGGCTGAGCTGCAGGCGGTGATGAAGCCTGTAGGGAGACAGGAAGAAAGCGGGGGCTGCATCAGGGGACAGAAGGCCAAGCCCGAGGACACAGTTCACTGCCTCAAAGGCTTCAGAGACCAGGGACTCAAGAGCCCTGAGATCTCCTGGCCCCAGAGGGTGAGTGACGGGGTGGCATTTTCTACTGGACTGGGATGGATGGGGGTGGGGCAGAACATGATGTCATTCACCATCCCTGCATCCCAAGGCAGGCAGTGACCTCAGGCTGCCACGCCAACCCTGGCCTGCCCAGGTCACAGGCCAGGGCGGCTTTTCTTTGGGCCTGGCTCCTCCCCTCCCCCATTCCTGTCCCTGTCCCCGAAGCACTGGAGAGAAAATGCCAAATGTTGATGAGTCACAGAAACCACCACAGCGACACACAGCACACCACACAGCTGGACAGGGGACTACACCGTGCATGGTGAGCGATGGCACGGGCCCACCCCACCCACCCCCAACAACACGATGGATGAGCAGCGAAGGGCGGAGATGAAAAGGGGCTCTGGGGACCATGGGCTGGGGACAGAGCCACCATGGGTCCCACCCCAGAGCCAAGGTCAAGCTGTCCTTAGGGCAAAGTCCCCATGGACCGGGGAGTGAGGAAGGATCTGTGACCAAGTCCCACTCCTCATGTTGCCGGCGCAGGGGAGAACCAGAGACAGGTCCTGGCCCTGGCCCTACCAGGCGGCAGGACCCCGGGTGCGGTTAGTCCACACTCTGCAGGCGGTTAGCCCTCCCCGGCCCACGCAGTGAGAAGAGCAAGACGGGCGACCACATGACACACGGCGGCGGCGGCGGGTGACTAGAAGAGACGGGGTGCCTGGTCACCCACCCAGGCCTTGGGCGGCTGGGGCTTGCTGGGGCCTCTAGCTGGGACAGAGCAGGACAGCTGCGGCTCGGAGGAGCCGGTGCCTCTGAGGACAGAGGTTGGGTCCTGAACTGAGGCTGGAGCTGGTTACAGAAAGGCTCTTCGTTTTGTTGCTGAGACAGCTTAGCTACGTAGCGCAAGCTGGCCTTGAACTCCCTGTGTAGCCTAGGCTGTCCTCAGGTTCAGTGACCCTCTGGCCTCAGCCTCTTGAGTACTGGATTACAGGTACAGGTCTCTGTACTTGACCAGAAAGGTTTCGAAGGTGGAGTCACTGGTCCCAAAAAAAGCTGGGTCCCAGCAGGGTTTCCCTGGTCCTGGTAAGGGGAAGTGGCCACAGAGTCTGGGGGCTGGGACAGGAGCAGACTTCCATGTGGCAACAGACTTCTCCTCAGCAGGGATGACTGGTATAGGGGACGTCCTGCCTGCCCAGCCTTCTTCTAATCACTCGCCACTGTTAGTGACCGAGGCCGCGACACCACACTGTACCCTTTAACTCTCCGACAGGTCCGCTGGAGGAGGGAGGCAGGGAGAGGGAAGGAGGAGGTGTGAGAAAAGGAACAAAGATTAACACAGCAGCGCAGGAGGTGGGGCAGGAAGGCACTGCAGCGCCCCAGAGGCACCTGGGGCCCTGGCGCAGGAGCCAGGAGGGGACATCTGGCCAGGTGTTGGGGACCTTCAGGGTCCCCCTCAGCCCTCCCAGACCCTCGCTCACCTGAACCTGGGTCACTGGCAGGCACCGTCCTGCCGATGTTGGGCAGCAGATACTCAATGTTGGGCACCGACTGCGGCTCCTTGTCATCCACGGGGGTCTGCGAAGGGGACAGAAGGGGTCAGTGTGTGAATCCGCAGATGCCAGGCTCTCAGTGACATCAGACGGTGACCACAGGGCAGGGTCTGTTTCCCTCATGCCTCATGGGCAGGGAGGTGGCAAGGGACAGTTCTGTGCCTTCCCAGTCAGAGGCCCCCTCCAGAGCGCAGAGGGGAAGACTAGGTGGCTCCAGGCCCGGGGACTCCGGAGGAGCCTGGGGAGCCCAGGGTGGGGTGGCCCCTGCTGATCCTGCCCACTGTCCCCCTGGCAAGGACCCGCTTCTCCACACCCCATTGGTCTCCCCTCCACTTACCCTCTCGCCCTTGTCTTCGTCATCGCTGAAGAACCAGTCTGACTGCAGAGGAGACAAAAGGGAGCAAGTCAGGTCTGGCGGGGCCCCCTCCTCCGGATGCCTGATTGCTCCCCAGACATGCCAGCCAGAAGCAGCTTCCGCTGCGCCCTCTGGCGGTGGCTGGCGCACCCAGGCGCGGCGTCAGCAGCCCACGGCGGGCGCCAACCTTTCTGTGCCAAGCAAAGGCAGAAAATCAACTTAAACCCTCTCCACTTCAGTTCGTCTTGTGAACCTTGAAAATCCTGAATGAAAAAATTCTAAAAGCTTCCTGGGGAAAGAAAGAGAGGTGAATTTAGCACTTTCGATAGCAACAGACCCAAGGAGAGAAGGGAGTGCTGCCTTCGCGCACAAGGGAAGCCGGCTTGAACCTCGAATTTTGTATTCTTGCATCTCGATGACGGTGCTGTAAAGCTCGCCTAACACACTGGAGAGCTCACCCAAGACCCTCCTGACCGAGCACAGACGGCGAGAAGAATCAACTCAGGGGGAAGGAGTGGGCTCAGAGAAGCAAGCGCGAGTGCAAAGACTGCGGACCCAGGAGGCTGAGGCAGGAGGATCGCCGGAAGTGTGAAACCAGCCTGGGCTACAAAGTGAGCTCAAGGCCAGCCTGAGCCGCACTGCGAGACCCTGTCTCCAAAAGGCCAAAAACAAAAAAGAAAACGAAAGACAAAAAAGGAAATAAAATCCAAATGCAGTGAAGTGCACATCTGTAATCCCAACTACTCAGAAGGCTGAGGCAGGAGGATAGCAAGTCTGAGGCCAGCCGGGACAACTTTTTTTTTGTACCAGGAATTGAATTCAGGGCTTCCCTCCTTGCCAGGCAAGCACTGTGCTGCTGAGCTACATCGAGGCCATGGGCAACTTTTTGAGACCCTGTCTCAAAATAAAATTTAAAAAGGGTAGAGGATGTAATTCAGGGGTAAAACACTTATCTAATGCATGCAAGCACTTGGGTTCAATCCCCAGTGACCACAGAGGGTAGTTATACTGTGGTAAAAGAACGGGTCAAGAGGTATAATAAACCCTACTATGTGTGCGCCTAACCCATCTTCACACACATTACAAGGCAATCCATAGAACAACTGGAAGTCTGCCAAAATAAGCAGGTACAAAAAAAAAAAAAAAAATGGAGCTGGGAGATGGCTCAGTAGGATAAGCGCTTGACTGGCAAATGCAAGGATCCGAGTTCAATCCCCGGTTCTACCAAAAAAAACCCAAAATAAGCAGGTACAGGTGTTCTAAGCCACGCAACAGAAATCCTCGTCTAGGGTATAGCTAGAACCTTGTACTCTGACATTACAGATAATTAGTTAATTCTTTAATTATTTCAGGTACTCAGAATTAAGTCCACAGCCTCTGTACTGAGCTACATCCCCCGCCTGTGTGTTTTTATTTTGAGACTGGGTCTTGCTACGGAACTTGCCATCTTCCTGCCTCAGCCTCCCAAGGCACCGGAGGCGTACAGCACCACACACAGCAGGGCTGGGGAGATAGCTCAGCAGCGCCAAGAGCCTGCCTGGCAAGTGCAAGGTCATGAGTTCGATTCCTGGTAACACACGCACACACTCACACACACACACGCACGCAGGAGTCATTCAGAAACCAGCCACATCCTGGACCACATGGAACTCCTAGGGAAGCAGTACCACATGGACTGTTCTCTGCTCAGAATAGAATAAAATTAGGAATAATGATTTAAGAAGAGCTAAATACCCACAAATCTTCATATGTCTGAAAATTTATCAGTGACACTGTGAAGTGGATTCCCGAAATCACCATAAAATAGCTGGAGGTAAATTACAGTAAAAACACTACACATAAAAATCTAAGAGGAGCTGGGCATGGGGGTGCATGCCTGTAACCCTGGCACTTGGGAGGCTGAAGCAGGAGGAACACCACCACTAATGGCTGCACAGTGAGGTCAGAGACAGTCTGACCCACCTAGTGAGGCTTCATCTCAAAATAAATAAAATAAAAATCTAAGCTGGGTGTGGTACCGCATGCCTGTAATCCCAGCTCTGGGGAGGCTGAGACAGGAGGATCACTACAAATCCAAGCTGCATAGAGAACTTGTACCAAATAAATAAAAGATTTTAAAACATAAAAATAAAAACAACAAAAAAACCTGTGACAGAACAGGAAGACAAACCATAGGGTAGGGGGACAGGGGAGAAAATGGCAAAAGAGAATATCTTTTTTTTTGGGGGGGGAATACTAGGGATTGAACTCAGGACCTTACGCTTGCCAGGCTGGCGCTTACGCCGCTGAGCTATATCCCCAGCCCCGACAGAAGAAAACATCTGGCAAAGGACTGCAGCCCCTGGTGTATGGAGAGCTCCCAAAGGTCAGCCATGAAGCCGGACAAGGGAGCACAGACCTCCAACCCGCTACTCAGGAGGCTGAAGCAAGGGGACCACACGTTCAGGGCGATTAGGGAAGGAGACGGCGAGGGAGGCAGGGAGGGAGGAGAGCCCGGGGTCAGCTCAGGGGCAGAGCGCTTGTGTAACATGCGTGTGTTCCTGTGCGTGTGCGTGTGACCCTGGGCTCCATCCCCGGTAATACAGAATCACAACTCAACAGTAAGAAAATGGGGGCTGGTGAGATAGCTCAGCAGACTAAGCGCCTGCTTAGGCAAGCGCAGGGACCCGGGTTCAATCCCTGGTACCGCAGGCCTCACCGGCCCCACTGAGACCTGCGATGGTGGCGCACGCCTGTAATCCCAGCACCAGGGAGGCTGAAAACAGGAGGGTCACTACGTCTGAGCTGCACAGCAAGACCCTGTACCAAATACATTAAAAAACAAACAAAAAAAACCCCACCTGATAAAAAATGGCCAAAGACCGCCCTGTGCCTGTGGGAATCACTAAGCCAGGGCCCACGAGCAGAAGCTCACAGCTGCTGGGACAACCGAGACGACCACGACACTCTCGGGCACAAGTTGGGCACCAGGCCCAGCCCACCCTCTCCTGCCCAGCTCCTGGGCTCTGCCCTCCGTGCCCAGCTCTACGTGCAGCCACTGAGGCTGGAGCAGGGCCGCACCCTCCTCCCGTCAGGCACAGAAAGCTGCTGGGCGCAGTGCCCTCTGCAGAGCCAAACCTCGGTCAGCAGGACAAGGGACACAGGAGCTAGCTCCAAGTGGGCACAGCGGTGCACACTGTGATCCTAGCTGGGGAAACTGAGGCGGGAGGATCGAGGAGTCTAGAGAGCCTGGGCCACTCAGGGAGATTTGGCCTCAAACTAAAATGAAAAGGGCTGGGGGCTGGTGAGATGGCTCAGTGGTCTAAAGCACCAACTTAGAACAAGCTAAGCTAAGCAAAGCACAGGGACCGCGGTTCAATCCCCCAGCACCACATGCCAGCCAGCACTGCCCCCTTGTGGGCAGAGCTGGCCACACATACACAATAAATAAACAAAAGTTAAAAAAAAAAAGAGGGCTGGTGAGATGGCTCAGTGGTCTAAAGCATCTACTTAGAACAAGCTAAGCAAAAGCACAGGGACCACGGTTCAATCCCCAGCACCACATGCCAGCCAGCCCCGCCCCCTGGTGGGCTGAACTGGCCACACACACACAAAAAAAATAAAATAAATAAATAATGAATAAAAAAAAAAAAAGAAAAAAAGAAAAGGGCTGGGGATCAGCACACGGTGGAGCACCTGGTGAGCAAGCAGAGGCCCCGATTCCATGCCCAGGACTGAAAAATGGAAAAAGGAGAAGAGTAACAGGCAGCGGAGAGAACATCCACCCGTGCTGCCAAGGAAATAGACTGATTTTCAAAGGGGACACATTCGTGACGCACCTACATGCTGTCCTGGAGAAGACAATACAGGCACATGGCAGGACCAGGGGTGACGAGGGTGACCCTGATTTTTCTTCTTCTTCTTCTTCCTTTTTTTATCCAGAACCGGAGATTGAACTCAGGCCCTCGTGCTTGCCAGGCAAGTGCTCATTCTACTGAGCCATCTCCCCTGTCCTCTTCTTCTTTTTTTTAAAGGTATTTTTTACAGGGTCTCACTATGTAGCTCCGACTCAAAGTGATCCTCCTGTTTTCAGCCTCCCCCAACACTGGGATTACAGGCATGCACCACCATGCCCAGTCTAGGTGGCCAGCTCAGCGTGCCCAGGGTGGGGCTGGCGCAGCATGTGGTGCTAGGGATCGAGCCTGGGTTCCTGCACTTGCCCAAGCAGGTGCTTAGTCCACTGAGCTATCTCGCCAGCCCATCATGACACGTGAGAACGGTCCACTCACCCATTCATCCATTTATTTATCCACCTATTCATGGGGCCAGGGAGACAGCTCAGTGGAATAAGTGCTTGCCTGGCAAGCACAAGGTCCTGAGTTCAGTCCCTGGTACCACATGCGCGCGCGCACACACACACACACACACACACACTGGCCTTGAGCTCACTATGTAATCAAGGCTGGCCTCGAACTCCTGGGGCTACCATGGCCAAAAAGCTGGCTAAACTGTAAAGCATACTAAAAAATAAGCCTGGGGTGGTGGCACATGCCTGTAATTCCAGCACTTGGGAGGCCAAGGCAGGAGGATCAGTTTCAAATTCAAGACTAGCCTGAGCTACTAGGTGTGCTCAAGGCCAGCCTGAGCTGCACAGTAAGACTCTGACTCAGAAAGATAGACCAAAGAATGAATGAATGAATGAATAAATTATTAATAAAATAATAATTACATCATGTTTGAGCCAAGTTTATTTCAGGAAAGCAATAACAGTTCAAACTGAAAAATTCACCCATACACAAAATGAAGGAAAAAAATTCTATGATTTCAATAGATTCCAAAAAGCATTTAATAATATTCAGTTTATAGGGGCTGGGGAGATAGCTCAGTAGAAGAAGCACTTGCCTGGCAAGCGCAAGGGCCTGAGTTCAATCCCTGTTTCTGCAAAAAAAAAAAAAAAATCAGTTTGTGAATATGACTTTGAACAATTTTAAAAACTGAGAGTAAATTATTCCTTAATTTCATAGACAGTAGGGGCTGGCGAGATGGCTCAGTGGTCTAAAGCACCTACTTGGAACAAGCTTGGCAAAGCACAGGGAC
>NW_004524632.1:8115892-8116756 GCF_000260255.1 Octodon degus | reverse complement strand
CAGGGACCGTGGTTCAATTCCCGGCACCACATGCTGCGCCAGGGCAGGCTGAGCTGGCCACAAAAGAAACTTAAAAAAATAAAAAAAGAATAAGGAGGCCAGGGAGATGACTCAAGTGGAATAAACACTTCCTTGATAAGCGCAAGGGCCTGAGTTCAATCCCTGGTTCCTCCAAAAAAAAGAATGAGGAGAAAGAGCTGGTCATGGCGGTGTACTCCTATAACCTCAGTACTTGGAAAACTGAGGCAGGAGGATCACACTTTGAGTTCAAGACCAGAACTTTGAGTTCTAAAATACGTAGAGAAACCCTATCTCAAAAAATAAAATAAAGAAGACTGAAGAGAAGGCCAGGTCTGTGTACTGGCACGCCCTGCAGCCGGCACCCACAGGCTGAGGCGGAGGAGGACCACGAGTGCCACGCCTCGGCGTGTGGGCTGGGCCGAGGGACGCACGCCCGGCAGCAGCGGGGGACCCTCGGTGCCTGCACATGAAGACTGGCAGCTGCTAGAAGGCCTACTAACCCACTTAGCAAACGACCATTCAGGTGCGCCGCGCACACCCTGGAGCTCAGTGTGCCTCTGTCCCCCGTTTTCGCTCCCCCATGCTTTGCTCGGCGTGTCCACTCTGCCGGGAGCCTGCTTGCGCTCAGTCTCACGCGTGCTTTTCTCCTAGACGGCCTTTTATTTCTGGGCCTCCCTAGTGAGCCGCTCTCTTAGGACCTCGCTTCATCCCAATCTCCCTTCCCCTGTGTCTCGAGGCCATTTCGGTTCCTCCTGGAAGGAGGTTCTGCCACATTTGGTGGCCATTTTGGTTCATCACGTGAGTCGGCCACGTTTGTTCACCATTTTCTTTTTCATTTGCCCT
>NW_004524632.1:8110560-8115552 GCF_000260255.1 Octodon degus | reverse complement strand
TCAAGGGCCGCTTTTTAAGTTTTTCTTTTTCTTTTCTTTTCCCCTCTTAAATAGTAAAAAAGAGGTATCTATCTCTACTGCCCTAAACAAAGTACTGAATTTTTTGAAACGGGGATAAATGGAAAGGAGCCGAGGGCTCCACCCTGCTCTCCGAGGAACCCTCTTTTTTTTTGGAGGAACCCGGGATTGAACTCAGGCCCTTGCGCTTGCCAGGGAAGCGTTTATTCCACTGAGCCACCTCCCTGGTCCCAAAGAGTTCTATTAAGAAAAATAAATTTTTAAAAAGGCACCAGTGCGGCTTAGGGCAGAGCCATGAGGGGCTGGAGTCTCACAAGGGTCATCCTGGAGCCTCAGCGGGGCTCTTCCTTCTGCAGGGGACCCTGATGAAGGGCCCCAGACCTAGTCCTCTCTCTGCATGGGCTCCTGGCGCGCCACGGGAGACACTGCAGAGCCCAGCGACCTCACCCCTCGCTGTGTCCTTAAAAACCGGGAAAGATTTGACCCTGCTGATTTGAAAAGGAACAATTTGTCTTCTATTGCAGTACTGCCTGCGCCCAGAATGGCAGTCTAAGTTACGATTCTGTTCTTCAGTTAGATCTTTTTTGCAAAGGGCAAGGAAAGTGGCATAAAATCCCTGTATTCAGGTTTTTCTGGCTGTCCTGCTGGGAAGGGCCAGGACTACAGTACCAAGAGGCCCAGGGAAAAGGAAATAGGTACCGTTGTGCTCCTGTCCTCGGACACCCAGCTGGCTCTCAGGGGACATGGGTCTCTCCGCCGGTCTGAGGAGGACCACGGCCCTGGGCAGTGGCCCCTTACGATCCTAAGACCGCTAACTCAGCCCGTTCAGGTGACCCAGGCGCTGCGCGGGGCCCCTCACACAGCTTGAGGCCCGCCGGATGCCCCCTCACCCGGCCCTGCGGGAGGCCCCAGGAGTAGAGGACGCAGCTCGGGCCCAGGTTCCTTTCTTGGGGCAGAGACCCACAGAGCAGGGGGCAGTCAGGCTGACCCTCCCAAGCTCCTGGTGGGCTTGCCGGTGGCCCCGGGGCCATGGTCTTTTCTGTGTACAACAGTGGCGACCTCGATGAGGACAAAAGGCAGAGAGAGTGAGGAGCGGCCAGAGTCAAGCGACAGGGCCCGTCAAGGCCTGCTTTCAGGGCAAGAAGTGGACGCACACGTGACTACATAGAGCCACTGCCCGGGCTCCTGTCTGTCAGGCGGTCCCTGTGGCTGACACGCTCCGTGGAGGGGCTAAGCCAGGCCACACCCTCACCTCCTGCTGGGGCAGAGGCCACACCCAGTGTCCCATCCACAGACACCCCCTTCGACTGTGAGACTGCAGGTGACCCTGGCATCTGTTTTAACTTCCTTCCCTAAAAAAAAAGCCCCTCTCTAGCTCTATGGCCACAGCTGGGGTGCAGGGGAGCCCTCGGGGTCTCTTTTCCTCCGCTTTCCCCACAAGGCTGGCAGGCCCCGAGTGATGGCCCCTCCAGGCCCCTGAGGAGATGCGCTCCGCCCTGGAGGGACCTCGGAGGACATCACAGGGCAGGGTATGAAGCGCTCCACTGAGGCCCAGCCCTCCTGCCCGGGCCTGTGTCCCAAACTGCACAGCCCTCACTCTGGGAATGACACCGAGAAAAGCAAAAGCTCAGAACATTCTTCATCTGCTCGAGGCGGTCTCTCTTCCCGGGCGGGCTGCTGTCCACCGCGAGGGACCCCAAGGGCACGTGACTAAAATCTCCTTGGGAAAGCAAAAGGCTCTCTGCCAAGAGCAGGCGAGGACAGCTCACAGGCCCGTTTCCAGTTCTGGAGGAACAGCCGTCTTTCCTCATGAGACCCGGTGACAAGCTACAAAATTCCTACGTGAGAAACGGACACTGGAATTTCTCAGGACTGAGACTCCGCTCCTCTGAACCTCTGGGAGACCAGAGGCTGCCCTTCAAAATTCAAGACCCTGGGGCTGGTGAGATGGCTCAGTGGTCTAAAGCACCTACTTGGAACAAGCTTGGCAAAGCACAGGGACTGCGGTTCAATCCTCCAGCACCACATGCCGGCCGTGCCCCCGGTGGGCTGAGCTGGCCACACACACACACACACACACACACACACACACACACACACACACACACACACAATAAATGTTAAAATAAAAAAAAAATTAAAAATAACAAAAAAACAAAATTCAAGACCCAGTCAGCGTGAGGGTGCACGCCTCTCCCAGCACCCAGGAGGCTGAGGCAGGAGGATCGCCACTTGGAGGCCAGCCTGGGCTAACAGTGAGACCCTGTGTCAACAGGCACCACTACCAACACCACACAGAACAAAACACAAAGCAGGACTCTTCTGTGGGTGCAGAGAGACCAAGGCACCCACAGCCCCTCGTCTACCTCAGTTCACACAGGCACCTGTCTTCAGACGTCTGTTTTTAGGGTTTTCAAGCTCCCTGGGGCTGCAACCCTCCGAGTCTTGGTAATTCACCTACAGTCCTGTGGCCACACTTGCTCCAGCACAGGACGTGTCTGCTCATACTGGGCTCTGCATGCCCAATGTCACTTTGCTGACAAAGTGCCCAAGCTCCCTCCCACCACGCGGCAGTGTGACAGCCCGTTACACAGACACTAGCTCTTGCCTCACTGTCCTGGGCAGGTTTGTCCCCAAGCTGGGCGGGCAAGTGGGGGTGACCTGTCCACCTTGCACCTGGGGCCATCAGAGAGCGCTACCTTTAGTCCTTCTCCCGAGAACTCCAGCAGCTTTCCAACGGGACTCATGCAATGTGGTATGCGGCCAGTGCAGCTTACACGTGGGCTGCTGGGGCTCCTGCCTGCCTCGTGATGTCCCCCAGCCTGCAGCACCTCCCACTGCCCTGATGCCTGCAGCCCTGTGGTCTCTGGCGAAGGCTCTGATGTCCGCACGCACCACGTCTGGATCCCCTCCGAGCGGGAGTGCCATCACCGCAGGTCCCCGGCCCCTACCTGAATGCCAGTGTGGACAATGGGGACGTGCCCAGGCTGCCAGGCCCCTGCTGGCACTCCACCGGCTCTAACTGGAGCTGCCCTCACGGGACCCGTGAGCTCAGACTGTTACTCAGCCCAGGCTCCTGGGCATTACAGACAAGAGCACCAAAGCACAGAGGGGCGGGGGGCCCTCGGAGGCCACGCTGTGCAATGAGCAGGTCGGCCCCACAGCAGGGCAACTGCCCCCACACGGTGCTGGCAGTGCCTGGGGACATTCCCAGGGGTCCCAACTGGAGAGGCATCTCAACAGCTAGAGTTGGAAGTCAGAGACACTCTCAGAAGTCCTACAACGCATGGTCCTGGCACAAAAGAAGCACCTCAGCCGCGTGCGGCAGTGCACACCTGTCACCCCTGCATGCAGCAGGACTGCCATGAGTGTGAAGCCAGATTACAAGGTGAGTTCAAAGCTCTCCTGAACCACACAGCAAGACCCTGCCCCAACAAAACAAAAACAATAAAGACATGATCTGGGACTCCCAGTCCCTGAGGCTGCTCCTTCAGCTACCTTGGCTGACACAGCCCTGGGACTGTCCACAGGGTCACCCCTGCTTTACCTCCAGTCCAGGGCAGTGCCTGTTCCCTGTCTGGGGCTGGGGCTGCCCCTGCTAAGGAGGGGTGACTCGGTGCCACCCTGGGATCCACGGCCAGCACACAGGGCGTGGGCTGTGCCTGGAAACACGCCAGGTGCCGGCGAAGGCTTACATGCTGGATCAGCGTCTCCACGATCTTGTAGCGGTCCGGCATGTGGGTCACCATGTCCGTCATGTTGTCCTCTGACGTCCTTACCAGCGTCGGCCCGAAGACCAGGGCCAGGTTCCGAGGCTCCATCTGGGTGGGCAGAGGCAGGCGGGGTCAGCGTCTATCTCCCTGTGCCTTCCCTGGTGGCATCCTGAGCTGCCTGCGGGGCACAGACAGCTGGGCCCGCTTCAGACTCTGCCCCGGCTTGGCCGCCCCGAGCAGTGCACAACCTGCATTCCCGTTCAGGGCAGCCCTGGGTGCTCCCTGCCGACAGTGCCTCAAGCGCCCACATGGTTCTCGCCCATCCCTCCAAGGCCCGCAGGGCCCACCTTGTTCTGCTCTGAGTGGTCTGCAATGGTCTTGAGGTGGGCCACGAGGAACTTGAGCGTCTCGTAGTAATGTCCTGGGAGGTCCCGGATCTGGGGGGAGAGGATTAGGACCAGGCTGTGACAACTTCCCCATGCCAGCCCCTCTCCCTGGCACAGCAGGGGGCCTTGAGCTTCCCAGCCTGACCCGCTAGCAGTGCCCCAACTTCTCACCAGCTTCCGCAGGGTCTTCATCCGCTCCCTGGCGTCCTCGATGCGATTGGCCTCGATGAAGTCATTGTATTTGTCTGAAACACAATACAGAGCCTCAGGATGGGGCAGCGCCTCCCCAGTGGGCCGGGCTGGGGGAAGCATTTATCCTTTCCTATCTACCTACCTGTCACCTCTCATCACATGCCACTCGGCATTACCCTGCAACCCTCCTGCCTCAGCCTCCCAGGGGCTAGGATTACAGGTGTGTACATGGTCAAAACCAACACAGCTGCCCCGGGCCACCCACTTGGGTCAGGGACCCTTCCGCAGCCCAGGTGAGGGCAAACAATGTGATCCAAGCTGTACATGGTCCATGAAAGGTGCCCACCCCGGGCTCCAGGGCCAGGACACCAGGGTTCAGTAGGCCAGCAGCAAGGGGCGGAGCCTTAGAGTCCCCCCACATGCATCAGCACCCAAACCCTGACGTTCTCAGAGCCCACAGGGGCCCTAAAAACTGAATGCAAGAAGCCTGCTCTAAAATTCACGCAGGGGCAGCCAGGCATAGTGGTATGCGCCTCCAATCCCAATACTGGGGAGCCTAAGGCGGGAGGATTGCTGTGAGGTTGAGGCCAGCTTGGGCTACAAAGCCAGCCTGAACCGTGGGATAGGATCCTGTCTCAAAAAAGATAGATAGGGGCCGGGGAGATGGCTCAGTGGAATAAGCG
>NW_004524632.1:8076110-8109048 GCF_000260255.1 Octodon degus | reverse complement strand
CGTCATTGCCTGATGGCCTCAGACAAGCCCCACCAGCATGACTTCGAGTTAGCCAGTCCTAGCCAGGCCTAGCCAGGCCGGGGTGGGGCCAGCACCCCGCCTGGAGACTCAGGGAGGAGCCCTGAGCATGGCCTGCGTGGAGCGTGCCTAGCACCCTGGGCCCATGTGACCTGCGGCAGGCCACGTTGCCTCTGAGCCTCTGCCCCAGGGAGCAATGGAGGGAGCGGCAATGGCGACAGTGTTGGTGGGGGTCACCCTGGGAACCAGCATGAGAGGCAGACTTGGCCTCTGCAGTGCACTCTGCTCCCCTCTGCACTATCGAAGGTTCTCGGGTGCATTTGTGTTTCGTTATTTATTTATTTGCTCCGAATGCCTTCAGGGCAGGTTTGGCTGGCTTGAGTTGTGGGGATCGAACCACAGCAACCTGAGCCTGACTGCTTTGTTGAAGCAGCCACTTAAAGAACTGAGCTAAGGGGCAGGCCCCCTGCATTTGTGTTTTAAAAATATCCCAAAATGCCAGATCCTAGGCTGAGGCAGGAAGATTGCTGTGAGTTTAAGGGCAGCCCAGGATACGTAGTGAGTTCAGGGCCAGCCTGGACTACATAGTGAGATCTTGTTTAAAAAAAACAAAGCAAAACAAAACCAATAACCAGGGGCTTGGGAGAGAGCTCAGTAGGATAAGTGCTTGCCTGGCAAGTGCAAGAGCCTGAGTTCAATCCCCAGTTCCACCAAAAAAAAAAAAAAAAAAAACCCCACAAAACAATAACCAAATTAAAAGGTGGCCAGAGCCAGGCATGGGGGTGTAGGCCTGGGATCCCAGCACTCAGATCTCAGGGAGGCCGAGGCAGGAGGAATGCTGTGACTTTGAGGCCAGCCTGAGCTATATGGACGACTCTATCTTAAAAGTAATTAATCAATTAATTAAATTAAAAAATGAGGGCTGGGGGTGCTGCTTAGTGCACAGGTCCTGGGTTCAATCCCAGGCCGTCAGAGTGGGGTGGGGCTGGGGTCCCCCTACCCAACTTCCGCCCCCAGCTCACCGTTGGTGAAGAGAGGTTCAGGCAGCTTCCGAAAGAAGGACTTGAGCAGGCTGCTGATGACGTTGAGGTCCTGCCAGCGCTGGGGAGAGACAGCGCGGTCAGGACCCAGCCCGGCACGTCCCAGGAGGCACCACCCACACAGCCCTCCCACCTGGCGGCCTCGGCCACTGCAGCCACCATGCCTGTTGTCTGGTCACCCGTGCCCTGGCGCTGGCTGCACTTTTCTGCCAGGCACAGAGGCGGGGATGGGGCTAACCCTGCCCAGCATACTGTCCTGGTGCCAAAGAGAACCGCAGGTCCAGAGGAGCCTGTCGCAAAAATGGGTGGCTGCTGCCACAAGAGGGCGCTATTACCCCACACCTCGGGGAGGGATCCCGGGGCTCTGCGGCTTAGACTCAACACCTTCGCTTATCAAGGTCGCAGGACCCCGGCTCACCTTGGCACCCCACAACGGGACTCCTGCGTGGACATGTCCGTCCCTCCCCCAGATCCTGACGCAACTCAACAGGGCACTCTGACCCACGCTTCCTTTGCCCCCCCCAAAGCTGCTCACTCCAACCCCACTTCTGCCAGGGCTCCACCCCTTCTCCCCTCTGGCTGCAGCTCCCTCAAAGCCCCCAGGTCTGGGGCCTCCCAGCGCCTGAGCCCCTACCCTAGGCCCCCACAACGGCAGCCATCAGGCACTACCCCAGCTCTCTGTTGTCCACCTGAGTGCTGCTAGTGACTTCCAGTGTCGTCCTCCCCGGCCAAACACGTGTCCACCCTCACCTCCCCTGGGGCTGGGCTATGCCATGCCCTGCATGGACAGCCCTCCTGGACAGGCCCCTCAATCTCAGCGCGCTCCCGCCACCTCTCCCTCCTGCACCCACTGCCTCCTCTCCCCAGCGCCTACAGCCAGCGACTGTCACGGGAGGACGCCAAGTTCGTAGCTCTCTAGGCAACTTCCTTTTCATCAGAACCTCTTCCGTCACACAGAACCACAGGTGAAAACCCAAGGTACCTCAGCAGAGCAGGGGCTCCCCCCTGCCCACGGCCCCTCTGGGAGCACCAGTTAAGAACCGCTCGCCCTGCTCTAAACTGTGTTTTCTTTCTGGGGTTAGGAACTAAAGGACTCCATCCCCACCCCCTTTTTTTTTTTTTTTTGGCGGAACTGGGGATTGAACTCAGGTTCTTGTGCTTGCCAGGGAAGCGCTTATTCCAGTGAGCCATCTCCCCGGCCCCCCCACCCTTTTTTAAATTTTATTTTGAGACAGACAGAATGTGGCTACTAGGGTGCCGGGGTTGGCTCAAATTAGTGATTCTCCTGCCTCAGCCTCCCCAGTGCTGGGATGACAGGCATGCGCCACCACACCCAGCCACAGACTTCCAACTGCAGTGCTGCCTAAGGGAGCTCCCAGCTACAAATGCTTAAGGTGGGGCTGTCAGCTTGCCCCCAAGCTGTCTGCCTGGCCCCTTCCAGACTGCCTGACCCTTCTCCAAGCCTTGCCTGTTCTCCCGACCCAGCCTGAGCCCCTCTCTGCACGGCTCCGCGGCTGTGTGCTTACACGCTGTGAAGAGACCTCAAGTGCCGGGACTGTAGCTCAACTGTGAAGGGTGGCCCTGGTGTGCAGAGGCCCTGGGTTTGCTCCTCAGCACGGCAAAGAAAAATCCCAGCATCTAAAGCAGTTCTGAGCTGGCCTTGTATCAGCAAAGTGGAATTCCGTGGCCAAGACTCGGCCACACCCACCTCGTCCTGCAGGTTGATGTCACTGGGCCCGCGGTTGAGCTGCTCCTGCAGGCTGGACACCACGGCGTTGT
Organism: Octodon degus; assembly: GCF_000260255.1. Classification (NCBI taxonomy): domain Eukaryota; kingdom Metazoa; phylum Chordata; class Mammalia; order Rodentia; family Octodontidae; genus Octodon; species Octodon degus. Next base: position 8,106,211 of record NW_004524632.1, on the reverse strand, counting down.
TGCCTGGCACGCGGTAGATACCAGTGGACTCCAGCCCCCGGGCCTCCACGACGCGACAGCAGGCAGCCACAATCAGGGGCACATGCTGGGGAGAGGCAGGCGAGTGTGAGGGGGATAGAGTGAGCCTGCCACCTCCAGTCCTCACCCTGGTGGGCTTGGGCTGGGTCCTGAAGCTCCTGCCTGGGAGCCTCAGTCTCCCCACTTGCCTGCCCGCCCACCCATCCACCCAGGGACAGCAGAAGCCCACCTGGTTCTCCGTGGCAGGCTGGCACTCCTCCAGCCGGACTCCAAAGGCCCTTGGTGTGGCTTTCTTGTTCTTCTTGATGATGTTGATGCCCCAGGGGGTTTTGGGGGCAGCCATATTGTCATCTAGGGTGGGAAGGGCAGAGGGGACAGGTGAGTGGCCACTTTGGATGGGACAAAGCAGGGACCCCACCAGTGGCACTTCATCCCCAGCAGAAGCCCAAGGTGGGGACACCTGCACCACAGAAAGCAGCTCCAGGCCCTCCAGGGCTGCTGCGGGGCCCAGGGCTACACTGTGAGGTGGAGGCGAGAGCCACGCTCAGCTACAGCCGAAGTAACACAGCCAGAAGCGCACAGAGGGCCAGGCTCCTCCAGGGCGGGGGACCCAGGGATGCCTGCAGACTCCAAGGACAAGGGAGTCACTGGAGAATGAGGCTACAGGCCCTCCCAGCCCAAGACCTCCCAGGCCACATGCGCTGCGCCCTGTCCCTGCAGCCACCTACCCTTGCCCCCTGCAGGCTGCTCCTGGGTCCTGAGGGCCCACGCCGCACTCTGCTTGAGGAACTCGGACTTGAGCCCCCCCAGGCCACGAGAGACTTTGGGGGAAGACTCGGCTTTAGGCCCAGAGCCATGGCTGTGGAGGAAGAGAGGAGAGCAGTGTGGGTCACAGGCAGCCCCATACCCAGACCCCGGCCCAGGGGCAAGCTCGGACCCGCCCGCACCCGGCGGCTGCTGCCGGCCTCGCCTCACCTCACTTTGCGGTAATCGTTAAGCTTCTTGCTGATCAGAGCTTGGTTGGCACAGCCGGGGTCCTGCGGAGAGGAAGCGGACGCCATCAGCGCCCCAGCCCACGTGCGGGCTCGCCCGCCGCGCCGCCCTGTCGCCGTCCCGCCGCCCTGCCCGCCCAGCCTGGGGACCCCGGCTCACCTCGCCCTCGGCCCTGCTGTTCTCCCGGATTGCTCTGATCCAGCCCAGCATGTCATCGCGGTCCTCAGCCTGAAAGAGATATTCACAGAAGTCAGCGGTGGTCAGCCGGAACACGTGCCTCCTCTTGGTGTCGCTGTAGGAGATGTCCACCAGGCAGGAGCCGATGCAGACGGGCGCCGCCGCCTCCTCCTCACCTGCGCCGGCCGCCGCAGCCCCCGCCGCCGCCGGCCCGGGCTCCCGCCGCTCCTTGCTCAGGCAGAGCGAGCGTGCCCGCAGCGTGGCGTACACCCGCTTCCACTGGCGCAGGCCGCCGCCCGCCTTCTGCGGAGACACGACACGGAGAGGCAGCGTGAGAGCAGGCAAGGACGCGGGGCGGGACGCCCTCCCCGGGCCCGACCTCCCCGCTAGGGCCTCGGGCCGGGCGCGTTCCTGAGGCGGGGTCTCCCTCCGCTCCTCCTTAACAACCCTCTTGCCTCGGTCCCCAACGCCCAACGAAAGGCGTGGGCCTGCGCCACCTTGTAGCTGTCTCCTTCTTCCCTGCAGGCCCGAGGGTCCAGCATCCCTGCAGCACCGCACCACCCCACCAGGGGCCTGTGCCACCCCCGCCCTCACCGACAGACAGACAGACAGACAGGCAGGCAGGCAGACAGACAGACAGACAGACAGACAGACAGACAGACACACACACACACACACACACACACACACACACACACACACACACTGGCCACATCACACTGCCCAGCCAGGCCCAGGTCCTTCTCCAGCTCCCACGCAGGGTGCCTGTCCACCCACTCCCTGGAGCCTGGCCCCTGGGCGAGTGGGGCCACTGGCACCCACGGAGGCACAAGCTACAAGGTCCTTGTTGCCCGCAACATAGGGCCGCATCCTGGCTGAATCAGGCAGGATGACTGCACCCCTACAGAGGTCACTGGACCTGTGGGCTGGCGTCGGGGGCCCCGACATCAGAGTTCTCCCTGGGGGAGCCCAACACAGGCCAGGTGCTCAGCTGTGTGAAGGCCAAGACCCGGATCTCACAGGGGATCTCAAGTTCCGGGCCAGCCTCTGCCGCCCAGCAAGAACCACCCCAAAACAAAGCTGGGCAGATAGCTCAGCTGCACAGCACCTGCCTGGCAAATGCAAGGTCCCAAGTTAGATTCCCTGTACCAGAAAAGAAAATACTTGGGGCCCCAGCTTGCGGGAGGCTGAGGCTGGAGGATCACCGCGAGTTCAAGGCTGGCCTGGACTACCTAGCAAGACCCTGTCTCAAAAAAGCAAAGAAGAAAGCTCTTCACCAGGGGGGACTGCAGAGTGACAGTGAGGCAGCGGCCAGGGCTCCCCTGAGACTGAAGAAGCCGATGGCCTTGGACTCCCCAAACTGGCCTGGGCCTTAGTGTCCCCTGCTACTGAGTCTGGGGGCACCTGGCAGGAACACATCACATTTCTTCCCTGATCTCTGCCTGCCCATCTCAACTCTGAAGGACAGGTGACAGCAGTAGGCAGACAGGACCCCGCATAAGAGCAGCATCTGTCACAGACTCAAGGACCCTAATTCCAACTCCTGACCTAGGGGACAACAACATCTGGTTTGGGTCAGCGAGGGATGGGAGCCCCTGTTCCCTCCAGAAGCACTCAAGGCCCTGAAGCTGGAGACGGAGCCCAGGGGACCCTGCAGGTGGCTCACTCTGTCCTGAACAAAAGTTGTGTCCCCGTACTCCTGCTTCCTGTTTCACACAGCGCAGCCGACCTGGCTGGCCCTCCATCACCTGTGCTTTGCTTAGTGCTGGCGACTGACCCTTGCATCTGCAGCGCTGCAAGTTTTCTTTCATTGTGAAACAGGGGTCCACTCAATTGCACTGTCTGGGTTTGAACTTGGAAACCTCCTGCCTCTGCCTCCTAAGTCCCTGGAATTAGTCTTGGGCTATACAGTGGGGCTGTGACTCTGCTGTTTGTTGTTGTCCGTTTGTTTTAGAGACAGGGTCCCAATAAGTCGTCCAGGCTAGTCTTGAACTCACTATGGAATCAGGCTGGCCTGGCACTCATGGCAAGCCTCCTGCCTTGACCTCTGCGGGCTAGAATTGCAGGTGTGCAGCACCAGGCCAGGCTTCTCCTCTGTCAACACCCAGGTCTGGTCCACCTTCCCCCAGCCTCTCTCCAAAAGCCCCTTTCTCTGGCCTCTCACCGTGACTGTGACCAGGACCCCCTGCCACTCAGACAACAGCACGACCCTGTCTCCTGCGTCACACCTCGCACCCCCTTTACAGCCCCCCAGCATGTTGCTGATGTCTGTGCCCCAAACCCCGTGTCTCCCACCTCTGGCCTGGGCACTCCTGGCACCAGCTCCAGCATCCCCTGCCACTGCCCCAACCGCCACGAGCCTCCTTGCTTCTCCTGGTTTGGGCTCCTAGGCCCTCGGGGCACAGCCCAACACCTCCTCCCCAATCCCACCACCCTGCAAAGCCTCTGGACCCCATCCTGAGTCTGTGCCCCCTAAATCCTGGGCCCCACATGCTTTCTCTGCCTGGACCGCCTCCCGGCAGCCATTGGTGTAGATGACCCTGTCCTTGGGTCACAGACCCAAGAAGCTCATGGGTGCCAACACCAGATGCTTGCTAACATGATGTCACAGACCCCGGGAGAAGGGTGGGAAAGTCAACCATAGTCGGCCACCACCTCCACAGGGGCCCGGACAACCATTTGACCACAGTGAGCCAAAGCCTTCTGGGAAAAACATGGCATCTGCCCCGACAGATTGTGTTCTCCTCCATCCACAAAATAACAACGCACAGCATTCACACCCCGTTAGGCCTTGCAAGTGCCCTAGAGATTTTATTTTATTTTATTTTATTTTATTTTATTTTATTTTATTTTATTTATTTATTTTTGGTCTTTTTGAGACAGGGTCTTGCTGTGTAATTCAGGCTGGCCTTGAGCTCTCTTTGTAGCCCAGGCTTTACTTTATTTTAGTAAAGGTCTACAGGGTCTCACTATGTAGATCAGACTCATAATGATTCTTCTGTGTTCAGCCTCCCAAAGAGCTGGGATTACGGGCATGTGTCACCACGCCCGGTCTCAACTGCTATCTCAGCACACCCCAGGGGCAAGGCCAGCATGGTGCATCTGCCTAAGCAGGTGCCTTAATCCGCTGAGCTATTTGGCCAGCCATTTTTCTTTTCTTTTCTTTTCTTTTTCTTTTCTTTTCTCTTTTTTTTTGAGACAGGGTCTTGCCTTGTAGTGCAGGCTGGCCTCAAACTTGCTGCGATTCTCCTGCCTCAACCTCCCAAGGGCTGGGATTACAGGCATGAACCACCACACGGGTGCAATCACCCCATTGGTGTAATTATTTATTTATTTATTTATAGGTTTATTTCTTGAGGCAGGTTCTCATTTTGCATTTCAGGCTGGCCTTGAACTCAAGGCAGGCACTCCTCCTACCTCAGTGTCCCAAGTGCTGGGACTGTAGGTGTGCACCATGCCAGGTGAACCAGTTTACTTATGTGTTATGTATTATTCAGGGCCAGTCAAATAGCTCAGCGGATTAAAGAGCCTACAAGCAGGCACAGGGGCCGGGGTTCAATCCCCAGGCTGCCATGCTGGCCCCATCCCCGGGGTACACTGAGACAGCAACTGAGACTGGGCATGGTGGCACGCACCTGTAATCCCAGCTCTTGGGAGGTCGTACACAGGCGGATCACTATGAGTGCCATCTAGTAGTGGGACCCTGAACACCCTCTAGACCTTTCCCTAAAATGCAAAACAAAATGTATTATTCGGAACTTTCTGGTGCTGAGGCTGATCCGGGGCCTCCTGCCTGCTATGGCGGGTCCATACCAGGATGCACCCACCACCACATCATTTCCTTCGTCCCCTGACCCAGGTCAGGAGCAGAGATGACCATGGGCTCCACTCACAGATCAGGGACTGAGTCACAGGCAGGTGGCGCTGGAGCCACCCAAGGGCCCTGGCCACTCCGGGCAAATGTGGGGGACAGCCACTCCTCTTGGCTCCTCCCACCCACAACACATCGCTAAGTTTGCACCCCAGCCCCCATGTCTCTGGGTCCTGCCTGCGCCCCACCCTCCCCGCAGCCCTAGTCACTGTGCCCTTGTCTCTCACCCAGGTCTCACGGTGCCACCACCGGGCCTTCTCCCCTCCAGGGCTGCCTTTTCTATGTCCCCCCCAGGGCCGTGACCCTCAGTAGGGTGCCAGGGCCTCTGCCACCCTGAGATACCGAGCCTGAGTGGCTTATGGGCTGCTGGTCCTGGAGAGGCTCAGGCTCTGCTGGCTTCTCAAACCCCACCTTGCTCCCCAGAGCCATTTTTAGGGTGACCTGTGGCTCACTGGGGGACAGGCTGCTGGGATTCAAAACCCACAGCAACCAGATCTGACCCTATCCCTGCCTCCAGCAACTCAGGGTGAACGCAGCAACTGCCAAGCCTGACCTCCACCCCGCCGCCTCGGCCTTCCGCCGTCTTACCTTCCCCTTCTTGGTGAGGACCTGCTTGTATGACAGCCACCCTTCCCTCCTGATGTCACTAAAGGCCGTGTCAGAGAGGTCCGAGGTTGAGTGTCGCTTCGAAGGGGCATCAGTGTCCTCCGAGGTGCCCCAGCTATCCAGGGACTGCGAGGAGACAGCACAGGGCAGGTCAGGATGGCTCCTGCCATATCAGCGCGCCAGGATTCCCATAGGCAACGGACAGCCTCGCAGGCCTGGTGCATGTCTGAGGCGTCCCCCAAGTGCTGTGCAGCCTCAGGGCCTGGCCCGGCCTCTCTGAGCGATCGTGAGATGTGATGGAGAAGCGTTGACAACACACGCCTCCCAAAGCCGATCTGCAGGCTGCTTTAACTTTACAGCCGGAAAGGAATTAAGGAAGCGGGAAACAACTTTATCCACGAGGAGTTAAGTAAACAGGGGAAGTGGGAACATCAACAAAGACCGAGGGAGCAGAGTAGGTAGTCCTGTCCATGAGGAGTTCACAGAGGAAGCAACGGTGTCAACAGACTCTAGGGGCAGGGCCACACATCCAGGGAGAGTTAAGTCAACTGAGGAAGTGATAAAGGGTGAGCCAGGTGGCAATGCTGTCCAGGAATCAGGCGGGGAGGGCCTGAGATCCAAATGGATTTCCAGCCCATACACAGTGCAGATGGACGGGCTGGCACATGCTGTCATTCCAGCGCTCTGCAAGGCTGAGGCAGGAGGATCACAGGTTCAAGCTCAGCCTGAGCATCTTAGGAATTTAGCAAGATTCTGTCCCTCCTCAAAAAAAAAGAAAAAAAAAAGCCAAATGTGGCTGGGGTGTAGCTCAGTTTGAAGGCCCCAGCCCTGTGTTCAATTCTCAGTACTACAAAAACAAACAACTCTAGACAAGTGGGGCCAGCCTATAATTCCAGCACTGGGGCTGCTGAGGCAAGAGGCTCGCCATGAGCCAAGGCCAGCGGGAGTATGTGGGGAGACCTTATCTTTTTTAAAAAAGAAAGAAAACAAGAAACAGTCGCAGTGCTGGGCACAGCTGCTCGGTAGAACTCTTGCCCAGCACTCCAGGCCCTTGGCTCGCTCCCAACCCTTTGCTTCTGGGTCCCACGGCCTGCAACTCCAGCCCCTCCATCAGCGTCGCCACCCGCCATCCCTGTCTCTTCCAGCCAGCTGCCCAGGCGGATACCACACACACATGGGCAGCATCTCCCCAGGGACACGCAGGGATGGGTCCCAGGGACCCCGCAATGATGGGATGGGTGAGAAATTTCACAGCAGGCTCGAAGAACCCCAGGGAAAGTGAAAACAAGGGCAGGGCGTGGAGGCACAACCCTGTGATCTCAGCACTCAAGAGGCTGAAGCAGGAGGATCGCTGCAAGTTTGAGGCTGGCCTGGGTCTCATAGTGAGTTCAAGACCACCCTCAACCATACAGAGATACCCTATCTCAAAAAGACAAACAAAAACAGTAACAAAACGTGAGTCAAATGCTGAGAGCAGGCTGGAAAGGAGCTAAAACCTTGGGTGGGAGGTGTGGACGGTAAGGGGTGACACAGCCAGTACAGGGGTGGTCACGAGGGTGGCGTAGGGGTGTGGAGAGAACGGAGCAGGAGTCTAGGGGGCAGCTTGGGCCCCACCCACGCCCACTGCTCACCCCATCCGTGAAGAAGCTGCGCAGCACCCGCAGGCTGGGCACGCGGCTGGGCAGGCGCCTGGGAAGCAAGGAGCAAGGTGAGGGCAGTGGCCCGGGGACCTCGAGGAGGACGTCCACCCACGTCCCTCGGTCCTCACCGCAGCACCCGGCCCTCATCCCGGAAAGTGTTGAGCCCGTCGTCGCAGGACTTGGAGCGCTCGGTGGTGACGGCCAGCAGGTAGGATGAGCGGCGCCCGGCCTTGATGCTGCCTGCAAAGCGGCCGTGTCAGGCCCTCCAGGCCAGGGAGGGTCGAGCGGGGACAGTGGGGAGGGAACAGGGCCAGCGCAGCACTCACTGCAGTCCTGGGAGTAGTGGCGGCTGAGGGCGAAGGTGAAGGTTGGCGAGGATGGGCTGGTGCCCAGGACCGGGGCCGAGTTCATGGCGCTGGAGACCACGGCGGAGGCGGGGACATGCTTGGCCTGGAGGTCGATGCTGGGGCTAGTGGGCTCGTCTGTGGGAAGAGGGCAGTGTGATGCCGCAGAAGGTTGCCCAGGGGGTGCTGCGCCCCTTGACCCTGCGGGCAGCAGCGGGCTGTGTCTCGCCCATCACAGCCCATCAAACCGGAGCTCCCTGAGGCTCAGATAGTCTTTCCCAACCACTGGGGGTGCCCTGAAGGCAGGGCCACCTCTCCCCTCACAGTGCAAGTGACAGTTGCCTGCAGCTGCCAGCCTCTCTCTGCCTCCCTCGCCACCCATCCTTGGACCCCTGCACCCCAGAAGCCAATGTCACCACCCTGCCTGTCCCTCATGGGCACCTCAGGTCCTAGACACCTCCGCTCTTCCTGCCCCAGGGTCCATGACCTCCAGCCCGGAGGTAGGTGGCCTTCGCTGTCCCCCTGTAGCCCATGATGGTCAGGCTGCCTCTGTCCTTCAAGTCACGCCCAAAATGTCCTTTCCAACATTCCGTCCATGCCCACCAGTTCTGGCTAGGCCCTGGACCCTCCCTGCCTTCCTGAGCTCCTTGTGCCACATCCCTGGCCCTGGATTGTCCTGTGCGCAGAGTACTCAGGACAGCCTGGAGCCTGCACAGCCCTAACGCTACCATCCGCCAGAGGAATACAGGCAGGAAGGACAGGTGAAGGGAAGGAGCACACAAAAAGAGGAACAGGGTCAGGGAGATGGCTCAGTGGCATAAGTGCCTGCCTGCTAAGTACAAGGCCCCAAGTTCAAACCCCAGTACCAAAAAAAAAAAAAAAAAAAAGAGGAGGAGGAAGGAGGGAGGCCAGGTGTGGTGGCGCATGCCTGTGACCCCAGCACTCAGGAGGCTGACAAAGAAGGATTGCTGAGAGTTGGGGGCCAGTCTGGACCTCAGAGAGAGACCCTGTCCCCCCCAAAAAGGAGGGAGGGACCTGAGGCAGAAGGGAGGGGGTAGGAAAAATGGAAGTGCAAGTGAACGAGGTGGGAGAGGGAAACAGGGAATGCTGCAGAGAATGGATGGATGGACAGACAGACAAGATGGCCCCACCCGAACCCACCCCACGCTTGGGCACAGAAGACACATGGGTGGGCACAGCAGGTCACAGACAGCCAGCGTCCCAAGGCCGCCCCTGCGTCACTCACCGATGAAGGGGATGGAAGCCAGAGAGTCCTCGGTGGTGGCCAAAGGGGCTACCCTCCGGCCCAGGCGCTCCCCTCGCCCACTGGCCTCTGGCTCAGGGCACTCGTCCCCGAGCCCCAAGTTCATCTGTCTGGTGGGGCCCAGCTGGCTCTTGCGGCCGGTGGGCGGCTTCTGTCTCAGCACCACCTCTTCGCGACGATCCTCAGCAGGAGGCTCCAGGGTCCCGGCACTGGGTTCAGGCCTTGACACCCGAGGTGGTTCAGAGGCCTCAGGTGGGAATGGGGTGGGGGTCTGGGCCAGGCTGAAGGTGGGCAGCCCCCCAAAGGGCGAGTCCCGGAAGGAGAGTGCGTGCAGGAGGCCCGTCCGGCGCTGGAAGGATGGACTGTAGCTTCGATAGCCGATATACCCGATGTCGTCCAGGCCCTGAAGGCCAGGCGCAGGAGAGGACTGAGGCCCTGGCAGGTCCCGAGGGGGGCAGGCAGCCGAACGGGTGGCAGCAGGACGCTGGGAGGCCCAACCACAGCGCTCTAAGCGGGGCGACCCCAGTGCACCGGGCCCCAGGGCTTCAGCGGAGCGAGTGGCCCGGCCCAGGTAATCCTCTGAGCGAGCCCGATGCCAGCTCTCCTGGCCCAGGTGGCTCAAGGCATCCTGCGATGTGGAGCAGGGCCATGCACGGTGAGCACTCATGTCTTCCAGCCGGTCCTGGGAGGCACTGCGGGCCCGGGGTGGCATGGCCGGGCACCGGCTCTGCCCCGCCCTGCGGGGCACCTGCTTGGACAGCCAGTGCGACAGGGCCTGCTGGCACTCCAGTCTGCTGGGTAGTGCCCTGCTGTTGGGCTCCGGGGGGAGGGAAGGGAAGGCACCAAGGCTCGGGCGGGGCTGGCTCATCCCCGAGGAAGAGGGCTCTAGAGGGGTGCAGGCAGCGGGTGGGGCACGGAACCCTGGGTCGCTCCAGGAAGCAGGGCTCCGGGGGTCGCTGGGCAGGGCTGAGGTGGGCTCAGGCACCATCATGGCCCAAGCAGACAGCCCAGCTGGTGGGGCGTAGGTCTTCCGGGGGTAGCAGAGAGGGGGCGGCTCGGGGATGCTGCGGGCCTCTCCAGAGTACGGCTCGTTCCCCTTCAGGTAGGCGTCCTGGGAGTAGGCCTGGCCAGACAGAGACACACATGAGAGGACCCCAAGGGCCAGCAAGGGGCCAGAGAAGAGGGCTCAGCAGGGGGACGGCAGGCATCAGAGTCCAGGGGGAGGACAAAGAAGTGGTGCATGCACACTCAGGCGCACATACACACACACCCTCCAGACAGGGCAGGCAACAGGGGCAGTGTGAAGCCTTAAATATCCTCATATCTGTGCTCTGGATTCCAGGGCCACAGCCACGTGGGTGGGGCGGGAAACTCCAGGGAAGGTGGCTGGGACCTAAGAAAGCCACCAAGGGGCGTGTCCAGGGCGGGGTGGGCTGCAATCTGGAGCCCGGGCCTGGCTGCCACCGGGTGAGGAGGGCTTGTGCCACCCCCTGTCCCCTCAAGGCCAGCCCTGAGGCAGCCCAGGGAGGGACCCTGGGCACCGTCTGTCACCCCTAGGCCTGAAATCTGGCACTGGCTGCCAAGGCTGACGCTGCATTGCTGAGGAATGACAGGGCCAGCGCCCAGGCCCTGCCAAAGAAGGAGGTGTCCCCCAGGGACAGACTGCAGGCTGATGGCCGCGGCCAGCCTGGCCCAGTTACTGGGGGCCAACTGGGAGAGAAGTAGTGGAGGGTGGGAGGTGCGCGCGCACGCGCACGCGCGCGTGCACACACACACACACACACACCATGGCTCAGGAGACACACACCCTACACACAGACACAATGCGACGCCCACGCAGAACTGCCCCTGGTCCAGGCACAAACATCATGTGACAGGGATGCGCTAACCACACCCCCGCACTCGCCCCTCCGCCAGGCGCACACACGGGAACAGCCACGCATACCTCTCCCTGCTGCCATCCTGCCGGCTCCCGGGGCTCCCTGTATCACGGCGTCAGGGATAGCATCCCTCCCGCCTGAGCCCCCACGGTGGCCACCTTCGCTGGCCGGGCCCCAGCCCCTCTGTCTGCCTGGCCCAGCGAGCAGCTCCAGCGCCACCGCCGGCTCCTTCCTCAGGGCCGGTGGGAGGAGTGGAGGATGGGTGTGGAGGGGCCGCGCGTCGGCGGTGGCGTCAGCCGCTGCTGGGACCCGATTGGCCTGCAGCTTTGGCTCTCGACCACAGGAATGCCCGGGCCCCACCCTCGGCCGCCAGAGGTGGGGGTGCTGTGCAGCCCCCAGATGCTAACACCTGGGGCTCCCGACCCCCTGAAGCCCACAGGGAGCAAGGCTGGGAGCTGCTGTCCTACACACCCTCTATCCCTGCCAGATGGAGAAGGTGCACCTTGGTCCCGCCCTGTCACCCCATCTTAGCCAGCCTGGCCTCAGCCTGAGGGAGGCATCCAGGCAAGGTTTTTGAGACCTGGGGGAGCCCTCCCCTCCCCCTCCCCAGGACACACAAGGGGACAACTGAGGTCAGGGGTGGAGGCTCCCAGAGGCCGGGTGCTGAGCACTACACTGTGATTACAGTGATTGCCAGAGCTTGTCCAGGGCGCAAGCACGGCACGGGCTCCCGGAGCCGGGATGGCCCGCTGCCGGCCCAGGGCGGTGACCTCTGGCCAAACAAGCTGGCATATGGCAGGGACCCATGAAGTCAGGGAACCAGGCTCTGGGCCCGAGGCTATGGGCACAGGGCCACGTGTGGCCGAGGCAGTGGCATCTGGTGGACGTGGCCTTTGGTGGTGATTCACTGAGTGCACCCAAGGGTGGGGGAGTGGGCTCAGGCCCACATCCGGTTGGATAAATGTGGGGTCCTGTGATACCATGGGGCTCATGCTGTGTGTGTGTGTGTGTGTGCGTGTGCGTGTGTGTGCGTGCGCACTTGTGGTAATGCACCAGCTGGTGTTTCTATCATGTAGCAAGCGCCCCAGGTCCTGCTGCGACCTTTTATGGTGCTCCTGCCTTGGGATGGGGACATAGGGTCTTGATATCCAGCTCTGTGGGCTGTGACATCGGCCCGTCGGGTGGTACGAGGGCACATGTGCTACAGCCTGGCCCAGGTGCTGGGTGTCACTGGGCCATGCTGGGGCTGTGTTGTCCTGCAGCCACCCATGTGTGCCCCTGGTGATGGGGTACGCTGGGGGACCCGGTCCATGTGGGTCACCAGAGATGGCTCAGCAGGGCCAGGCAGGGAGGAGATGGGGACAGGCACCTCTCACAGGCACCAACAGGAACGCACCAGTCTGGCAGGGCCCGCCAGGCCACCTCCTTCCAGCACCTGGTCAGGAATCCTGCCTGCCAAGGCCAGCGCCTGCCCTCTCCTGGGCACAGAGCAGCCCAAATGAAGCAAGAGGCAGCCCTGCCCAGGGAGCGGCCCACAGCCCCATTGGGCAATGCCGGGTGGCGATTTCTTCCGGAGCAGGGCCCAGGGAGGACGGTGGGCGCCACTGCCTTGGCAGTGCAGGGGCAGGACTCACCAGCTGGAGGATGTCCTCATCCTTGGGCATGATGGACAGCTCCAGGGTGTCGGCACTGCAGGGACAGGGCCAAGGTCAGGCCCGGCGGAGGACAGGGACCCGACCGCCAGGACCTGGGGGCTCCGGGGGGCAGGGCTCACCTATTCTGGATCAGGGCGATGACCTGGGAGTAGGTCTTCCCAATGACGCTCTCCCCATTCACCTTCACCAGCCGGTCTCCTGGGGACAAGGCGGGCACGCATGAAAGGAGGGGGTACAGCAGGCCAGCACGTACAGCCGCGGGGGGGGGGGTGTTCCGCCCTAAGCAAAGGGCCGGAACCCGCCTACCTGTGCGAAGCCCCGCCCTGTGTGCAGGGCCATCGTCCTTCACGTTCTTCACGAAGATGGTGTCCATGGGCTCCAGGCGGGGCCGGGGGGCAGGGCCTGCAGAGCATCAGCCAGGTTAGCGGGGTGGCTGCTGAGGGTCACACCGCGCACAGCGACGCGGGGCACTGTGAATGATCATTCGCATACACGGCACATGGCACACGCACACTCACGCCTGTTCACAGGACCCAGGGGCCAGATCCGGGACACACAGGGTGCCAGCAAGAGGACAGAAACCTACAAGGCCACAGAGAGAGCTGTGCAGATGCCCACAGACACCCTATCAGGAAGCAGGCTGAAGGGACACAAAGACACAGTCCTCGCCAGGCATGGTGGCACCCCCTAGTAATCCCAGCACTCGGGGGGCTGAGGCAGGAGGACTGCTATGAGACAGCCTGGACTACATAGTGAGATCCTGCCACAAAAATTCAAAAACAAGGGCCAGGGAGATGGCTCAGTGGAATAAGCGCTTCCCTGGCAAGCGCAAGGGCCTGAGTTCAATCCCTGGTTCTGCCAAAAAAAAAAAACAAAAAAAAAAAAACAATTCAAAAACAGAAAAAGACACATGACAGGTGCCATGCAACGAGGCTCCACATCAAGTCCTGAACGTACATAGCCCAGGAAATAAATAACCCGCACCCAGAGAAATAGGCACCCCACATGCCAGTGCGCACCCAACACTCACACCTCCTGCCCACTCCATTCCCCTGGCTGGAACCCAGCGAGTGCCTGGGCAGGCTGGAACCCCGTCACACCTCACGGTGCTGTCCCACTGGGTGGAGGCAGCTCTGGCTACATGCTCACATCTGCTGGCAACGTCATCTACAGTGTGGGTTCAGCCCCCTCCCACCTTGGGGCATAAGGACAGTCCCAGGAATGCCTGCAGACACCCAGGAACAGGGCAGGAAAGCTGCCCCAAGCACCCAGGGAGGCTGGGAGCTCACAAGGAGCCCTTGGGCAGCAAGGCTGACATGGAAGGAGACCTGGGGTCCCCACTCCCAAGGGGACCCACTGGCTCTATCTGTAAGGCCAGCCTGTCTCAGGGCCCCAGCAGCAGTCCCAGGCCTGGGCTTCGGTTTGAGGTAGGAGCAACCCAAGGAGGATGCAGGGGCCACCCAGAGTGCCAGGGTCTGTAGAAGGGACAGGCCCAAGGGAGGACAACACAAGGAAAGCAAGCAAGGAGAGCAAGCAAGGGGGAGCTGCCAGAGGGCCCAGACCAGGGACAGGGAAGAGAAGAACGGCAGACGGGAGTGGGAGAGACATAGCCCGACCCCGGCACCTCCACTAGCCAGCACCACTCACCTCTTCTTCCTGCTCCTCGGCCTCCTCGGCCTCCATCCTCTTCCTCCTGCGGCAACAGAGTGGGCCTACCCCTCAGCGGTGTAGAGCCCAGCGCCCGCCACCTCCTCCCAGCGAGCCAGTCGAGGGGGCGAGGGCTTCCCGCTGTACCCCAACTCCCAGGTCAAGCCCCCCAGCCACCTGCCACCCTCATGGCCCCCACACACCAGCCACCTGAGAACCCAGTGCTCCAGGACCCTATCCCTGTCCCCTGGGAGACACACACTGAAATGCAGGGGACACAGATAAGCAGGGTGACAAGTGCCAACAGTGCTATCTCCCTTGCTCAGAGAATGGGTGGGTGGGGAAGGCCAGACTAGCTGGCTCTGGGGAGGGGCTGGGGCATGTTGGGGAGCGGCAGGAGGGGAATGCGGGGAGGGGACAGGTCGAACACACCCTTGGTGGCAGAACAAGCAAGCACATGCAGGGCAGGGACCTGCTGTCAACAGCAGGTGACTGGAATTGGACTAAAGTGTCCAGGCAGAGGAGAGGCTGTGCCCGCCCTGCTGACAGGGACACCAAGCAGGGCAGTGGTCTCTGTGGCAGCAAGACACAGAGCCACGGCACCCTCAGGGGGTCCCAGGGACCATCCTGGAAGTGGGGTTCTGTGGGGAGGAGCCCCGGCTGAGGGAAGGAGGACGTCAGGGACAGGCCAGCAGGACGGGGCATTTCACAGCCCTCTCCACAGCCATGGCAGGCCCACTTCACAGACGACAGCCTGACTTACTTCCTATTTTCTTTTTTCTTTCTTTCTTTTTTTTTTTAGGAACTGGGGATTGAACTCAGGCCCTTGCCAAGGAAGCACTTATTCTACTGAGCCATCTCCCCGGCCCCCTCAGCCTGACTTGAGGCTTCTCAAAGCAAGGGCTGAACCCACCACTCATTGGTGGCCCAGCCAGGCTGGGGCCCTGCTGTGTGGGGTGCATGCTGATGAGAGGTGGCAGTGGAGAGCGTGGTGGCAGAGCCAATGGATCTACTTGGATGGCTGAGCCCTCATGGGCTTTGGGGCAGCAGAAGGAAGCCGGGGACTCTGCCGGGGCCCCCATCCTCCTGGGTCTGCAAAGGTGACAGGGCTATGCCTGGCTCCCCCAGCCCAGGGCATCCCCATGCTCTAGGACACTGCTGCCACCACTGTCCCCCATCTGCAGGGTTCCTGAGTGAAGGTAGCAGGGACCGGGAAGGAGGCGGCTCCAGGGGCTGAAGGGGCAGGTGTCCTTGGGCACAAGGAGTGAGACAGCGCCATATACCACTGCCACCCTGACACACAGCTGCGGCCAGTGACACGTACACGAGTTTACGGAGGGGCATGCCTGCACACATGTACACGTGCAGACACGGAAGCACAGGAAGGCCCCAAAACCAAATGCTCTCATTCTCTGGCAGGTGAGACAGAGGTCTCCAAGGGAGACAGCCAACAGCCGTGACAGGCAGATTCCAGAGCTGGAGGAAGCTACAGACCCCAGCATGAATCTCTCTCCTCCCCTGCAGGTAGAGGGGACTAGGCCCTCACAGGGGCTCTGACAGCTGCCTGGGCCCTGGTTCTCCTCTTGGCTCAGCCCTGACCCACAGCCTCAGGCTGGCTGAGGAGCCGGTTTCCCAGAGAAGGAGACATTTACATTATGGCTGGAAGGGTTCGCTGTGACCAAAGCAATAAACGCACCCCAGGCAGAGCAGAAAAGCTGCTAAAGGCAACTCCACAGTGCCTCAGGAGGTGTCCCATGACCACAGGCCCTCTGTCCCACCCTGAGCCTCTTTCCAGAGCCCCACTGCAGCCTTGCAGGTCTGAGGCGTGCTGGAAGGGTCACAGAGGCCCGCAAGGGCCTGGGGCATGCTGGAAAGGATCACTGAGGCATACTGGGGCAGACTGTGAGTACCAGGGACAGGAACCACAGGCCCAGCTCAGAAGCCACCAGGGGAGGCCCAACTTTCCCAAAACAGCTGTTCACTTTCCAGAAAGGCCACCTGGCTCCCACCTCCGGGTCCCCTGCCCTGAACCAGTTGTTGTCCCTCTCCTGGGGAAACCCAGTCCACTGTGGCAGAGGTCTGTCCCGGACACACGGCACTAGCACCCAGCCCCCGCAGCCCTCCTCCTGGGCCCTGTCAGGGGGGCTCAGGCTGTACCCCAGGAGAGCCCCACCCCAGGGAGCCTCTGGGTTCCAGGGCCAGCAGGCAAGCCTCTACCTTCAGGCTGCAGTGGATGGCCGACTCTGGCGGGTACACAATGAAGTGCCGCAGGGTAAAGCCGAAGCCGTCCTGGAGACTCTTGTGCAACAGCAGCGTCCTTGGCCCCTGCCAGGGCATCGGGCGCCCAGGAGAGCACCCATCTTTTGGGCCCAGTGGCAACTGTGGGCACACAGGGAGGAAGGGTGAGTGGCAGGTGGCTGGCACCCTGCCCGGGACCACAGGCCCCCCTTTGCTCTCGCCCTCTCCCCACATCAGCTCAGTGGCTCCAGCCTCCGTTTCCCTTCAGCCCCTGGCGATGTCCCTGCCTCAAAAGCCAGGCAGGACCAGGTGTGCACTCAGTGTGACACACTGACTGAGCACCTACTCCACACAAGGTACGCCCACAGCCTTCCTCCCTGGAGGAGCCTGCTGCCACCAGAGCATGCACAACTCACACCCATGTACCCACACACACACACGCACGCACACGCACACACAGAAACAGAATACAGTGCTCACACACAAGTACACAAGCAAACACAGGCAGGCAGATCCAGAGCCAGGTCGAGTCCACACGCCCACGTGGGCAGAAACATGGAGTAACCGCAGACAGGCGTGCGTGGACACAAGATGCGTGGCCCAGATGTGTCTTACAGGAATGGCAGCAGGAACGTGGGGACCAGGAGCTTTGGGGCACAGAGGGGACATCAGATGGGGCTGAAGGAACAACTGCAGGTCCCAGAGCCCGGCTGGGTTCCTGGGAAGGGCTGGGATGGCAATGGTGCCCAAGAAGAGGTCAGGTGGCACCTGAGAGAAGACCCTTTCATGTCTTCCTGGATACAGAGATCAGTGGGTGACAGGAGGATGATGGAGGCTGTGCACAGAGGCCAACAGAGAAGATGGGCATCCAGGAGAGGCCCCCAGGGCACACTGCCCAACACTGGCAGCCTAGCTTGGCCCTCATCAGACTCCTGGGGACAACAGCCCCATCTCCAAGGGTGCTCAGCTCCTCCCTCCTCCTTGGCGCCCTGCACTGAGGGAGGAAGGCCTCAGTCCTGGGGCGCAGGGCTCCCACTTCACCCCACGTCTCTCCACCTAGGGCAGAGCCCCAGCCACACCCACAGGCCCAGTGGGCTATGCTGCAGGGTCACTCACTGCCAGTGTGGTTCACGCAGTCCTGGCCCCTTCAGCATGGGCAGGAGGCCGAGACAGTCTGGCAAGTTTAGGGGCTATGCAACCAGGCAGGAGCTGTGTCGTGTCCCAAGGGACAGAACAAGTAGAAGACAGCTAGAAGTCCCCACATTCCTGCTGCCATTCCTGTAGGACACATGTGGGCCACGCATCTTGTGTCTATGCATGCCTATCTGCAGTTACTCATGTTTCTGCCCACGTGGGCATATGGACTTCACGTGGCTCTGGATCTGCCTCAGACAGGTGGAAGGCTGACGCAGGGCAGACTCCAGAATCAGGCAGCCTAGGAAAATCTACAGTGGGGCTGGGCTCCCCATTCACAGAATGGACCTAGCCAGATCTGGATCACCCTTAAACTAGACACCTTGAAGGGGACGACTCGGGGATGTCCCCAGCTCCTTCCTGTTGCAGTCTTCATCCCAAGAGTCTCTGGGAGGTCAGAGATTTGCGGTGGATCCTACAAAGGTCTGAAATCTGCTCCATTTCCTACTCTGCCAGCCAGCAAGGAGCTAATCAGAGAGGAGGATCTGGAGGACCCCTTCTGCCCCCCATAGAAGCTCCTGCTCCAATGCAGGCAGCCCCCCTGCCTATCCCCCACCAGGCACAGAGCTGTTCATAGTGCCATTGTTCCGCTGGTGTCCTGGATTAAGGTTTAAGCCACCAGCTGCCCCAGTGATGAGAAGTGGCTGGGACAGGTCCCCGCATGCCCCCCCCCTACACATCCTGCCTGGAGCCGCCAGCTGCCTGGGGTGCTCCTCCCTGGGGGGGAGGGGATGTGCGGGCAGCCTCAGGGCACTGAGGTGCCATCCTCCTCGCTCAAGTCTTCCCCTCACCCACACTCTCTGGCACCCCCCCCCATCTCTGCCTTTCCCTTCCCTGTTTCTTCCTACAGGCTACATGAATGTCACCAATACCCAGCTGGGAGAAGAGCTGTCACAAACCCAGCCAGAGCAGAGGCTCCTGGCTAGAAACTCTTAACTCTCACCTCAATCCTTTACCACATACAAACAATGTCCACTCATCCCCTCTGACCTGGGTCACTCTGGGCCCTGCTGCCACTCCAGCAGGAGGTGACACATACAGAAACAGAAAGATCTAGCGTGGCAAGCTCAGAAGATGGCGAGATTGTGACACAGTGTGGCTCACACACTCACCAGCTATGCCTCTCAGACACAGGCACTGAGGTGTGGGGACCCAGGGGACACCCGGGGGCCCAGGACATTATTGATTAAGGCTTCCTAGCCCAGATCCTGCCAGGAAGAGATATCAAGGGACACCTGCTGGTGGTACCACCAGGCGGCACAGAAGTGCTATAGTAGGTTGACAACACCAAGAACAAGAACCCAGAAGCGCAGCTCCTCCCCACCCCCACCCCCCGGAGCATGAAGAGGTCACTGCAGGGAGTACACTTCTGGGGCGGGCACAGTGCCCACTGTGACTCATGCCCCACCAACCCGGCAGATCCCCGACAGCAGAACGCATCCTCAGGCCCATCGCCACAGCCCACTGGGGGCCATCCTGCCTCCTCAGCGCCCTTCGACCCCTGGGGAACCCTCCTGCTTGAAGCCCCCACCCCCTGGCGCATGGGACTGCCCACTACTGCTCCACGTACCAGTGCTGGTGTCAAGAGCTCCCTGTCAACCCCAACTGACTCTGGAATCCCTAGATGCCACCAGTCGCTTCTGTCCCTCCACTGCCTGCCTGCCTGCCTGCCTTAAGAGGGCTGAGCCCCCAGGCATCTGCCCAGACCCGGGGCTCCCTGCAGCACCCCGGTGGGCTCCAACCCACGCGCCCAGTCCCGGGGCCCCAACTCCCCAAAACCTCCTGGCAGCGGGTCTCACCCTAGTCCGGTGCGGCCCGCGGTGGCCCAGGCAGGGCATCCAGACGCAGCGCGGCTCTGGGGAGCTGCAGTCCACGCCGACGGCGCGCGCCCAGCGCCAGCCCCCTGCGCCCGCGCGGTCCACGCGCCACGCCGCGCTGCCCACGAGCGCTGCGCCCCGCGGGGCCCACCGGGTTTGGCGGCTGCTCGAGCTCCCGCTCGGCCCGCGGGCTGCTGGACCGGCTTGGAGCCCGGTGGGCGGTGTCCCCAGCCCCCTGGGCCGCAGGGGGAGCCCGGCAGTCCCCGCCCGCCCCCCGGGGCCGCAGGCCCCGAGG
Organism: Octodon degus; assembly: GCF_000260255.1. Classification (NCBI taxonomy): domain Eukaryota; kingdom Metazoa; phylum Chordata; class Mammalia; order Rodentia; family Octodontidae; genus Octodon; species Octodon degus. The sequence goes on along the minus strand of NW_004524632.1, from coordinate 8,086,572 downwards.
GGGCGGGCAGCGCGTGCCGAAGGAGGCAGCACGGCTGGAGGGTGCGCGCCGCGCCCGCGCCCCAACAGCCAAAGGCGCTGGGCCGGCAGGGACACTGATGGCGGCAGACACCTCCCCCAGGGGGCGGCCCCAGAGCCAGCCCCGTCCCACAGCTGCCTACACACACACACACACACACACACACACACACACACACACACACACACACAGCAGGCGGGCACACTCAGAGCACAGCCTCCCAAGAACCCCAACCCTCTCACCCATGGCTGCACACCTCCCGCCCTCCTCACACACTTGCACATGGACATCCAAACACAGGTTCACACCTACACCTGCACTGAGAATGCACACTCGACAACACCCACAGCACACACACCCATCCACATTCACTTCATTCCACACACCCCACAGAAACACACAGCCACTCTCGAACTTCACACTGTGCGGGGACACTCTTGCCCATCCCCCACAGGCACCCCACAGACATCTGCCATATAGCCACTGAGCCTGGAAAGCCTAGTGTGCAACACGGCACACAAGCTCACAGGTCCCTGGCAGGCTGCCCCACACAGCCCCTGCCCACAGACGGACACCCCACTTGGGGTCAGTACACCTGGGGCCCCTGGTGGAGCCCCCACCCCAGGATGGGCCCCAGAGGCTGTGTGAGTCAAACAGGAAGCCTCCTCTATGCCAGGCCTGCCCTGCTCCCCCTTCTGGTGCCCTCCTCCTGGCTCCTTCCCCTCCTGGGCAGGGCTGCCTAGCCTTGGGGGTGGGGTGCGTGTGTCCTCAGCCCCTCTTCCTGTCCCACCAAATTGTTCCCTTCTGCACTGCTGCCGTGTGGTCTGGGACTGGGACTGCAGCCCAGCGTATGGAGAAAGCACACAGGGACACCATGGTCTGAGTCCCAAGCTCTTACTTTGGGTCTGACCCCCAAACCCCAGTCAGCAGCCCAGGGTGGCAGCTGCAGGCTAGGCCTCCCTAGAGCCTGCCGGCAGGAGACTGAAACAAAAAAGCCCGTTCCCTCCCTCTTCATCCTGTCATCTTCAGCCCAGGCAAGGCCCCCACTGGAGAAGGGGCAGGTGACCCAGGGCGGTCACCCCCAAGCAGGTGGGCAGCCAGAGTTGACCAAGAAGGAGGGTGAGAGGCAGGGCCTGGGTGTGCAGAAGCAGGGGAGGAGGCCAGGGAGCCGTTTTGTTCTCCTGTTTCCTGTTTGCCGCTGGTGGCCCCAAGCCAGAACTGGACCCCCACCCCCTTCCTAGCGGAAGCCCTCCGGAAGAGCTGTGGCCGCTGAGTCAGGAGGGCCCAGGGAAAGAGGGAAGGGACACATCCATCACAGCCTCCACCCACTCTGTGGAGCTGGGAAGACAGGATTCTGGGTCTGCCCGGCTGCTGCCTATGCTGGCAGGCACCTCCCTGACAAGTGCCCCTCATGCTGGAAGCTGACTGTCCTGGCTTGTGCCCCCTTTCCCCAGCCAGGCTAACAGATGCAACCCTGCCCTGAGGCTTCCCTCTCCCTCCCGATGGAGAGGCATAGTGGCGGTGGCGTACATCTGGAGTCCCAGCATTCAGAGAGGATGAGACAGGAGAATGAGCTAGCTTGGGGTCCATCTTAACTCTTATCAAAAACTTGTGAAAGGGGCCAGGGAGATGGCTCAATGGAATAAGTGCTTCCCTGGCAAGCACAAGAGCCTGAGTTCAATCCCAGGTTCTGAAAAAAAAAAAACAAAAAAACACACAGCTTGTGAAAGGGCCAGCCAGGTAGCTCAGCAGAAAAAAAAGCGCCTGCTTTGGCAGAGCGCAGTGCAGGGGTTTGATCCCCATCATGCCTGCTGACCCCACTGAGACTGGGCGTGGTGGCACGCGCCTGTAATCCCAACACTTGGGAGGCTGAAAACAGGAGGATCACTACGAGTCTGAGCTACGCAGTGAGACCTTAAAAAAAAAAACAATTTCTGAAGGGTTGGTTGGGCATACAGGGAAAGGAGAGGTGGGGACAGAGCAGGGGTTTCTGTGCTCAACCCCTCGAACACCTGAAAGGGGCTAGTCCCAGCAGAAGCTTGAGAACTGTGCTTCCCACCCTAGCGCCCCACCATGCAGAGCCGGGCCTGGGGAGCCTGTGCCCTCCCCATTTCCTCTGGGAAAGGAATGTGGGGTGGGCCCCTCGGCAGCGGGGGAGGGGCCAGCCTGGGAAATACCAGGCGTCGCTGAGATTCTATTCCGGGCCTTCCTGCCCCGGCAGCACTCCCCTCCCCCGGCTTCCTCTCTTCTCCCCGGGGCAGGATTTACCCGCTGACCAGTCCTCGCGGACCAGCTTGCAAAATCCATTCAACCGCGTCTTCCCGCGGAGCCCTGCGGTGGGGGTTGGAGGCTGCCCCGCAGAGGGTGGATACCCCTGAAAGCACTCTCTCTAGTTCCCATTTGACTCTTCTGCTGAGAGCTGGCCAGGAGGCGGCAGGGGCAGGGATCTTTCTTGGTTGATTTATTTTGGTTTGAGACAAGGTCTCGCTGTGTAGTTCAGCCTGGCTTGGAAGCTACCAGGTAGCCCAGGCTGGCCCTGAACTCTTCCTGCCTCAGCCTCCAGGTGCTGCTGCTGCTATCTTGCATGCCAGGTTTTGTTTTGGGTTGTTTTGTGTGTGTGTGTGTGTGTGTGTGTGTGTGTGTGTGTGTGTGTGTAACTGGGGCTTGAATTCAGGCCCTTGCACTTGCCAGGGAAGCGCTTACTCCACTGAGCCATCTCCCCAGCCCCATGCCAGCAGTTTTTAACGGAGCCCATCTCATATCCGGACCTTGAGGCTGACTCAAGGCATGGCCTCTAGGAAGCTGGGCCGGATCCACGCTTTATTAGACCTCTCCACCTCCTGCTGTGAACTGAGCCCAGAGACGCCCTGAGGACTAAGAAGGTCCTCTCTCAGGAGCTCCCCAGCTCCTAAAACTTCGTTGGGCTTCCTGAAGTTCTTGGCTCAGGCCCAGCCAGCTTCGGGCGGTCGCCACTCCCTAGGGCACCCTCCACCCACCAAGGCGGGCTGGGCCATGCTCAAAGGGGCAGTGCTGGAGGGCGAGCTGTCCCCAGGGTCAGAGCGAGGAAGCAGAGGACAGCATCCGGGAGCACAAGGGTCAGGGGCAAGAGAAAGACACTGATATCACCGGGTGTGGGGCTCAGAAGTGAGGAGAGGGACCCCCTCAGCCACAGGCTTATCCTCCCTCTGCTTGATCAGCACCTCCTCCCTGCATCCAGGCCCCAATCCACAAGGTGACAACCCGCCCTGCGGCTGTCCCCAAAGAATCACCCAGAGTTCACACAGCACCACCAACTGGTCCCCCAAGCCACCATACTCTCCCAGGACAACACCACCCCCAGCTCACACAGGGACAGGGAAGAGCCAGGGCCGGGCCATCCAAGGCATGTGGGCAATGTGACACCGGCGCCGCCCTCTGGCCCACGCCCCTGAGCCCTGGCCTGTCTCCTCCCCCACCCTTCAGCCCATTCACAGCCGGGTTCCCAGCACTGCGGGCTGGGCAGAGGCTCCGCCCTACCAGACGGGTCCTCACAGGCCTAGCAGGGGAGCTGGCTGAGCCGGCCAGCACCCTCGAGGCCCTGGGAACTTGGGACCCGCCAGCAGGACCAGCTGGGGCAGGGGATGATGCAGAGATCCTCCCAGACCCCAGCTCCCCACCCTTCCCCTTTACTCCACCCCATAGTCAAGGAAGGCTGAGGTGCAGACAAAATACTTGGGGTGTCAGGCACCCACCACTATCCTGGAGGGGCTGAGACACAGAGACACCCTGAAGAGGGGTGAATTGGGGCTAGCTGCAGGCCCTGGAGTCCAAAACTACTGGGTCTGAATCTTCACAATCTTTTTTTCTTCCTTTCTTCCTTCTTTTTTTTTTTTTTTTTTCTGGACACCAGGTCCCACTATGTATCCAGGCTGGCCTCAAACTCGTAGTGATCCTCCTGCCTCAGCCTCCCCAACACTGGGATCACACAAGCCCGTGTCACCACACCCAGCCCCACCACTTTCTAGCTGTGACACCCAGGCAAATCACTCTTCTCTCAAAGGGTGTTGGGAGGATAAAGCAATGAAGGAAAGGCTCAGCCCAGCCCAGAGCATATAGCTGGCATATATATATATATATATATATATATATATATATATATATATATATATATATATATATATTTTTTTTTTTTGGAACCAGGGACTGAACTCAGGCCCTTGTGCTTGCGAGAGAAGCGCTTATTCCACTGAGCCATCTCCGTGGCCCCTAGTTGGCATTTAATAAATGCAAACTGCGCTGGTCACATTGTGGACGGTCACTCTTATACTCAGTCACACATACAGACGTGTAGGCAATGGGCCACTTGTACACAAGACTGTGACACATGCAGACTTGGACAACTTGCATGGATACAACATCATCACCCCTTGGGCCACCAGCCCCCACTCCTGAATCCCCCTAAGGCCCGGACCAGGAGGTTGCTCCCAGCAGGCAAGGACCAGGGCAAGGGTGCCAGGCTGGCAGAATCCATGCCCGACAGGAGGGCTGGTGCCCGCCTCCTGGACGCCAAGGGACAAAAGCCTTTGCTCATGGTGGGAAATAAGCACTTGTAGAGAAGTGTGAGCCCCAAGTCAGCCACAAAGTAAACAGCAGAGCCACCACCCAGGAACCACAGGCGACCTGGGCCAGGGCCAGGGCCAGGGGCACTGCAGTCCCTCTCCACCCGGCCGCCGTGGGTGTCTTTTGTCTGCAGATGCCCTCCTGGTCTCTGGGCCTACCTGGTCTCTGGGGATACCCCCATACTTACTGCAGTCTTTAGTGTCCCTGAGGCTGTGGCGTGGCCCTCCCTCCAGTCACAGCCTGTCTCCCGCTGTACCAAATCCCAAGGGCCAGCTGTAGGATTTTCACAAATGGATTTGCCCTGACCAGAACAGGAGCTCAAAAACTGTGAATGGCAGTTGGGGTGTGGTGCGCAGTCCTATAATCTCACCACTCAGGAGACTGAGGCAGGAGGATCTCTGTGAGTTCCAGGTTAGCCTGGACTACAGAGGGAGATTTGTCTCAGAAAGATGACAGGGGGCCGGGGAGGTGGCTCAGTGGAATAAGCGCTTCTCTGGCAAGCGCAAGGGCCTGAGTTCAATCCCTGGTTCCACCAAAAAAAAAAAAAAAAAAGAAAAAAAAAAGAAAGAAAGAAAGAAAGATGACACAAACAAAAAGGAATGAAATTCTCATACAGGTCCTGGCATGAATAAGCCCTGAAGACATCATTCTAATGAAATGAACCAACAGGACAAATACAGTACAGCTCCACTTACGGAAGAGACATTTAGATTCAGGAGATGGAAACAGAATGGTGTTAACTAGGGCCTGGTAGTAGCAGAAATGAGCATTTATTATTATTATTTATTTTACTTATTTATTTGGCAGAACCAGGGATTGAACTCAGGCCCTTGCGCCTGCCAGGGAAGCGCTTATTCCACTGAGCCATCTCCCGGCCCATTATTATTATCAGTACCAGGAATCGAACTCAGGACCTTGTGCTTGCCAAGCAGGCCCTAGTGCCACTGAACTATATCCCCAGCCTGAGGGTTGGTTTTTTTTCCTTTTTGGTGGAACCAGGGATTGAACTCAGGCCCTTGCACTTCCCAGGCAAGCACTTATTCCACTGAGCCACCTCCCCAGCCCCTCTGAGGGTTTTCTTTATGGCTTCAGAATTTGAGTTTGGGGAGATGGAAAAGTTCCAGAGGTGGATGGTGGTGCCACCATCTACACCAGGAGTGATGGCGCACCCTTGTCATCTCAGCACCCGGGAGGCTGAGGCAGGAGGACTGCAGTGAGTTTGAAGCCAGCCTGAATTAGAGTGAGACCCTGACTTAAAAACAAAACAAAACAGGGGCCGGGGAGATGGCTCAGTGGAATAAGTGCTTGCCTGGCAAGCACAAGGGCCTGAGTTCAATCCCTGGTTCCACAAAAACAAAACAAAACAACAATGCAGTTGGCAAATGCAAAAAGGAGAAAAACTTGAGCTGCAAGGAGAGGAAATGGGTCTGTGAGTCCGCTGCCTGGTGGGCCTGTCCTTCCACTCCTTAGCTCACACCTGCTGGCAGCCCCAATGCTCCTGCTGGGAAGGGGACCTGTGGCCCTCATAGCTGGACAGATGGACATCCACACTTTTCCCAGCCAAGCCCCGGCCAGGGTACCCCGTGTGGGGTCCCTGCCTGTGCTCTCCGGAGCGCAAACACGTCCATTCCAATCCCACAACCTGCAGCCACCGAGACACACAGGGCACGCCCTCCCCTCCCGCCTCCAGGGAAACAGCCCTCACAGCCAGGTAGTCTGGGTGCAGCCTGGCAGGCAGGCCTGGGGCAGCAGAGCCCCCTGCTGGCCCTGTGTGGCGCAGCCACTGCCTGCGGTCCCTCAGGGCCCAGAGGGCAGGGCCATCTCATTCTCCAGGCCCCTCAGCCCCAGTCACTCCTCAGGGTCTCCCCCCTCTTCATCTCCCACGAAAGAGGGTCACTTTGTACAAACACTGTGGGACCCTGAGGTCTCCCTTTGATCTAGGAATACAGCAGAAGCCAAAACCCTTGCCAGAGCAGAACAAGTCAGGGGTGGTCGCACTTGGGGACGGGGAATGTCACAATGTCTCTTCCAGCCAGGTGCGGTGCTACACACCTGGAATCCCAGCACTCAGGAAGCTGAGGCAGGAGGACTGCTGCAAGTTTGAGATCACATGGGCTCCACAGCGAGTCCAAGACCTGCCTGAACTACACAGTGAGACGCTGTCTCAAAAACCAAAACAAAACACAAATCTCTTTTCCAAAACCATGAAACACACTAGACAGTTCGGCTTGGGGTAGACTGGACATCCAGCGTCACCCTCTGGCTGCCCCTCCTCCCAGACGTCTCCCTACCTTCTGACCCCTGCACAGGGACAGCAAGGGCTCCCAGGGCAGAGCTCAGGCTGGGTTGGCAAAAAACATCTTCTGGGGGCTGGTGAGATGGCTCAGTGGTCTAAAGCACCTACTTAGAACAAGCTTAGCAAAGCACAGGGACCACGGTTCAATCCCCCAGCACCACATGTCAGCCAGCCCTGCCCCCTGGTGGGCTGAGCTGGACACACACATACATACATACATACATACATACATACATAAAAAGAAGCCATCTTCTGCTCCAAGTAGTCTCAGCAGATTTCCCACTGGGGCTCTCTGCGGGAGGGGCTCTGCCCCCCACTCAACACCCTCACTCAAGGTTCCCAGGGCTCTGCCTACAGCTGCCCCAAGACCTCCCTGGGATGGCATCTAGGCTGGGCTCACCTACACCACAGACCCTGCATGCCCCGGTTTGTCGGGTTCACACCTAGGGATATGGTGACAGGCAGACTTGCAGAGTTACTGCTGGACACCAGGGGACCTCCTTGACCTGGTGTGAGTAGCGCTGGGCCCACCTCAAGGCACAGGGAGGAATCGGGTGTGGGAGGCCTGTGAGAAGGCCCATGTCTCCCCACTGAGCTGGGAGGGCAGGTCCTTCTCTGGTCATGTGACCTCAAGGTCATCACTCAAGGTTACAGAAGCTTCTCTTACTTGCAAAGGTAAGGAATAAGGCAGGGAGGGTGGCCAAGTTTCCCAGAATGAATCCTAGACACCAAAGAGTGGGAGGCGTCGGGGCCCAGCCTATATCCACCCAGCAGGGTGACACTGCACCCCCAGGGCTGCCCAAATCCACCTGCTTCATCTCTGACGCCCTGCTCCAAGCTGCCCTCACCCTTTGGTCGCAGAACGAGATGGTACCCAGGCCCTGTGAAACACACACCAGCCTCATGGCCCGCCGCACCGTCTTCCTCTGGGCTCCCCTGGCCTCCTCCAGCCCCAGGGCCTTTCCTCAAGGGATTGCAGGAATGCCGGTCTCTCTTCCCCAACAGCCTCCCCAAGAGCGGCTGCCCTGCCTGCAGCTCTCAGCAAAAGTGTCACTTCCTGGGAGCTCGGAAAGTGGCTGCTTTGCTGGGTGTGCAACACAGGTTTTGAAAATGGGGGGTTAATGAGCCCCTCCACCAAGTCCAGGGTGGCTGCCCCACACCCCAGCAAGGCCCTCTGTGGCAAGGGCTGCTTCAGCTCTTTGTCTTCTTTGTCCTTGTGCAGAAGTAGGGGTGCCAGATGAAGGGAAAAAGAGGTACAAGGGGAGAGATGCTGCTTCCACCTTGCCTGCAGCTCCATATCTGCGCCTGCCAGCCACACTGAGGGTCTCAAGAGCGCCAGGCCCTTGTCACAGTCTCCCAGGAGTAAGCCACTCGCCTGCCTCTGCCCCTTTTGGCAGTATGGGGGTTGAATCCAAGCCTGGTACTGAGCTGTATCCCCAGCCCTTAAAAAAGCTTTTGTTTGAGACAGAGTCTCACAGTCGCTAACCAGCCTGGCTGGGCGCCAACTTGAGATCTCCCTGCCTCATCTGCCCAGAGTCCCAGGTCCCTGACTAGGGTCAGCTCCTGGGAACTTAAGCCCACGTGGCTCTCCCTGTCTGCTGGCCATGGCCAGCTCGTCACCCACTTCTCCGCCTGCTTACTACCAGTTTCTCTCTCAGGTCCAAAGACTCCCAGGCCTGGGGCTTAGTGACAGGGTCCTGACTAGGCAGCTCAGACATCTGATTTACAGGAGCTTGGGCCAGAGAACCAAGGTGGAAAAGGAGGTTGAGAGGAGGGGGAAAGAGAAGGTGGAGAGGAGGCAGGATCAGGCCAGACAGACAGAGAAACGCGAAGTATGTGAAGTACGCCAGCCTCTGAGCTATGAATAGTGCAGCCAGACTTGCGGCCCCCACCCCAGTCTCCAGGCCCGCTGGGCTCAGGACCAGGGGGCTTGGCCCTTCCAGGACAGGAGGTGTGGGGGACTTGGGGTGGGGTCATGCAAATAAAATGCAAATAGAACACAGCAGGCATCTCTGACTGGTAGATCGGGAACAGGGGCCAAATAAAAGACAGTCCTGACTGCCACACAGCACCCAAGCTGGTGCATTTTCCAAGCCTGGTGGAAATCCAGCAACACAGCTCCTGGAGACCTGGCATTCTCTGCTGTCAACGCCCCAAAGTGGGCAAAGGGGCAGGTCACTTGAGAAAGAGGAGCCGAGGAGTCCAGGGTTCAAGTTTTCACCGTGTGATCCCGGGCAAGCCCCTTTCCTCCAGACTTCAGCTGTGAAAAGGACTTGTAAGAAGGCTATATCCAGCGCCTGGCACACTGGAGCTGTTCTATGAGGTTTAGCTCAGTTACCTCTAGGGGATTTTCAAAAATTAAGACAGATGAGATAGCACAAGCCTAAAATTGCAGCACTCCGGGAAGAAGCTGAGGCAGGAGGATCACAGGTCTAGCTTTTTTTTTTTTTTTTTTTTTTTAAAGACTGTCTTGGGGCCGGGGAGATGGCTCAGTAGAGTAAGTGCGTCCCTGCCAAGCGCAAGGACCTGAGTTTAATCCCCGGCAATCCTCCTGCCTCAGCCTAGACTTTTGGGCTGGCTTCTGGGGCAGCAGAAAAGCCCAGTCACTTTAGACCAGGGCTGCGTATCATTCACAGTCCCCACAGTCAGACAGCGCTCGGGACAGAGACCACACAGATGTGGTTCCTTGGCTCCCTGTGAACAAAGGCTGCTTTTAATCTGGCCAGTGCCTGATTCTCTCCTGGCATTGCACCTCTGCACAGCCCTAAGGCTGAACGAGGGCAGGGGTCAGGGGCACACTAACGCATCAGCCTGGGAGTGTCCCCAGCAGTCCCAGGCCACACAGTAGGCTCCTACAGCCTTTCCTTCTTAGCAGTGTCCCGGCACCCACTTCTGGCTTCCTGCCCTCCCCTTACGCAGCAGGTGCAGCAGGGTGGGGTGCCCCGGTCAGACTCATTAGTGCCAATGAGCGCTCCATGCTCCAGATGCCAGGGGGAGATACAGGCAGCGCCAGCCTGGCTTCATACCCCTCCTCCCTCATGGGCAGGGCCAGGGCCACACCCCCACAACAGCAAAGGGCCACAGAGCATCACCTAATGACAAATGACAGGAATGTGTCACTGGAGTCAAGGTACACAAACCAAGACACCTGTGGCCCTGGGGCTACGAGGGAGCCCCTAAGCCAGGAAGATGGTGGAGGAGGCAGGAAGTGAGTGACTGTACCAGGGTGGGCAGGTTTTCATCTGGGCTGTCCCAGGCGCTTCTGTCCACGACTCAGTCCCTGAATGGAGTCCCCCTTCTTCCTCCAATCCAGGGAACCCCACAAACAGAAACCCATTCTGGGAGGCAGAGGCAGGAAGATAATATGTTAAGTCCCTCCTGGACAATTTAGCAACTTTGGTGAGACCAGGTCTCAACATAAAAAGGCTTGGGGTGTCGCTAAGAGCAAGCGCCCTGGGCTGGGCTCCGTCCCAGTACAAAAGCACAAAAACAAACCACAGAAAAAGACACCTTTGCAAGGGCCCGAGCTCAATCCCTGGTCCCGGTTCC
>NW_004524632.1:8064885-8075902 GCF_000260255.1 Octodon degus | reverse complement strand
AAGAAGAAGAAGAAGAAGAAGAAGAAGAAGAGGAAGAAGAAGGAAAGAAAAAAGAAAAAGACACCGTCTTCTTTGTCTTCTGTACTCAAAGCAGGCCAGGGGATGTACTGTCCCTAGCTAGGACCCTCTTCCCTCTCCTCCTGCCTTGTCCTCCACTCTTCTGCCCCCACCCCTCGGCCTGACCCTTCTCTGGGCGTGTTTCCCATAGGGGATGGGGAGGCAGGCAGGGGTGGCCTCCAACATTCCTCTATCTGACACATATGAGGTGCAGCCCTTCCCCACTGGCGTCTGTCCTCCCACAGGTCCTGCGGGACCTCTCATCCCTCCAAGATGTCACACCAGCAAGAAAATTAGCAAGGCCAACGCCGCCTGTGGCTGAGCCTCAGATCCACACAGAAATCTCACCAGAGACCGGCAGGAGCCAGGCCTGGGGCCAGGACAAACTGCCCCTCCCTGTGCAACCCCCACTTGGCATGGGGACCCCAATGGGGTCCTCCCACACAGCCCCCTTGCATGTCCCCCGGCCACCACCTCCTGCAGGCCAGCACCCCACAAGGCCAGTGCAAGGTCACTGACATCATCCCCTGCCCCACCAGAGCCAGCTCTCATCCCAGGGACTGGGGCTGAGCTTTGAAAGGGTCACTTCAAAGAGGACCTGCCTGTGAGGGCCCTGCCAGACCCAGGGCCAGCTCCTCGGCCAGGTTCCCGGCAGCCAGGCACAAAGGCCCCACTGTCCCCAGCGCCCCCAAACGCACTGGGCATAGGAAGGCTTTCTTTCCCCAGTTCTGCTCCTACCAGGCCAGGCTCCTGGCCATGGGAAGGGGCTGGGCGGGAACAGGGAACCCCAGGTTTCCCCAGCTACTGCTTCGCACCCAAACCCTGGGGGCACCCTGATGTAGAGACACCCGAAGCCCCTTCCCCACCACCAGGCAGCCTCTCAGACTCCAAGTGTGCTGGAGAGAGAGGACTTGAGAAGCTCCCAGGACCCTGGGACTGTGTCCCCCACCAGTCCCGGATGATGGCAGAAGGTCTCTAACGTGTTCACACGGGGCTGATCCCAAGGCAGGACCAAAGGGACGCTCAGGTCAGCCTTTCCTCCCTCCCACACCTGCATTCTCTCTAGCCCATGTCACCACCCAGCCCAGGCTTGCCCACCTCCCGAAACAGAGGCCTCATTACCTGCAGGGGAGCTCATTTCCTCTGCGATTTCCTCTGACCTGAGTCTTGCTTTTGTTTTGTTTTAAGACAGGGTCTATGTAATCCAGCCTGGCCTTGAACTCACTATGTAGCCAAGCTGGTCTGAAACACGCAGCAATCCTCCTGCTTCAGCCTCCAGGCTGGGATGACAGACATGCACCACCATGTCTAGCCAAGCACTGCTTTTTATTGAGTCAAAAGTGTGTTCTAGCTTCTGTGCTTTCTTTGGTTACTTTTTTTTTTTTCAGAACCAGGGATTGAACTCAGCCCCTTGCGCTTGCCAGGGAAGCACTTATTCCACTGAGCCATCTCCCCAGCTCCTCTTTGGTTATTTTTTGTTTAATATCAGCTGCTGTCAATAGTTGAGCTTACCAAAAGCCAATCAAGTCATTCTTCCTGTTACCTCATTTAGCCCACTCAATAATTTGAGAGATTATTTCAGGAATTAAAAAAAAAAAAAAATCCCAAGGCTAAAGCTGGGTGTGGTGGCCAACACCCCCAGTCCAGGCTACTTGGGAGCTGAGGCAGGAAGACTGCAAGGTCCAGACAATTTAACAAAACCTTATCTCAAAATACAATTATGAGGGGCCAGGGAGATGGCTCAGTGGAATAAGTGCTTCCCTGGCAAGCACAAGGGCCTCTGTTCAATCTCCGGTTCTGCCAAAAAATAAAAAAATAAAAGTATAATTAAAACAACTACATGAGGAAAAAACAAAACAAAACGACTACAGGGCCGGCCAGATAGCTCAGCGGACTAAAGCACCTGCTTAGGCAGATCGCACAGCTGGGGTTCGATCCCCATCATGCTGTGCCAGCCCCTGCCCCCAGGGCGCGCTGAGACGGCAATTGAGACTGGACATGGTGGCACGCACACCTATAATCCCACTATCCCGGCACTCAGGATAGCCATGAGTTCAAGGCCAGCCTGGGCTACATGGTGAGTTCAAAACCAGCCTGAGCTACATGGTGAGACCCTGTCTATGCAATGCCACATGGGGCAGAGGGCAGGGCTGGAACATGACTCAGTGGGCTGCCCAGGGCTGTCCTTCCCCACAAGCCTGACTGTGTCACTAGAGGACTGGGTCACCCTGAGGTCATTTTGAGCAGGTGAAGGGTGACCAGGACAGTGGCTGAGATTGTACAGAGGGCAAACCAGGAGCAGAGGGAGGAGGTGAGCCCGGTACAGGAGGACTGGCGAGGCTGCAGGGGCTGCCTGGGCCCAAGGTGTGGGGGCTAGCTGGCTGGAGACCACCTCTTCCACAGGGCCAGAGAACTGGTAGGTACTGACTGCACACGGTGAGTCCCTCTCGGGCCCAGAAAGTTGCAAAGGGACAGGGCTCTGTGACACCAATTCCTCAGCCCCAGCCACTGGCCTCTGACAGAGACAGAGACAGAGAGAGAAAGACAAAAAGAAAGGAAAATCAGAAATGGGGTTCTGGGAGGGGTAGCGCAGACCTGTGCGAGCCTGAAGGTGCTGGCTGGGGGTGCGACTTTGAGAGCCCTCCTCTCACTCTAGGACAGTCACAGGCCCTCACGCATTCAGTCCCTCAGCTGGCCAGTAAGCACCCTCTGCACGCTGGCTGGCCGCCAGGCTTCTGGGATTATGAGACAAACATGGCACCTTTGGGGCCACTTGGAATGAGGTTAAGGGCACGGGCAGCTCCTCAGTTCTGCCACTTGTTTTGTGACCTTAGGAAGCCACCTAATCTCTGTGCCAGTTCCTGTGTCTAGAAATGGAATGCCAATAATGTATCTACCTAGGGCCAAGCGCTGCAGACACAGCTGTGCTGGGGTTGCTTTTCCTGCCGTCCAACCCTTCCAGCCTGATGGGAGGCCACCATGTGGATGGGGGAACTGGGGATGGGCTCCCCAGCTTGCATCTCACACTTAGAGGGCCTGCTCTGTGCCAGGCGCTGTGCCACTCACTGGGGACACAGAGAAGAACAGGACGCACTGTCCCCGAGTCCCTGCTCCTCCCTGCCCTCCCTCCCTGCTCAGGGCCCCATCCCAAGGTCCAGCTCCGAAGCACCCAGAGAGGTTGGGGCTCAGCTGGTCCCAGGAATCAGGGACCAGGGTTCATGCCTGCCACTCATGGGCAGAGGGGAATAGTGTTGCCCAAAGGGGCAGCTGGACAGGACAGCCCCCTTGGTCCTGCACCCCAACAGGTGGTGAAGACCCCCCAAACCCCAAGGGGCTTTACATTCACCCACGTCCAGGCCAAGGCCCCCCTGGCCCAGCCCAGTGAAGCTGTGAGGGGGGAGACGGCCTGGTACAGACTGGCACTACCCTGCTGATGCGCTGGCACCGCCTCACAAGTAACGGGGCCCTGGATGTGTAGGGCGGTTGTTTGAAGGGGTGGGGCACCCGGGGAAGGCACTGCCAGCTCCTGCCGGCCCTATTCACAGCGCTCTCTGGGGACAGAGAGAACAGGATAATTAAAGCCAGGCTTTGTCCAAACTCCTGACCAAGCCAATACCTCACCTTTGAGCCCTACAGCCAGCAGGGCCACAGCCCAGTGCTAGGGGAAGCACCCACAGGACAGAGGCCACCAGGGTAATGTGTAATACCCCTCCAGTGACCGCAGAGGATACCTGAACCTTCACCACTCCTGAGGACAAGCAGAAAGATAAGTGATCAAGCCAAACACAGTGGGCACACCTGTCATCCCAGCACTCAGGAGGGTCAAAACAAGTTCAAGACAAGCCTGGGCTACATATAGAGACCCTGTCTCCAAACAAACAAATGGCCAAGCTCCAGCCCAGCACAAAAAACTGGATCTGGGCTTGTACCCTGAGAAGCCAAACAGCAAGGGCAGGAGCAGGACCAAGCCAATGGCCATGTGATTTGGGCCTGGCTATCAGCTCTCTGGGGCTGCGTCCTCAACTATACAACAGAGACAACGGTGTCCACCTCATAGTGGCCGTGTGAGAATTGAATGAGGTGATCCACAGCCCTGGCCCAGAGGAACTGCCACCTCTGACTTAGAGACCAGCTGTGCTATAGGGAAGCCAAGCTGTCCTTTAAACCCACGTCTCCTCCAGCACCTGTGTGCTCATCTGCAGGCAATGCATGCTGGGAGAACCTCTCATTCCTACACCCACGTCAGACATCACAGGAATGCCCCTGGCTGGCCCACTCCTGCAGGACACACCCCTGCACAATGCCTGGGGCCAGCCTGAGCTGCTGCAGCTCACAGGTCTCCCTGGGAAGTTCTCCCAGATGTCTAACTGCCATTCCTCCTGCTGCCACTCATCCTCTCTTGCTTTGCAGTCTCTTTCTTTCTTTCTTTCTTTCTTTCTTTCTTTCTTTCTTTCTTTCTTTCTTTCTTTTCCTCTGGCGGAACCTGAGATTGAACTCAGGCCCTTACGCTTGCCAGGGAAGTGCTTATTCCACTGAGCCATCTTCCCAGCCCCACGCAGCCTCTTCTTTAAGGCCTCCTAAGAATCCCTGCAAGGAGGCTCCAGGCAATTGAGGCCACTGTGAGCTCAGGAAGGGAACACAGAGGGCCCCCATCCATGGACCCATGCACAGTGCCTGCACCTCAGTTTCCTTTGCAGGAGTCTGTCCCATACCCTGTGACACCCAAAGGCCACTTTCCCCCCAAGACTTCACATTGAGCCCTGACAACCTTCAGGGGGCCCAGCCTGTTGCCGGAGCAATGTCACTATGGGATGCTAAGCCAGGGGCAGTGGCACACACCTGCTATCCCAAGGAGTTGGGAAGCTGAGGCAGGAAGATCACAATTTTGCATCCAGACTGGGCAACTAAGCAAAATCTTGTCCCAGAATAAAATATAAAAGCAGACTGGGGCTGTAGCTCAGTGGCTAAGCTCATGCCTGCATGCAGCCTGGGTTCAACTTTCTGTGCTGACACAAACAGAAACAATTAAATAAATAAATAAATAAATAAATAGAGGCCGGGGAGATGGCTCAATGGAATAAGTGCTTCCCTGGCAAATGCAAGGGCCTGAGTTCAATCCCCGGTTCCACAAAATAAATAAATAAATAAATAAATAAATAAATAAATAAATAAACGGGGCACTAACACCTACCCTACCCACTCCCTGAGAGTTTTGAGACCCTTAGATCCAGCACTGAGTAGAGAGAATCTACTGATCCCATCATCCCTGGGAAAGGGGAGCCTGGGACACAGGACCTTAGAGCTCCTGCCACGTTTGGGGACCCTGTCACACTGGACAAGAGGAGGAAGACTAAGCCAGAGCCCGGGGTGGGAGCCTCTAGCCCAGTCTGAGGGCAAACCTGAGGTTATATAATAGCGATTGACATCGAATGCCAATGAGCACATCTAGGCCAGCCACTTTTGAGACTGGGGCTCTGGCCCTGGCAGAGGGGGAGGGCCACATGAGATCAAAGCCAAATGGACCACAGGGTGGGGTGGAGGTGGTGAGGGGACAGAAATGAAGTATGCGTTGTTGGAGGAGGGGGAATCCGAGGGACTCATGCTTAATGACTGTCACCCCCGCCCCCCCGTCCATCCTGAATTTCAAGTTCATAATTAGGAAACACTGGCAGAAGGGAGGGGGGAGAGGTAGACAGACAGGGAGAAGGGAGGCAGTTAACTACACACACACACACACACACGCACGCGCGCGCGCGCGCGCGCGCGCACACGCACGGCCCAAGAAGAGTTTGCAAAACAGAGCTGCCAGGACCATCACCGAGGGCTGCAGAGCTGGGTCCCTAAGCCCTTTTGCTCTGTCGGAGGAGGCCGATGCTGGCAGAGAACCTCTTTCCCCAGCTCGGGCAAGTTACTGGCCTTCACCTTGGGATGGGCAGTATGCCCAGTGTTTCAGCAGCGCTGGCGGCCAGGCTCAGAAGTAGGGGACTGGCCTTGATGGGGACGTGGGGACTGAGAGGCCCCTGCCGGCCCCTCCCCAGCCTCAGCAGCTGGCAGATGAAAGAGCCCAAGCAAAGCAGCCAGCGCTGAGTAATGCCCCTGGCACCCCGCGCCCTGACCCACCCACAGCCAGCCGGAGGGGCCGGAGGGAGGGCGGCCGCCTGTGGGGCTGGTGTCTTTCGGGGTGTAGGGGGACCCCAGCCTGGCGGCCGTGGCGCCGTCCAACCCCAGGGTCTAGGCGGGAGGGTTGCGGGGCGCCGCGCCAGGATGGCCCGCAAGGGGCCCGCCCGCCCCTCCAGCTGTGCCGGGCCTCGCCAGCGGAAAACGCCAGCTCGGGCGGAGGAAGCAGCGGGCGCCCCGCCTGCGGACCGGGACAAAGGCGCTGGCCCCCCCGCCCCCTGCCCTGCCGCGGGGCTGGCACTGCCGGATCGGTGGCCTAGAGCCTCGAGCGCGCCCCTTCCCACTCCTACCCCGGGCGGTACCCCCTTGCCCAGCCCAGGTCCGGGCAGCGGTGCCCGCGCCCTGCGTCCCGGCCGTGCTCCTGGACCGTGCCCGCCCAGCGGGGGCGCAGCGCCCCCGGCCTCCAGCCTGCTCTAGCCCCGCGCCGTCACCTGGGGGGGCCGGGGCTCCGGACGCGGCGGGATCCCGACCAGGCAGAAGGCGACTCCATTCATCTGGCGGCAGGGAGGCTCTGCGGTCCGGCCTCGGCGGGGGCGCAGGCAGGACCTGGGGGCGGGGCCGATTTCTGACCCCGCCCCTCAGGCTCCGCCCCGCCCCGCCCCCCGACGGGCGCACGGGGGGCCTCTCCCGAGGGCGGCGGAAGCGGAACGCCGGGAGCCGGGTCTCTGCGGACCGTGGAACCGTAGGTCGCCGCTGTGCCGCGTCCAGGGGGCCCGCCCAGACGACCCTGCCCAGGAAAGGGAGCGAGGCCACCCGGCACACAACTGGTGGCAGAGAAGGAGGGAAGGAGGGCGGGGATGGGAAGAAACTGAGGCAGCCACTTGGAAAGTCTGGGAGACAGAGAAGGGCAGAAGCGAGAGACTCAGGGAGGGTAGATGAGGGCACAAGTGCTGTAGTGTCTGGGTTCCCCTCAATCCGGGAAGCGCGCTACAACCCTGCCACCTGAGGGAGTCGCCCCCTACCCATCAAAGGCTGCCCCAGGCGACCCCCAGCACTGGCTCCCATCTGTCTCCACCCCTCCAGGGTTCACTTGGAGCTGGGCCAGTTCTTCCTGCCGTCTGATTCTATCATCTTTCTCCTTTATACTTTTTTTTTCCCCCTGCGCAACCTGGGATTGAACTCAGGCCCTTGCCAGGGAAGCGCTTATTGTACTGCGACAGCGTCTTGCCATGTAGCCTCCCAAGTGCTGGGATAACAGGTCTAATCACCACACCCTGTTTTTGTTTTGTTTTGTTTTTTGCGTTGGGAATTGAACTCAGGACCTTGTGCTTGCCAAGCAGGCACTGTGCCGCCGAGCTATATCCCCAGCCCCCAACATTTCTTGCCATTTTAGGGGCTCTCTTATTCCAAGCTATGAGAATAAAGGCCGGAGCGACCCATAGACTTGGAGTGCATGGATTTGGAGGAGGCAAGAGGCAGGGACCAGAAATAGGGTAGCACCTCTACCTAGCACCCCCCTCCCCACCCCCACCCCTGCCCTTGATCAGAGGCAGAAATCCAGATCCTGATGGGGTGGCTCTGACACCACTTAGGACATCCCTGCCCCAGGGGCCCACAGGACTACACTGTGCCTATGTGTTTAGTGGGGTCTGAAGTCAGGGCCTTCCCAGTGAGCTCTGTACCCAGCCTTTTTCTTTTTTCTTTTTTCTTTTTCTTTTTCTTTTCTTTCTTCTTTTTCTTTTTTCTTTTTTCTTTTTTTTTCTTTGAGACAGGATCTTGTTAAGTCACTAGGTTGCCCAGGCTGGATCTGAACTTGCAGTCCTCCTGCCTCAGCCTCCCAGGGTGTGACGATTACAGTTGTGCGCTGCTACCACCATGTCCGGCTCTGGTGGATTTTTAAGTCCTATGCTTTATATTTTAAAAATCCCTTCAGTGCCCGGCTAGCTCAGTCAGTAGAGCATGAGACTCTTAAAAAGCCCTTGTTATCAAAAGAAAAGAGATCACTTGTGTAATTATGGGAGACAGTTAATAACCCCCCTCCGTGCCCAGCCCTTTTCCTAGGTATCCCCAAGTCTATGAAAGTCCCTCCTGCTACCCCTCTGTCAGCTACTCTGCTTTTCCCTGCCTCATCTTGCGAAGCCGGCCTGCGCCCCAGCAGCGGGCCCTCCCTGCGGAGCAAAGGCAGCGTCGGAGGGTGGAGGTTGGCATGTGAAGGCTCACGCTGAACTGGGTGCCCCTGGCTCACTTTTTCCAGCGCCGGGTACCCTCGGCCCCTGCAGGAGGCGGCAGAGGAAATGAGCTCACGCTGACCGGCAGGCCGTCCTCCCCCACAATGCGCCGCACCCCTCCCCCACTTCCCAGAAAGCGGCCCCCCACCCTCCGCGCCGCCTCTTCCTGCACCTTCACGGCGCCCCCTTCTGCCACCACTCCCTGTCTACCTTCTCCAGCCCCACCTTCCTGCCTGGCTCCCCAGCTCCCAACACCCATCACCCCAAAACCCCTTAGCTCCTGTACTCTTCCTCTGGGGTTTGGAACCCAAGGGCACAACTCGAGGGTGGTACGTGTCCCCCGTCCCAACACCTGCTTCCATTCACAGTACCTCCGGGGAGCCCTAATACTGGGCAGTGGAGTTCAGGGGAGGGAGGAGGCAGGGGCTGTGGGCCAGGAGACACGGCCGGCGGGCGGGCGGGCGGGCCGAAGCTGCGGGCCCTCCCTCCAGTAGCCGGCCCTTCCCAGTGAACAGGACTACGTGAGCTCCCTGGTCAGGCCGTGGCAGGAGGTCCCTGGGACTGGGGACAAAGCACAGAGGCAGGAGAGGCGGCTCCAGCAGAATGGACAGGAAGTATGGAAGGGTGAGGGCGGAAACGGGCGCTGTGGGACTGGAGGGACTGGGCCTACTACACACTCACATCCCAACCTGGCGTGGCAGAGACTGCAGGCGAAGACGTGCCCTGTCCCCTTGGGCACACGGTGGGTATGGACACAAGAAGGGAAGGAGGGCAGCAAGCCAGGGGCACGGAGTAACCACCAGAGGCTCCGGATCCAGGCACGGTGACGCGCATCTATCTCTAATCCAGCATTGGAGGCTGAGGCAAAAGGATCGTGGAGAGTTCCAGGCAGCCTGGGCTACCCAGTAAGACCCTGTCTCAAAAAACTAAAAAGTGGGCCAGGGAGATAGCTCAGTGGAATAAACGCTTGCCTGAAAAGTGCAGGGTCCTGAGTTCAATCCCCAGTACGGCAAAAAAAAAAAAAAAAAGCAAAACCAAAGGCTTGTGGGGCTTGCTGACTGCTGGGGGGGGGGGAGCAGATTAGGTATTGTAGAGCAATCCCAAGGCTTGGAATATCAAGGACACCAGTTGTCTGGGGCCTTCCCCACAAGGGAACAAGCTGGGTACTAGGTCCTATGATTATCCAGTTACACCCCACAAGGGCCCCCAGAAGGGAGTATTATTTGGTTTTGTGGCTTGGAAAACAGAAATAAGCATCTTATCTGAGACCACTCAGGCCGTGAAGCCAGGCATTTGGTTTCCGGGTCCACACACTTAACCCTGTGTGCAGGGACGGCTACTTCAGCCCCGTCCCTCTCCCAGAGGACAGGGGTGAGCAGGGACTCAGCGGGGTGTCTGGTGCCCTGCCTGGGGTGGGACTCAGAGCTCAGGGACAGCAGAGCATGAGAAGACAAGGCGTGAGATGGCACTGGCCTCAGGGACTGGCAGCAGAGGCAGAGAGCGAGAGGGCAGCTGGGGCATGGCAAAGTTTCCCTCCCAGATGTGCGGGGACTAGCAGCAGAGAAAAAGGTGCCAGCGGAGGGTGGAGGCTGGAAGAGAGCCTGGGAAGACGAAGACCAGGGAGTCCGCAGCCGCAGTTGCCATCGTGCCTGGGCCAGGAGATGGCAAGGCCTTATGATGTCTTTGAAGAAGCACTGAGCATTGGAAGGAAGGCCTGACTTCAAGTCGCCATCCTGCCCATCTGCCCATGGGTGGCTGTCTCACTTTGAGGTCAAGTATGTGCATTGTTGGAACCTCAGTTGTTTTTTTTTTTTGTTTTGTTTTGTTTTGTTTTTGACTGAACCGGGGATTGAACTCAGGCCCTTGCACTTGTCAGGCAAGTGCTTATTCTACTGAGCTATCTCCTCGGCCCCAAGAACCTCAGTTTTTTGTTTTGTTTTGGTTTTTGTATTTTAGGGAAGGGCCTGCAGGGTGTTCAGAGTCTCACTACTAGATCAGACCTTCATGGTGCCAAGCTTCCCAGACTTATCCTGTGCCCAGCCATGTAACTGGGAACCAGGCTCTCGGATGTTAAGTGGCTCGCCTGTTTACAGCCTCCCAAGGGCTGGGATTATGCCCAGTCTCAATTGCTTCTCAGTGCGCCGCCGGGATAGAACCCCTGGCTCTTACACCTGCTTGCAGGTGCTTTAATCCACTGAGCTATTTGGCCAGACCCCAATTTTATCTCTCTTTTTTTTGTGGTACCAGAGATTGAACTCAGGACCCTGGGCTTGTGAGGCAAGCACTTATTCTACTGAGCTATCTCCCCGGGCCCTTTTATCTCTTTTTGAACCTCAGTTTTTGAACAAGAGATGCTCCTGCCTCAGTTTATGATGGAGTTTTGCAAGAGCCCCACTCATCCATTGTAAATTCAAACTATCATAAGTGGCCAATGCATTTTTCCCCATAATTTTATTGAGAGACAAAAGCAATGAGACAGTTTCAAATCAAATTAGTAGGACAGTTTCAATAATTAACACATTGCAGGGCCTGGGAGATGGCTCAGTAGAATAAGCACTTCCCTGGCAAGCACAAGGGTCTGAGTTCAATCCCCGGTTCCAGAAAAAAAAAAAAAA
>NW_004524632.1:8047528-8064580 GCF_000260255.1 Octodon degus | reverse complement strand
AAAAAAAAAAAGATGCAGACATGATATCCTATTTACAAACGCTACTACAACAAATCCCTCTATTCATATATCCCAACCATTCTGAATACACAAATACAAAATGGACATTCATCTGTATCCCCTTTTTTGTTTAGTTCCGTCATTTGAATATTATAGGTGTGTTAACTCAGCAAAATATTCTAAAAGAGTCCAGTAGTCCATAATAGTATTGGGTCTTCCTCTTGACTGGCAGTATCAGAAATTGTTCACCTGAGTCCCCCACAGCTCAACATAACAGCGTGGCTTTACTTCTCATACTTCACTTTGGCCAATGCATTTAATGCACCCCTCTTCCAAGTCATCCCAACTTAGCCACACTGCTTGCAGTGATGTGGGGGTGACCCCACCAAGCCAAAAGGATCACACCCCGAGCCTGCTAAAAGTCAAAATTCAAGCTCAGTTACTGCTGAGTTACGGCTTTGGCACTGTTGTAAAATGAGAAGCTGTAAACAGAACGCTCAGAAATCGGAAATCGAGGAAAGCCTATAAAGTGTGAAACGTGGATTCCAGCGCCTGCCAAAGGCCATAAACTGGCCAGCTACAAGGGAAGCCCTTGAGGGAAAGGGGAACGCGCGCCCCCTGGTGGAGTAGAGGAAGAGCGCAGAGTAGAGACCCCTGAATTTCAGCCCGCAAGACCTCGGGGTCTTCCAAAGGCAACCTCACCCTCTCCCCAGTCTGCACCTGCAAGGCATGTGGCATCCAGTTCTATCAAGTCAAAAGATGTGCACTGAGCCCCCTGCGGGCAAGCCTCTGTGTGGTGCGGGGATGGTTTGATGAAACAGGCCACGTGCTTACCCTCAATGAGCCCCTATTGGGGGCAGACAGGTGAACCCCACAAAGGACAGGTAGGATGGTGCTGTGATGGCGGCGCAGGGCAGCACTGAGAAAAGCGAGAGGAAGCTCCACCCCCACCCCCCCAAGGAGAGAAAAGACAGAGGTGGGGGAGTGTCGTCCTTGGAGGTGTTGGCGGGGCCATGGTCCCTGTGGGCCACTAGCCTGGCACCCTCTGGCTGGCTCAGGGAAGGGAGCAACTCTTGCCCTTCAGGCTCCTGGGGCTGAGTGTGCTAGGCTCAATCACAGCCACAAGGACCATGCCAGCCCTCAGCAGGGGCTCGAAACACCAGAGGAGAGGAGCTGCAGGCATTGAGCACCTTCCTGGCTCCATGCTTCCCAAACCTATCCTGAGCCATCCTGGCAACAGTCCACAGCCCTGCCGTGTAACTGGGGAACCAGGTTCTGAGAGGTTAAGTGACCTGGCGGTGGCCTCAGCTCCTGGGTGCTGGGTTCTGTGGTCCTATATGAGACCTTAGTTCTTCCTGCTCCACCCACACAGGGTGCCCCAGACTCTGCAAGAGGGGCTCCTTGCGCTCTCTTTCTCCTCTCCACTTTGCCCTTCTGCCAGGATGGAGAGGGGAAGACAGACGAGCAGGAGGTCTCGGTGGAAAGAAGACCTCAGGGACCACAGCAGCGTGGCCCCTCTCCCTCTGGCACCTCTGGAAATCCCCAGCCAGAGTGGGGAGCCTGGTAGGGAAAAGAGGGGTGGTCTGGGAGGGAGAAGACCCCACACTCTCCACCCACCACTCCGGCCTTGGGGATTTCAGGCCTGCTCCCCTCTTAAGAAACACGGTAGCCTAAATGCTCACATCCCAGGCAGGCGCGGCAGAGGGCTCCTGCACTGGAAGAGGAGTCTGAGTTTTACTAACAGGCTCTGCACAGGGAAACTTAAAATAGGCGCATCCCTGTGCTGGAGGTGGCTCGGCTTTCAGCGGCGCCCCTTACCCTGGCGGCTGTGGACCCTCTCGGCCTCCGAGCCGGCCCTGCCCTCTGTGGGCAGAGTCCGAGGGGCCTCGAGGGCCTGAGCCCAGCTGAGCAGCTGTGCTCCTGGGTAGAGCTGTCCTAGGACATGGAGAAAGGGCCCCAGGAACCACCCCTCAGTATGGCCAGCAGGGACCCCCAGCAACCTGGAAAATACACACCATCCAAGGCATCCCAGTTAGACTTCTCAAAACCAGGGCCTCGGGGCCGGGGAGATGGCTCAGTAGATTAAGCGCTTGCCTGGCAAGCACAAGTTCCTGAGTTCAATCCCTGGTACCCGAAAAAAAAAAAAATCTTGATACAGGGTCTCAAGTTTCTAAATTGTCCCAGCTGGGCTCCAGCTTATGATCCCCCTGCCTCAGCCTCCCAGAGCTGGCCAGGCACATGCCACCTGCCCCATTCCCAGTGACTGATTTTTGCAGTTTGGGGATCAAACCCAAGGGCCTTGTGCATGCTAGCCAATCACTCTGCCACTGTGGGATGCCACAGCCTTTCATAAATTCGGATTTTTGAATTAAGCTCAAGTCCCAGGTATTTAGTGGCTCACAACTGGAATCCCAGCCCTTGGGAGGCTGAAGCAGGAGGATCATCCAAAGTTTGAGGCCATCCTGGGACACAGAGTGAGTTCAAGGTCAGCCTTAACTACACAGTGAGACCCTGTCTCAAAGTGAGAGAAAATAGGTTCTCACTAAGTAGCCCAGGTGCACCTAGAATGTACCATCTAGTGTCCCTGGTAGTTGGCATGACCAGCATGCACCACAGGCCCAGTTTGCAAGTAACTCTCAGAGCCAAGCCCAGTGTCCTGACTGTCCCCAGGGGAGGGAGCAGAGAGCAGGCTGGCCAGGTCTGTGCCAAAGGAAGGTGGCATAGGTACAGAATGCTTCAAAGGCTGCGATGGGCAGGGACCACCTGGAAGAGGCTGCCCAGACTGCTGTGGGGGCAGGACAGCCAGCCTCACACCCTGCCTTCTTCTTCTTCTTCTTTTTTTTTTAGTAAACTGAGGGTCCGGGGAGATGGCTCAGTGGAATAAGCGCTTCCCTGGCAAGGGCAAGGGCCTGAATTCAATCCCCACTTCCGCAAAAAAAATAAATAAATAAAGTAAACTAAAGGGCTGAGGAGATCGCTCAGTGGATTGAGCACTTGCCTGGCAAGTGCAAGGTCTTCAGTTCAATCCCTGGTACTACCAACAAAAAAGAAAACAGATGAAATTCACAGAACATAAAAGTATTTTAAGGCCTCTTAGGGCACTCATGCCAGCACTCTGGAGGCTGAGGCAAGAAAACTGCCCCAAGTTCCAGGCCAGCTGAGTTCAAGACCTTCCTGGACTGCACAGAGAGACCCTGTCTCCAAAAAAAAAAAAAAAAAAAAGCAAACAATGCCGCGGTATTTGGCAGACCTCTCCTTGTAGTTTTTCTGTGCTTCAGTCCGTAATGACAACAGCAAGTACTGCGGACTGGAGCCCCTTCCCCCTGCTGGCTGTGCTCTAGGGAGCTGCCACCGGCCCTTTCAATTAACAAGGAAGATGCCAAACAGGCCCGGAGAGAGGCCGCAGCCCCGCCCCAACCTCGCGGTGCGGGGAAGACGACTGGGACCAGGACGCTGACCCCTTTCCGGGCCCCCCAACAGAGGCGACCCCTTTGTCAGTGCGGGCCGGGGTACAGTCGGGCGGGGAGGGACCTCAACGGCCCAAGCCTGGGCCACTAGTTCAAGCCCTGCGGTCCCCAGGAGCCCGGGAAGGGCAGGCGGGGCACCGAGGGGGACGCCCGGAGCCGAGAGCCCTCCGCACGCTCCACAGCCCGACAGGGCGTCAGCCAAGCGGAGGTGCGGCGGGAGGGGGCACGCAGGGGAGCCCCGGCTGTGCCCCACCCGTGCTGCCCCTGCCCGCGACGCCCGGCCCACACCCTCGGTGCCCGGCGGCGGCGCGTGCGTGAGAGAAAGGCAGCCCCACCTCGCGGGCTGCAGCTCTGTATTAGGGCTCCCCAGACAGAGGCTCCAGCTCACCCATCTCCTCACCGCCACGAGATGGTGATCCGCCCACCGCCCAGCCCTTGGCTTGGAGGGGGAGGGGCCGCTGCAGTTGGGGTCCCGCCAGGACATCTGGGGGCACACGCCACCCTGCCCCCACCCATGCAGCCCTCAGCCTGCGGATGGTCCAAACCCCGCCCCGCCCGGGCTCAGGGGCTCTGGGGGCTCGGAGAGGGGGTCGCGCTTCCTCGGGGTGCGCCCTGGCGCGCCGCCCCGGCTGTCCCTGGAGGGGGAGGACCCGCGTGTGTGCGTGCATGCATCGCTCGGGGTATCCCCAGCCGGTCCCTCCCCGAGCCGCGGCCCCGCCCCGAGCCCGGCACCCCGAGCCCTCGGCTCGCACCCCTCGCCGGGTCGCCGCGCCCGCTCACCTGCTCCATGCTGCGTGCTACGCTGTCCCTGGCCTCGCTGCGCCAGCCCCGGGGGGCGCAGGGCGCCGCGGCCCCTCCATGGCCCAGGCCAGGCAGCTGTACCCGCGATCACCGGGCCGCGCGCTGAGCTGCCGAGCCCCGCCCGCCGCCGGCCCCGCCCTCCGCACCCCGGGGTGGGGGCCGCGCTCGCACGCAGCACCCAGGCCCTCGAGAGGATCGCGCACGCTGTCGCCGTCACCGTCACCGCAGGGTGCACACGGGCTCCTGCCTGCCTTCTCCTACTCCGCCCCCTGGCTGTCCTGGGGAGGGGACGCGATCCCTGCAGGGAAGACCCTCTCCGTCCTCTCTCCCTAGGGTCATCCCTGTCCAAGGACCCCGCCCCACGTTTTGCAGGCGCCAGAGGGGTTTGCCCAAGGTCATCATCAGCTTGGTGGCAGAGCTGACCTAGTGGCCCCTCACTGTTGCCTCCTAGGCGGATGGGCCACTTAAGAGGATGCCTGAGAGCCTGGGACCCAGGAGACACAGTGGCCCTGTATGTGAAGGCTAAGTGGCAGGTGACTGACTGCTCCTTGTGGCTAGAGTCCCACCTACATGAAAATGTTTCCTGAGGGCCTTGGCTGGGGCAAGTAACAGGAATGAAGATTCCTGTCACCCGTCCTGTCACAGGCCCCAGACAGGACGTCCCAGACCCATTCACCTACAAGGGGCCTTGGAGCCCCTGAACCCACCTGGTAATGGGCTAGGAGCCATGGGGCCCAGGACAGAGCCAGAGATGCCTCCCCATACCCCACGGTATTCTGCCCCCAACTGGCCACACTGCAAGTGACATCCCATGAGCAGCCAGCCATGTGGGAGGTTGCGATCCAAGGGTGGAGTTCCAGGGGCAGGGGTGAGGGTCACCTGCCCTGAACCTTGGAGGCTGGCAGTGAGGGGGTGGGCTGGACATCCAAGCCCCCGCCCAGTCTCCAGGCTGGCTGAAGGCCTCCCCACCCCTTCTCGCTGAGCTCTGCCCCCCTCTTTTGGCAACAGAGGCCGGTGAAGGGGCAGGAAGCAGAGAGGAGAGTGCCAAACAAAGGGGCTTTATAGTTGGGCGTGGGGGGCACGCCAGGGGCACAGAGGCGGGAATGTGCTGCCTGGCAGCCCGTGGGGGGCTGGAGTGGCCTCCCTGGCCCGCCCGTGCCATAGCCCTGCCAGTGTTTATTGGCAGCTTGCTCTGGCCAGCAGCCAGAAGTTCCCGAACCCTCCACCCGTCGCCACCTCATGGGGTCTAGTGGGCACTGCCCACACACTCTCCACCCTCCCTGCCATGCCCTCGAAGTGGCCTTGTGTCCCTGTCTGCCACCCTAGGGCCCTACAGGCTGCCTGGCGCGGGCAGTGCCGACTCGGGTGGGGTCTCAAGGCCATGGGGTCAATGGAGCTCTTTGTCCTTGCAGACGAAGTCCATCCTGGCCCAAGAAGACAGGAGACAGAAGAGTTCCAGGCTGCAGACAGGAGCCCCCGCCGCCCAAAAGCCCGGACAGCCCACTCCCGGCCCCAGTGGTGCTGGGCCTGGCCACGTGGTCAGAGCCATTGCTTTCCCGTTGGTTCATTCAGAGCCTAAGAAGTGAAAACAAGGAGCCGGGGGCTGGTTGCAGTGGTCCCCCATGCTGAGCCTCCTAAAAGCTGCTATGGGGCCAGGCCTAGTCCTGGTGCTGGGCTTTGCAAGGCCAGGGCTGGTCCATCCTCAACCACTCCAGTCTACCTGGAGGGACTGGACTCCTAGGAGCCCAGGTCCTGGTGGCTGGATTGCTAAAACCTAATGCTATGGATCCACACAGCCTGAGGCGCCCACAGGCTTCACAAGCAGAGCTCCTGGGGAGGCAAGGGTGGGGCCACGCCTCATCTCCTCTCTGCCCCAGTCTTTATTTTGAGGCAGGGCCTTGCTAAATTGCCCATGTTGGGCCAGAAATTGGGATCCTCCTGCCACCACCTCCCAAGTAGCCAGGAGCACAGGCGTGCAACCTCGCTCTTGACCTCTCCTATGCCAGTTTCTGACCTTGACACCCACTTCTGTGAGTCTTTCTCAGAGGACACAGAGGCTGCAGAGCAGTTCCAGCCTGGTTCCAATGCCCAGCTTGCAGCTGCTGTGCCTCAGCTTGGGAAACCTGGGTACAAGGGCTGGGAATGGAGGAGGTGGGAGGTGGCATCCTCAGGAGGGAGTGGAGGAGGGAAGGGGCGGTGTCCCTGGCCTGCACCTGCTGCTCAGAGAACAAAGCCCACTGTGATGCAATCCTGGCCCAAGCTGTGGCTAGGCTGCCACTCAAGGGTGGGGACTGGTGGGCAGCAGAGTGGACATGTGGCCGTGGAGCCTGACCCTGGCCTCATAGCCCAGTGTGGGGCTCCTTGCCCAGGTCAGCCCCTCCACCCTGGTCACAGCCACACCCAGGACAGGCATGTGCATGCAGCGTGTGATATCCTGCAGCTTCCTCTTGTGGGTGCCCCGGGGCTGAGAGACCCAGGCAAGCTGCCTCCCTGCCCTTCCCTTTTTCCAGCCCAAGCTGCTTCTCCTCTCCTGGATCCCAAGGGCAAAACCTCAGGAGAAGGCAGGAGGCACTTCGGGGGATCCTGGGCCAGCCCTGCCCAGAGGAGTCTGTGTTTATGGGATTGAGTAGAAGCCCAGGCCACGCCCTACACCTCCCTCGGAGCTGTCAAACCAGTGGGGCGGGGCCGGAGGCGGGAAGGGCAGGAGTGTGGCAGCCACCAGCCCTTGGGAGCCTGAGGAGAACAAAGGCTTCCCATTCGCCCGCCACCGGGAAAGGGGTCTGGTCCGCACACCTGAGCCAGGTGTGGTCCGAGGGCTCACTAGAGGTCCCAAGGGCGGGGTGAAGTGGCTGTGGCGAGGGAATGGCCATACTGTTTGCATTAATTTAAACCCAGCGGGGCGCTCGGCTCTGGAACCAGCAAGGTCGGCTGCGTGGCCTGACCCACAGGGGCCACTAGGTGGCAGGAGAGCACCAAGGATTTGCCTAGCTCTGCCCCCGCAGCGCTAGCCCCAGGGCCGCCGCAGGCGAAGAGCCTCCTCCCTGTGCAGCCTGTGGTGGGGCTCGGGGTCCTCCTTCCCCCCACCCTGAGGAGGAAAGTATTCGGTCCCCTTAAACCCAACTAATGGCAAAACTGGTCGGGATCAAGCACTTGTGGCTGTTCTGTGAGTGCTGGAAATGCACAGGGCGGCGTTTTACACAGTCAGCTCCCTGTTCACACCTGAGGGCAGTTCGGCGATCGGGAGCACGTCTGTGACCCGGCACTGTGGGAGGCCGAGGCAAGAGGATTGGAAGAGTGAGCCTAACCTTAGCGACTTAGTGATGTGGCCTGACCTGGTCTCAATTTTTTTTTTCTTTCTGTCTTTGTGTACAGTCTTTATTTCAAATATTTGTCAAAGCACCATTAGTGCTCCTTAGGATACAGCAATCACTGCCCCCTACAGAAACAGGCTGTGTACAGAACTTTACAGAACAGAGGCGACACTAGCTGTGGCCAGCTGCTACGCAGAGAACGCAGTCTGAGGAGGGAAGAGAAGAGGAAGGGCCCCCGTGAGTCAGCTTCAGCTGCCCTCAGTGTATCTCGTGCTGGTCACAGACTGGAGACCCTCATTTTGGAGGTTTGGCTACAGTGTAGGAATTTCACTGGCCTATACGGCTACACTCCTGGCTGAGGTGCCATTAGATCAATGTCACTCAAGTTCCTGGCCAGCCAAACTCCTGCGGCGAAGAGTCCCAAATTGAGGATCAAGTTCCTCCGAAAGTCATTCCTATCGGTGGCAAAGCGGTAGACCCCCGCAGCCAGTCTCCCACGTTGTCCGGAATTTCGGGGGTTTCGTTTGCCGAGCTGGCAGTGCCCACCGGGACCCCGCTGGAAGCCATACCAGCACCTCCGGCCTCCTTCCAGGCTTCACGCGACTCCCCAGTGGCCTGGTCTCAAAATTTAGCCCAGCAGTTGGGAGGCTGAGGCTGGAGAATCATTGGGAGCTCAAGATCAGTCTGAACTAAGTGAAACCCTGTCTTGAGAAATAAAAAAATAAGAGGCAGGAATTGGAGATGTAGTTCGGTGGGAAGGGTAGACACTCAGCTTAATCCCAATATCATGAAAATAAGACTCCTCCTCCGATTCCCAGAGGATGGAGAGCCCAGGCCAAGGGCTGAGGGGAGGAAGCCACATTCCTGGGGAAGGCACAGGCATGGCGCTTGTCAACATGTCTGGGCATATCTCTTCAGTTGTGCCAGCCTGCAGGGAGGACAGAGATGAGCAGGACACAGGCGCTGTCCTCACAGAGGTCACCAGGCCTGACAGGCAAAGGCAGGAGGGAGAGGCTTCTCAGAGGCGAGAGCCATTTGCTTGGCCAGAAATAAACAATGCTACAAGCTAGTAAGGCTGGGACAGGGCTTGGAGGAGCCGCCCACTGTCCGCCCGTGAGACTGGCAGGCAGAGGAGCAGCCCAAGGGAAGGCGGGGGCAAAGGAAGGGACCCAGTCACTTGGGGAGGGGGAGACGCTTGGGAGAGGCTGGGCTGAGCTCCTAAGGGCATGACAAGGGCACAGCTTCACCTCAGGCCCCAGGCCCTGGAGTGGGGAGCTACTGACTTATCTGGCTAAGCACACGGCCCAGCCAGGCGTGGTGCCTCACGTCTGTCAGCCCAGTACCTGGCAGGAAAGTTCCGCAAATTCAAGACTAGTCTGGACTCAGTCCAAACTGCATAGTGAGATCCTGTCATACACACACACCAAAAAAAAAAAAAAAAGGAAAAAAGAAAAAGAAAAGAGAGAAAGATCCCTTGGAAGTGCCCCCCAGGAAGCAAGGACACGGTACGGCCAGTGCTCTGCACCTGCAGGGAGCACCAGGGCAGAGCAGCCCGTTCTGACTCCACAGGGCACAAGTGCACTGAGGCCAGAGGACCCTGGCAGACAGGAAGCTCGCTTGTGACCTCTTCCACCGGGGGCTCACACACGGGCTGGAGAGGATCTTTGGGTCCTCCACACCGTCCTTCGCTCTGTGCTTTTGGTTGTCACTCTACTACAAATGACATGAAGAGCCTTTGGGACAGAGTAAGCACTGAAGCTGCAAGTCACGGGATACAGGTCACGCAGGTGGCTTCAGGGTAGAGGGTGGACAGGCTGGGTGATTTCATTTGGCCTGGCATCGGTGCACAAGCCTGAGATGGGAGCGAGATGGGAAAGCACAAACCCAAGCAACAGAACGTAATTTCTAAACATTTTTATTTCAAATCTCTTTTCACCTCTCCCCAAAAAAGACATGGGTCGGTACAGCAATCATAAAAAGGAGATACAAACACAAGAGTCAAATGTCTCCCGCACCGACTTACAAAAACCGGGAATTGTACATGGGGTTTCCAAACAGGACCTGCAGCAGTTACTAACGTCCCTTGTGAGAGTCAAACATGCCTATGGATACAGTATGTACAGACACCCTCTCTGAAGCTAATCTACAGGGACCCCGCCCAACACCCCTCTACCCCCAGAAAAATACCAACACACCCAAAGTGCATTTGTCTTGTTTATATCAAAACATCTTTCCCTCGCACCCTCGGACCTTCCCACCTTATTTAAGATTGGCCTGCAAGTCTATTTTAACCATTTAGTCATTTTTTATAGTTTATGAAAATAAATTATACAGCAACTATTTTAATAAATTAAGCACAAAAAAGGGAGGAGGAGGACAACTAGACGGGAAGACAAATCCAGGCCCCGCTTTGGCTTGGAGGACAGGTGGCTGGAAAGGCCCCAGTGGTGGCAGGAATGCCCCTTCCCAGCAGAGTTGGTGACCCCAGGATGACACCCCCCCTTCCTTGAAGTCCTTATGAACAACCAGAACTCAGCAGCGGCGACGGCGCTCTGGTCCTGCCTGTCCCTTGAGGGAGCACCTGGGACAGACAAGTCCACATCCCTGACTGCGCAGCATGCGTCAGGGAGAGGACCACAGCTCCGTGTGACAGTTCCTGTCCTCGCACTGTCTCCAGGAGCAGCCGCGATCGCAGTCCAGCTGCAACCTCCTGTTTGCATCTTCCGCCCGCCTGATGCTTCTTGGCTGGGGCACTTCCAAGTCCCCCAAAACCCACTGGGATGAACGAGGAGGCAGGGAACAGATTCAGCATGCAGGACTGGCTTCTGGGAGGTAGATGCAGTGGGGGAAAAGGGGTGCAGAGGGGACAGGGAGAGGGACAGAAGAAACCAGGTGACACCTGCTGGGGAAGCCAAGAAGCAAAGAAAAGGGGAAGGTGAGGATCTGCAGGTAAATCAAGGTTCTTCTCGGGAGGATGAGTCGGTGTTTTAACCCCAACTCACTCCGAGCCCAGCCCCCAGCCCGAGTCTGACCTGGCCGCAGCCTCCCAGGACTCCCTGTCTCTGTGCCAAGCACAAAGCTTCCAATGTCAAAGCAGGACTTATCACGGGACTTGCAGACTTGACCTGGTGGCCCCATAATCCTACAGCTATCATAATGGGGACACTTCTTTTTTTTTTCTTTTTCTTTTTTTTTTAATATAAAAGATTTTACTCCCCAGGAGCAAATAAATCATCTGAACTACTGATAAACACTGCTGCAGTGAAAAGAAAGATGGCTACATGTATGCAATAGCACAATTCAGTGTAAGGACAGCTGCGTGGACAATTAGAGATCAAAACCACCTATCCATTCCCCCTTCCCACAAACCAAACCAAAAGGATTCCCATAGGGAAAAAGTCTAACTCAAAAGCTCCTCCCCTAGGCGCAGGGGCACTGCACTCAACACTAGCAACGAACCAGGCTCCCCTGGGACCCCGACTGGCAGCAGAACTTCCGCAAATGGAGACGCCACGCACCTCCTTTGGCAGCCACAGGGCCACAACCCGGCCCCTCGCTCTGGGGATCGCACCCCCACGGCACTTCAGGCTCTTGCAGCTCCCAAGGCCCCGCCCCCTCCCCGTGTGGCACCCCACGCCACATGCAATTGCCCCAGTGGCCCGAGAGTGCGGAAGGGAGGAGCAGGAATTCAGGTTCTATCCACAGGAGTGGGTGGCCCCCTCTTTCAAAGGCCAGCTGTCACCCACTACGTGGTCCCTAACATCCAAGCCCCTGCCCTCCTACACTCCTCACCAGGAACCACATTTCAAGTAACAGCAGATCGCAGTAGTGGACACCACCGCACAGTCCTCTTGTTGGCACATGCAGCGAGGCGGCACTCACCAGCACCACCCACAGCACGAGGACCACACTGCAGCCCGCCCACCCCTGCCCCTCACCCCGCCAATCACATGCCATCCATGCCACCTATGGCTGCAGCCCACCCTCGTCACTCTGAGAAAGGCTCCAGCAGCTATCGATCAGCACCCTCCCCCGGGGCACAGAGCAGGCCAAAGGCCCACAGGGCGGACCTCACTCCAAAGAGTGGAGCAGAGGTGCCGACCTCACCTCCCACCGCCCACCCCGTGAGCCGTGGCCTCTGCCTGCCTGGGAACCGGACTTCAGTGCGGGTCAGGACTGCGCAGGGCCCAGGCGCCGCCTGGAGCTGCCTGGCTCAAGTCCTGCCCTTCTCCACAGGCTGCGCGGCCCACACCCAAGCCTCATCACCACGGCTCTTCCAGACCATCTGGTCTCCCATCTTGCCCACTCTGAATGTCAACAGTCCCCGCTTCTCTGCCACAGCGCTCTCCAGTGACTTTGCGCATACTCTGAAGGTTCCCTCAGGAGGCAACCATGTCTTCCACCTGGCGGAGCCCACCGCGTCCACCCCAGAGCCATGCGTACAGCCTGCTCTTATTAAACTTATGGGTGGCTGACTGTGGGGTCCCAGACGGTTGCCCAGCCCAAAGGCCCCATTGCAGCCGGGCAGCACTACAGCAGGTGGCACCTTCTGCAGACTAGAAGGACCTTTCTGGGGTCACGTGGTTGGTCCTAGGAGGGTTGAGCACCACAGGAAGTGCACTCTGCTGCTGCAAAGCCGGTTCTGCGCTGGTGCCCGTGGCCAGGGACCTCTGCTCAGCGCTCTGCGTGAGGCCAGTGCTTCCTGGTGAGGAGTCCTCTCCCCAGACCGAGGATGTCACTGACCCTTCGGGATGACGCAGTCCAGGAGCAACCGTGTAGCAGACTAACAAGGGCGGCAGCAAGCCTCCTCCAGCACGCGCACC
This sequence comes from Octodon degus, assembly GCF_000260255.1. Lineage (NCBI taxonomy): Eukaryota > Metazoa > Chordata > Mammalia > Rodentia > Octodontidae > Octodon > Octodon degus. The sequence continues at coordinate 8,052,178 of NW_004524632.1, read as the reverse complement.
GAGAGGCTCTGAGCACCCTGCCTCTTCCTGGGGACCTTCCAGACTCGGGCAGAGCGAGGGCAGCAGACGGTCTGGCAAGGTGTGGGCTGGCAGGAGGCAGGGAAATGACGTAGCCCTTGCCATCTCCCAGCAGCAAGGGGGCCCGTGAGGACCCTGAAGCAGGAACTGGGCTGCCCTCTTCTGCTGTACTCAAGGACCCCGCAAGGCTGGGACCTCATGGGCCCAGAAAGGCAGAGCTCGGCCTCCCCCTCTCCGGGCCTCGTTCTCTCTGGCTGGCAAATGCAGGAGGGCACAGGGCCTCCGGACATGCCAGGTCAGAGCATGGGAAAGCACCCATGTGGCGACAGGACCGCTGCAGCCGACACCTTGAGGGAACCACTTCAGGGTGGCGGGAGAATAGCTCAGTTCAGGTTCCAGAGCAAAATAACACAGCTTCCATGAAGGTGACTCTCAAATGAGGGTTCGAGGCCTTGAAGACAAGAACAGGGTGGCGCTCCTTCCTCCAGCCTACTCCACCAGCTCCACCCTTGTGCGGGCATGCCCTCAGTCCTGCTCCCTGCCTCCCACCCCAGCCTCTTGCCCTCAGAACTGCATGCCCTCCCCATGCCCATCCCACAGGCACAAAGCCCGGCTGCCTTCAACAGGAGTTTCCATACCGAGAAACACAAAAGAGCAAAAACAAAACTTCTAAAAGAAACAGTGTTGAGACTTCTTCCAGATTTCCAGGAGCACTTCTTGTCTGTCCGTCCGCCCATCCATCTGTCTGGCATACAAGGTGGGTGTGATGTGGAGCCCATCCGGGCCGGCTGTGCGCTTTCTCCAAGCCCCAGGCCTGGCGGAGGGAATCCCAGCCCTTCCCGTTCCCACTTTCCTCCTCCACCTCCTCTTCATGTGAACTCCACAGCTCAGACGAGCTTGACAACCAAACGCCTAGGAAAAGAGCAGAAAATTCCATCAACCAGAATGCAGTGAAAAAGCCAGGAATGGAAGCTAGAGGCGGAGAAGGCCACACTGAGACAGTCACCGCCCACTAGGAGGCGCGCTCTGACGGGAGTGCACGCTGCTGCAGTCAAAGCACATCTGCGCGCCCCTCAACACTTGTCCCTCTTTGGTTTTGCACTTTCTATACAATTTGTGTCACCAAGGAAGCGGGGGGGGGGGGGGGGATGGCTCAGTAGAATAAGCACTTCCCTGGCAAGCGCAGGTGCCTGAGTTCAATCCCGGGTTCCACCAAAAAAACCCATCTGTGTTAAGAGGAAGGAGACTGCTGAGCATGGTGGCGCACACTCCAAATTCCAGCACTTGGGAGGCTGCGGCAGGTGGACTGCTGTGAGTCTGAGGTCAGCCTGGGCTACACAGTGAGACCCTATCTCAAAAGATAATACAGCCAGCCAGATAGCGCAGCAGACTAAAGCCCCTGCTAAGGAAGCGCTTATTCTACTGAGCCATCTATCTCCCCGGCCCCTAAAGCGCCTGCTTAGGCAGGGTGCAGGGACCAGGTTCAGTCCTCCTGCTGTGCCAGCAGCACCCTGGGGCACAATGAGAGGGGCAACTAAAACTAGGCGTGGTGACGCATATCTGTAATCCCAGCGCTTGGGAGGTGGAACACAGAAGGATGAGTCTGATCTGTGTAGTGACACCTTGTAGACCCTGTATTAAATACATTTAAAAAAATAAAAATGTTTTAAAAAGATAAAATAAACTGAAAAAGCCCCTAAGAAGGGGCCGGGGAGATAGCTCGGTGGAATAAGCACTTGCCTGGCAAGCTCAAGGACCTGAGTTCAATCCCCGGTTGGGGGGGGGAAGGGGTAAGCCCCTAAGAGCAGGGTGATCCCAGGGACAAGAGAGAGCCGCACAGCTAGCCACGCTTGCCCGTTCTCCTCACGTATACCAGTGATCAGCTTGCACAAGGCTTGGTTCTTTGCTTTTGGCAGTAATATGGACTGAGCCCAGAGGCGCTCTATCAGAGCTACACCGCTATCCCGTCTTCCCTCTTAAAACTTCTTGTTGGGTTGTTGCCTTTGAGACTGGGCCTCACTGTTCAGCCCAGGCTGACCCTGACCCCATGGCCATCCTCCTGCCTCAGCCTCCTGAATGCTGGTTATAGTGAACCACCATAGCAGGCAGCCTTCTTATAATTTTGAGATGGGGTCTTGCTACATGCCCAAATTAGCTACAAACTTGTGATCCTGCCTCAACCTCCACCTTGGCAAATATTAAGTCGGCCTGCCTTTTCTTTTCTTTTCTTTTTTTTGGTGGAACCAGGGATTGAACTCAGGCCCTTGTGCTTGCCAGGGAAGCGCTTATTCTACTGAGCCATCTCCCCGGCCCCTCTGCCTACCTTCTAAACAGGCTCTGTGCCTCCAAAGCAGATGTCACAGGGCTTGGAGGGGCATGTATGGGGCTCAACACAGGCCCCAGGTCCTACCTTGGTGGTCACTGGCAAGGGTCCTCGCTACGTGGAGGGCTCCACCTCTTGCTTCTGTTTGGAAATGAGCTGGGCTTCCTTTAGAGAAAGGTACACCTCTTCCTGAGGGTCATAGTAGTAGAACTTCCGAATGTAAGAGATCAGAGGTCTGTGGAGAACCAAGAGGAGATACACAACACGTTATCTGTACAGAATATCCGAGAAATACCATTCCTTGTGCATGTCCTGCATGGCTGAAGCCACACCAAAGACTGCCAACCCTACTGACTGCTCTCTTCCTGCTGCCTCCCTCCCCTCGCCGTGCCCTTGAACACTTGTCCCTCTTTGGTTTCGTACTTTCTATACAATCTGTGTACAGAACAGAACTCCCCTGAACTCTTTTCTTTAAAAAATGTATTTAGTACAGAGTCTCACTACACAGATCAGACTCCTGTACTTCAGCCTCCCAAGCACTGGGGTTACAGGCGTGCAACACCAGTGTGCCCCAGGGGCGGGGCCGGCACGGCAGGCCAGGGATCGAACCCTTGGTCCCTGCATCTGCCTAAGCAAGTGCTTTAATCCGCTGAACTATCTGGCCGGCCCTTCCCCTGAGCTCTTTACAGGGCCTGTGGGAGCTGGCCTCCCTGCTTCCTCTGGCTCTAGTGCCAGTAGAGCTATACAATAAGACTGGACAAGCGAAAGGAGGACGTTTCCACCGGACTCTAACACCCTGCTCCCACCTTCGCCCTCGGGACCCGTCATACTTAGGCAGTGGGAGGTCTGGGATGTGATCTATCCGCACGAGCTGGCGGATCCGGAATCGGCAAAGGTGCTGGAGGGATTTGACGTTGCTGAATCGGGACACAGGGTAGAGCAGCTGAACTGGAGTTGGAGGCAGCCCTTCGGGAGGAAACAAAGAAAGTACAGGGGACACAGTTGAGCACAAATCCTTCAGGACAACACGCAGGGTGGGGCGGGGCGGGGTGGGGCAGCCCCTCACAGCCCTGCCCACAGAGGGCGCTGCTTTCTGCTTGCAGAAAGATGACTACAGATTTCACCTTAAAGGGAATCAGTTCTCTGCACAAGGCCACTCTGGTACCCTTCTTGTTTTCTGAGACACAGTCCTGCTATGTAGGCCAGGCTGGCCTTGAACTCACAGCGACCCTGCCTCAGCCTCCTAAGTGCTGGGATTATAGACATTAGGCAACCCATCAAACTAGAAGGGCGATTTTTTCTTTTCTTTTTGAGATAGGGTTTTGTTCTGCAGTTCAGGTTGGCCTTGAACTGTGTGACCCAGAAAGGCCCTGAAGTCATGAGATCTGTTATGGTTTGTGTCTAGCTGTCCCCCCAAAGCCTCATGCAACCATGGGGAGGCCTCTAAGTTTGTGATTAATTCATGATCCAATGCTGGGACTGTGGGTGCGAGTGCTACGCCTCCAGATAGCTGGAACACAGTATAAAGGAAGGGAGAGAGGCCTGCCTCTGCCTCTGCTGTCCCTTTCTGCTCCTGCTGTTTTGCCGTTTCCCACCACAATGAACGGCTGCCCTCTTCTGTGTGCCGCTCTACCTTGGAGCTAGCCGAGTGTGGACTGAAATCACCACAAACTGTGAGCTAATTTACCTTTCCTTCCTTAATTTAGGGTGTCAGTTATTTTGTCCCACCAATGAGAGAAAAGTAACTGAGACAGGATCCTCCTGCTTTAGCCTCCCAAGTGCTGGGATTACAGGCATGTGTCACTACACCCAACTCTAGAGGATACTTATTTTATTTATTGGTACTGGAAATCAAACTCCTCATGACCTTGCACTTGCCAGACAGGCGCTATGCCACTGAGCTATATCTCCAGCTAGAGGGTGCTTTTATTTTTTTTTAAATAATTTTATTGAGAAACAGATAGCAATGAGATAGTTTCAAAACCAATTACTAGCACAGTTTCAATAATGAATACATTGCATATTGTTGTCTTAGTGGTTTAGAGGGTGCTTTTAAAAGAATGGCATTTGCAGCAGCTCAGGACAGACACCCACAGGAACTGAAGTTGGAAGTAGGAACATCTCAGTTTCAATAAACAAGGGGAGGGAGGAAGGTAAACAAGCATACTAGGGCCCAGGAGATGGCTCAGTGGAATAAGCACTTGCCTGGCAAGCGCAAGGGCCTGAGTTCAATCCCTGGTTCCACCAAAAAAAAACAAACAAAAAAACCCCCAAGCATACTATTGGGAGAATGAATCTGAAATAAAAAT
>NW_004524632.1:8045041-8046028 GCF_000260255.1 Octodon degus | reverse complement strand
TGGCTGGCATGTGGTGCTGGGGGATCGAACCGTGGTCCCTGTGCTTTGCCAAGCTTGTTCCAAGTAGGCGCTTTAGACCACTGAGCCATCTCGCCAGCCCCTGTCTTATTCTTTCACTAACAATATCCATGTTTGTCTTAGTAAACTGTCAGACAAACAGCTTGCATGGCTGGCTGCGACCCTGCTTGGTAGTCCCTGCTTGGTAGTGTGGCAGCAGACGGCACCTTCCTGCAGCTGCTCTGACACCTCGGGATTTGGCACATGGGACTTGGGCCTGAAGGGCTCTGTCACCACCACACACACCAGCCTCCTGCTGCTAAATTTTAGCCTTGGGGTTCACAAAGAACAATTTGAAACCTGTGAATTCTCTCCCGGCCCCAACCTGTGAACCCTTTGATGCCCCCATGTCAGTCTCACCATCACCATCCCACCTCCCCCGACTTCCCCGGCGCAGCAGAGGAGGAGCCTGCAAGCTGCGTGGAGAGGGGGCGGCCGCTGCCAGGAGGGATGGGACGCCAGGCAGCCAGCAACTTCTGACTGACTGCCTCGCCGGGGATTCCCTCCTCAGACCCAATTCCAGCTATATAACCACACTTTTTTCCCTCTACAAGCACCAGGTTGGGGTAAAAACTCGAGGTTTAAGTACCCAGACACCCAGGTCTCTACTCTAGACAGCAGGGCCCGGCAGGAACCACACCGGCATCAGGACCCCACCGGGAGCCGTACTCAGGACCTTGCACTTGCCAGGCAGGTGCTGTGCCACTGAGCTGCCTCCAGGCCTGACTTTTTTCTATTTCTATTTTTTTTTTATTTATTTGTGTGTGTGTGTGTGTGTGTGTGTGTGTGTGTGACCACCTCAGCCCACCAGGGGGCGGGGCTGGCTGGCATGTGGTGCTGGGGATTGAACTGCGGTCCCTGTGCTTTGCTAAGCTTGTTCTAAATAGGTGCTTTAGACCACTGAGCCATCTCACCAGCCCCTTTTCTCTC
>NW_004524632.1:8043959-8044689 GCF_000260255.1 Octodon degus | reverse complement strand
CACCAGGGGGCGGGGCTGGCTGGCATGTGGTGCTGGGGATTAGAACCGCGGTTGCTGTGCTTTTGCTTAGCTTAGCTTGTTCTAAGTAGGTGCTTTTAGACCACTGAGCCATCTCACCAGCCCGTGTTTTTTGCCTTTTTGAGACAGGGTCTTGCTATGCAGTTTAGGCTGGGCTTGAACTCACTTTGTAGCTCAGGCTGGTCTCAAACTCGAAACAATCTTCCTGCCTTAACCTCCTGAGTGCTCTGACGACAGGTGTGTGTCACCATGCAGACCCCATTTCCTTGGAAGTAAAAAAATTAACTAGAGAGGTGAGAAGACCTAAGTGAAATCTTCCAAGAAGGAAAAACATACAATATCAAGTTAGAGTAGGCCGGGGAGAAAGCTTAGTAGAATAAGCACTTGCCTGGCAAGCACAAGGGGCTGAGTTCAATCCCCGGTACCACAAAAAAACAAAGAAGTCAGAGCAGTCTGCACTAACGGTAAAGCACTGCTGTGTAACATCCTGCTCCTCCTCAACCTGAGCCAGCCTGGGGAAAATTAGATGGTGTGAACTGCACACCTCACATTTCCAGGGAGCAGTACAGGTAGAGGGCACATTTATTTTCCCTCACAAACCCTATCTGCTTCTTGGCCTATTTACTACATGTTATTTTCATGATTTAAAAAGAGACAGCTAGGCTTGTTAGCTCATGACTGTAATCCTAGCACTTGGGAGCCTGAGGAAGGA
>NW_004524632.1:8040220-8041914 GCF_000260255.1 Octodon degus | reverse complement strand
TAAATAAATAAATTTTTGTACTTTGCTAAAACTTCTTTTCCCAGGATCTATAAAACATTAATTTGTTTTTATATTTTACTATTTTTTTGCTTTTGTTTTTGTTTTTACATCAAGTAATCTAGGACTATCATTGTTTTCTAGACCAGGCATTTGCTTGGTACATAAGGTTCAAAGTTTCTTTTCCTTTTTTAATTTATTTTATATTTTACAATGGTTTTTTTCATAGTTACTTAAAGTTTTTTGATGTTTAGATATTTTTCTTCGGCAAAGCACGAGGTTCTTTCCGTGGTCCCAGTTGGAATTGGCAGAGGCCTGCTCACTGCTTTCTGAGCAGCCTCTTCAGCTGGTGGCATGCCCAGTCTCAACTGCCATCTCAGTGCACCCCAGGGGCGAGGCCAGCACGGCAGGCCCGGGGATCGAACCCTTGCCCTCAAACTTATGATCCTCCTAACAGCCTTGTGAGTACCTAGGGTTGCAGGAATCCTCCACTTTACCCAGATTAATAAGTGAGTTTTAAGTGATTTAAATTACATCTTAACAAAGAAGGAAGACAGGGAGGGAGAAAGGAACTATATGACCATGAAGTGGCTGCTTCTAGAACGGGCAGGGCTGCGTGAGGTTCGCAGCGGAGTGTAACAGACCGAGCCTGCTGGGGCAGTCTGCCTCCCCCACTGGGACAAGCACTGAGCATGTCTGTTAGCTTGTAAAGAGCACATGTTTGTTCTGGTCCACAGGTTTGGGAGGGTCTGTCCATACCGTGGGATGTGCCCACTGCCCGGCACCCCGAAAGCGGAGACAGAGATTGGGCACTAAGCGTTTCCCACAGGCAGGAGAAATACTTCCTAGGTAGTCTTGCTAAAATGACAAAGCACACCTGTGACCCAGCACTCTGGGAGGCTGAGGCAGGAAGATAAACTGTTCAAGCCCACCCTGAACAACTTACTGATTTAACAACTGTTTCAAAATTTAAAAATGGGAGGCTGGGGCTGTAGCTCAGGAAAAAGCGCTTGTCTAGCATGCACAGGGCCATGAATTCAATCCCCAGTACCACGAAAATAAAAAATAAAAAAATGGTTAGGGATGTAGCTCCGTGCACGCCTGTCATCCCAGCACTTGGGAGGCTGAGGCAGGAGGATCACTGTGAGTTTGAGCCCAGCGTGGGCTACAAATGACTCAAGGCCATACTGAACTGCATAGTAAGAACTTGTTTCAAAACAACAACAAAATGTTTGGGATACAGCTCAGCGAGAATGCCATGGGTTAAGCCCCCAATAGTAACAGTGAAATAATACTAAATAACCTCCAACAGGAAAACCCAGGGATAAATCTAACTGCAAACACAAGTGAGCAAAGCTCAGAGCTACTGGAGGGTCATGCAGGCAAAACAAGAAGGGAGCCCATAAATGGCTCAACTCTGGCCTAAAGACAGAGGCACCTTCTTCCCAGCAGAGGTGCTGCCCAGGGGTAAGGAAGAGCCCAAGGCCAAGTCCTGATAAGCTAAGTAACCTTCTGGGTAAGGCTCTTAACCTTTCAGCCTCAGTTACCTCATCCAGGAAATAGCTTTATCTGAGGTTGTGGCTTTTTTTTTTTAAAGGCAGGGTCTGGCTGTGTAGTTCAGGCTGCCCTGGAACTCACTTCATGGCCCAGGCTGACCTCAGCCTTCTAAGTGTTGGGATTACAGCCATGTGCCACCA
>NW_004524632.1:8028403-8038690 GCF_000260255.1 Octodon degus | reverse complement strand
CTTATTCCACTGAGCCATCTCCCCAGCCCTGCTTAGCAACTTAGGAAGACCCTGTCTCTAAACAGTATAAAAAGGCCTGGGTAGCTCAGGGTGGCAACGAGGACTCAGTTCCGAGCATGGGGCACATCTATACAACAAATGCAGAGTCCCAGCATCCCGTCTCTGCAAGCAGAACAATGCTGAGTCCAGGAGTCCTCTGTGCCCGCTGCCTGGTTTGTGCCCAAGCAAGGCTGGCTCTGCCCTTTCTGTCACTGCCATGCTGGGGAGAGCGCTGAGAAGAGCTCTTGCCCTTGTTCTTCCAGCTGGCCCTCTGTGAGACGATGAGCAAGGTCAAGGGCCGTGACGTGGTCAGCATCTTATACTAAATTACAAATTACACGTTTATTAAACAAATATCCCCACAAAGCCACAAACTTGAAAAAATTGCCAGGCAGAGTCACTTCCTACAATCAACCTCCCAGACCTGACTGGGTTGATGGTGCTGAGGTGAGGACAGCTGAAGTGTGAACGAGAGCAGTTCACATCCTGTTAGGCTGTGATGGGACATGGGACATCGCTGTCACCTGGGAGTCCTGTGCCTGAGGTATCCCGGCTGCCGCTTCTGTTTTGTGAGGAAGACCTGGCATCTGCCTAAGTAAGAACTGGAACCAGGAAAAAGCCCAGAGTTCTCAGCTCAGCTCAGGTTCTGCTCGTGCCCTCCAAGTTCCTCGTACTCGTGCACATGTCACTGTGTTTTCTGCAGTGATATAAAAACAGGTCCTCTGCCCAGAAGTGACCCAGACACCTCCCTGAGCAGGCAGACACGGCCGGCTTGGCACCAGGGCATCCAGGGGAGAGAAGCCTGCGTGGACAAATGAGCTGGGATGAAGGAGAAACAGATCTCCCCTCTGACATAAAGGAGCCCACCTTGGGCAGAGCCGCAGCACAGCCCGCCAGCAGCTCCGCGCGAGTCCAGCCGCACACTCACACCGCTTCCTGCAGCCAAGCGCTGCTTTCCCTGTGCCCGAGCAGTGGCCTACAAGCACTCACTGTTCTGTCCCACACGTGGCCTCAAGTTGCCACCCCAGTCACACCGACACACCACAGAGCAGCACTGTTCACGCTTCGCCGGGATGTCAGTGGCAAGAGCCCCTCATCCACACAGCCACAGAAGCAAAGACACTTCTTCCTCATCCACGTGTGCCCACGTGTGCAGGCTTACTTGGCAGAGCAGGGCATGGCTTGGCTACCGGGCTCAGCAGGAAGAACAGCTGCTCTGAGGGCCAGGAGAGAACTTCAAGGAAGCACAGCCTCTGCTGAAGGGCTACACTAGATCACACCCAAGGCGAGTGACATAATTTCTTTCTTTCTTTTTTTTTTTTTTTTCCTTTGGGCAGAACCAGGGATTGAACTCAAGCCCTTGTGCTTGCCAGGGAAGGGCTTATTCTACTGGGCCACCCCCCACCCCCACCCCAAGGCGAGTGATATAACCAAGCACCCTCAGCCTTACCTGGAACCCTGGATCTCAGGAAATAGAGGAACTTCCCGTTCTTGGAGTGCATGATGGCTCTCTTGATGAACTCTACCACGGACTGACAGCGATCCTCAAATTTGGGATGACACCACAAGCTAAAGGTTCCTGCCATGGAAAAGGAAGCCGTGAACTCTCTACCGTCGTGCTCACCAAGTGGATAATGACTCTGGACAGAGCTATTTGCGGGCGGGCACTCCAGGTCCAAGGTACCAAAGCCACCTGGTCCTGCTTATTCCACAATCAATGGGAAGAAACATCACTTCAATTTAATAAGACATAAATTAGGTCTTAAAATATTCTTAGGGGGCCAGCCAAATATCTCAGCGGACTAAAGCACCTGCAAGCAGGTGCAGGGGCCAGGAGTTCAATCCCCAGGCCTGCCGTGCCAGCCCCGCCCCTGGGGCATGCTGAGACACAATTGAGATTGGGCATGGAGGCGTGTGCCTGTAATCCCAGCTCTTGGGAGGCTGTAAACAGGTGGATCACTACAAGTCTGATCTAGTACTGAGACCCTGAACACTCTGTAGACCCTTCCCTAAAATTAAAAAACAAAACAAACAAAAAGCAAACACCAAAAAGAAAACCGTGCATGGTGGCACATGCCTGTAATCTGCACTCGGGAGGGTGAGGCAGAGGGACAACATTAGTTCAAGGCCTGCCTTGGCTGCATAGCAAGACCCTGTCTCAAGAAAAAGAACCACCCAGGGCCAGGGAGATAGTTCAACGGCATGGCGCCTGGGTAAAGTTCTGAATTTTTTTTAAAAATGTATTTTAGTTTAGGGTCTCACTACACAGATCGGGATCATAGTAATCTTGTTTTCAGCCTCTCAAGTGCTAGGATTACAGGCAGGCGCCACCACGCCCTGTGCCCTGTCTCAATCACTGGCTCAGCACATCCCAGAGGCGGGGCCAGCACAGCATGGGGGGGATTGAACCCTGGTCACTGTGCCTGCCTTAAGCAGGCACTTTAGTCTGCTGAACTATCTGGCCAGCTGTTGGTTTTTTTTAAAAAAAACATTTATTTGCTTATTTATTTATTTGGTACAGGGTCTCGCTATACAGCTCAGATTTGCAATGACCCTCCTTTCTTAGCCTTCCCAGCACTGGGATAACAGGGGTACAGCACCATACCTGGCCTCGGTGGCCTGGGGTTCTGGGGCTGGTATAGCACATGCTACCAGGAATTGAACTGGGGTCTCTGTGATTGCTAGGGAGGTGCTTAGACTACCAAGCCATCTCCCCAGCTCCCAAAAGTCCTAAGTTTGATTCCAGTTCCAAAAGAATATTTTTATTAAATAATAAATTTAAGTCAGAAAAAATATAAAAAGACTCAAGTATGAACACTCATCACTAATGACACTTTCCCTCGTGTACATACAGACCCAGTATAAAGAAGGGGAGAATGACCACCACAGCCAAGTGTGTATCACGACGCCACAGCAAGACTCAAGGTTCCCAGTGTCCGCAGAACAGGTGAGGACAAAGCTGGCCAGCAGTGTGGTGGATCTCATCCAGCGTGTCAGGCACAGAAAATCAATCTGTCCTTAGCTTCTAAGGCCCCTTACAAAGTTCCTACCTCAAACCTGAGTTTCAACCAGGCATGGTGGCACATGCCTATAATCCCAGCACTTAGAATTTGAGACAAGAGGATTGCTGTGAGTTTGAGACAAGCCTCTGGGCTACAAAAGTGAGCGCAAGGCCAGCCCAAACTGCATAGTGCAAGTACAACACTGTCTCAAAAAAAGAAAAGAAAAAGAAAAAAGGGACCAGAGATGGATTCCCCAACACTACAAGTTACACCAGACCTGCCCCCTGGGCACAGTGAGCTGGCCGCTGAGACCAGGCATGGTGGCACACACGTGTAATCCCAGCTCTGGGGAAGCTGAAAACAGGAGGATCACTATGAGTCCCAGTTGCATGAGACCCTGTACTAAATACATAAAACAAAAACAAAAAACAAAACCCTGATAATCTCAAAGGCAAAAGGGAATCTTGAACAGCCCTGACTTAAAAAAAAAAAAAAAAAAAAAAAGCATTACATTCCAAAATAATTACAAACAATGACAATACAAAGAAGAACTGCAGATGAGGGCTGCCCACAGTGCAGGAGACAGACGGGACAGGGCGGCTCACACCTGTCCCCCCAGCACCTGGGAGGCTGAACAGGATAATCACTAGGAGTCCGCTAGACCCTCTAGAGCCTGTAGACCCTGTCCTACATACAAGAAAAAAGAAAGAACTACAGATCTGAGTCTCCCCGGCTACTCCTGAAGTGCTAGCTTAGGTATCATTTATAAAGAGAGGCCAGGTCAGCAGTTCAAGTGCTCTCTCAGAGGAGAAAGTCTACCCTGAGAAGTGCTGCGCCGCGCCGCGCCGCGCCACCAGGCCTTCTGCAGCAGGAGCTGGACGGCTGTCTCCCAAGGTGAGGCACCCCAAGGCACAGAGACAGCGCTGTGATCTGAGCCTCAGGCCTGAGCGTGCGAGAGACGCCCAAAGGCAGCCTGTGTCCAGTGTGGCCATGTGCAAGCACGAGTGGCTGCTCCTGGCGCAGGGGTGCAAGACTGGTACGGTGAGTCCCCGAGCGAGGAGTCAGATGCTGAGCCTGAGGGGGAAGGTTTCCAGGAGAAAGCACAGATCAGGGTGTGCGGCGGGGCTCTGGAGCCAGAAGGGTCCCTGAGAGGGACTCCTGGGACGGAACGATGGGCAGTTGTCCCTCAGAGGTGCTGTGGAGCTGCCACATTTTTCAGGACAGCCTCCCTCTACAGCCAATCCAGGAATCTGCTGGGAACTCAAGAGTCCAGTCTCCTTCGCCCGGAGGCTTTCTAGATCCACCCACATGGTGGCCTACTGTCTCATGATTTCCTTCCTCCCAGGCTTGTCATTTGTAAAATTAAATTTTTAATTTTAAATAAATAACAAGAGAAGTACTCGGTGCAAATTGGACGCTGGAAGCGCTCAAGGCTTCTAGTGCAATCTCCACTCATTCAAGGAGGAAGTCGCTTTGAGTAACAGTAACCACGAGTGCCTCTGGGCAGCTCGCCTATTAGCAGTTTCAAGGTCACACATTTGTCCATGTTCGCATGGCCCAGTCACTTATCATCTGCACAGGTTTGACAAAATTTTTCACTTGCAAATGTTTTGTTTTGCATTTTGATGTTTGTCTATTTAATTCTGGATTTTAGGAACTGCAGGAAATCAGGCAGCCCCCCTCCAAGTTATCTAACTCATTCTCAGATCTCTGTACACTTTTTATTTAATCTTATATTTATTTGGAACAAGGTCTTGCTATGTACCGAAGGACTTGTAGTGACCCTCCTGTCTCAGCCTCCCCAGTGCTGGGATTACAGGCGTGCACCACCATGCCCAGTCTCAGTGGCCAGCACAGTGCACCTTGGGTTCCAGGGCCAACATGGCATGTGGTACTGGGGACCAAACCTGGATCCTTGCACTTGCCAGGCAGGCACTTAGACCACCGAGCTACCTCCCCAGCTACTCAAGCTCCTTTTCTAAGTGGGACTCAAAAAACCACAGCCACAGCTTTGCTGACTTACAGCTACTTCCTGTCTCACAAGAGTCAGTCCAAAGAAAAGAAGCTGAGGCAGAGAAGGTGCTTCAGTGCCTCAGAGGCACTTGGAGGGGCAGGGCTGTGTGAGGTGAGATGTACAGGGGAGACTGAGGACGGGAGGGGGAGCTCTGAAACGACCCCACATCCTCCAGGCTTTGTTTCTGCTACTTTATATAGAGGTCCCGACAAAAGATGGATTTCCAACTCTATCACCAAAGTCCATCAGGGATTTCTAGCTCTATCACCAAAGTCCATCAGGGATTTCCAGCTCTATCACCAAAGTCCATCAGGGATTTCCAGCTCTATCACCAAAGACCATCAGGGATTTCCAGCTCTATCACCAAAGACCATCAGAAGTTTCTGGCCCAAGTCAAATCCGAACGGCCCAGTGCAAAATAAAGCCAGAGAGCTGTGCTCAACAAGACAGCTTCTCAACATGACTGGGACACAGGACACTACAAATGAAGTGGACATGCTAGGACAGCAGGGGTCTTAAGCACCAATTCCACAGACTCACAGCGTTCAGATGACTGTTTCTTCAGACTCCAGACCTGATCAACGGGGGAGGAAACTGTCACTGCACACTGCTTGGACCAGCAACGAGACTCACAATGATCACAGGATCCCTGAATGCTAAATTTAATCTGTTGCATGTTTTTGTGGTGCTGGGATTGAACCCAGGGCCTTGTGCTACAAGGCAAGGGCCTACCACTGAGCCACACCCTCCCAGCCCTGCTAAGTTTTATCTGGAACAAAGCTCAGGAGAGCTGAACGGGTCCTGCACCCAGAGCCTCTGATGATTCTGTTCCCCACACTCAGGAGACAAGAGGCAGCGGAGACCTGACTGCGGCCCTTGCTCCCTCCCCTTCGCTCTCCTTCCAGTCAGCGAGTCCATGAGATGTTCCCCGTGCTAGGTCTCCTCTAAATCCTCCCAGGCAGAGACAGAGGAGGGCAAGGGCAGAAGCCTCCTGCAGCCTGGGCTCTCACCTCGGTAGTGCTCCATCCTAGTGTGGTGGGTGATCCCCTGGGACCGGAAACTGAGGCTCAGGATGTAGCGCGGGTCAGAGCTGTCTCGCACCAGGAAAGAACCATCTGGCTTCCCTTTCAGCTTCATCTCTGCGTCTTCCCAATTCATTGGTCCCCAATACCAACCACACTGTCAGAGACGGGAAACAGTCAAGTCATTAAGAGAGCAGAGAAATGGCAAGGTTTTTGGCACAGCCCATCATATAGGGGTAGACACTATACCATTCTTCACAAGATCTGCACAGGTGAGTGAGGGAGATAGCTCAGTGGCTCAGCACATGCCTAGCAAGCACAAGGTCCTTTGTTTGATTACCAGTATAGATAGATAGACAGGTAGGTAGTAGACATAGAGGGAAAAGCCACTTCCAGGGTCTCTACCATGAGCAGTGAACACCAGGCTCACTGCACTTACTATTCGTCCCTCGCTGTAACAGAGACTACTTGTACAACTCCATGACCAAGGCCTTACGAAGAACAGAGGAGGGACTGCGTGAGCTGCGCTACTGTTATCGGCCTTCCTTCACTGTGTACACTTCCCCTGTACTCCACTTCATCAAGTCTCTGATGGCACTGACCAGTCACTGCAAATACAGAGGTCAGGAAATCTGCTCTCGTCCAAGAACAGTCCTGGCGGGGCCAGGGAGATGGCTCAATAGAATAAGTAACTGCATGGCAAGCACAAGGGCCTGAGTTCAATCCCCGGCTCCGCAAAATAAAAATAAATAAATAAATAAATAAATAAAACTGTTATCAATGTGATTTTTTTTTTTTTTTTTTTTTTAAAGAAGAGTCTTGGTGGCCTGGCGCAGCGCCTACCTTCTCCAGCTCGCGGAGGCTGGCTGCGAAGCTGCTCGAGTCGGGCCGGTAGAGGGGACACTGCAGGTGCTGCTGTGGCTGGCTGTGCAAGGACTCGGGGGCACGGAGTGGAGCAATCCGGGGAAACGCATCTATAGGCCAAGACAGCGGGGTCACCTGTTGGCCCTCACTGCTCCCACCCCAGGCACACCAGCCCCCCAAGAGAGATGCTAACTGAAGAGGGCAAGGCATTAGAAGCTAAGCTGAAGAGGTGAAAGCCAAAGCCGGGGGGGGGGCTGGATGGGCTGGAACGAAGCTGCGTGGCCGTGTGTGCGCCGTGACGTAAAAGCCGTGTGAGCTGTGAGGATGGCGGGCTCCACGCAGAGCGCGGCTGCTCACTAACCTGACTAAGGTGACCACTGCGGGCCTTCACCAGCCTAGAGCGATGCCAACTTCTCTCACCTCGAAGTGCAGCGCCGGTAAGGCAGCCTTGGAAATAGTGACTCGCTTACTTGCCCAGGAAGAGTAGGGACTTTGCCAGGCAAATAGAAAAAAATGCAGATGTCACTCATTTTACTCCTTCAGTACTGGAGGCTGGCAAAGCAGGCACGAGCTACTTAAGTGCTTGGTGCATACTTAAAAGGCTGCAGCAAATAAACCACAAGACTCTGAGCCCAGCGACACTGAAAACCTTTTCACTACCCTGGCATTAAGGTGGTTTCTTTTCTTTTTTTTTAAAGTGGTTTATTAAGCAAAGTCTAATTCAGAGATTGGCAGTCCAGTCTCAGCAGCCAGATGAAAAATTCAATGGTCTTTTATTCGTAAGAAAAATCACTTCCCACCGTAAGAAAAAAGGGTCAGAAAAAAACAGTTCTCCGTCTCCTTTCAAGGAGTTCTGGTCCGGCCAAAGGCAGAGATGTAAGCTCCCAGGACTGTAATCTGACAGCAGATTTCTCCCAGCCCTGACTCTCCAAGTCTCACCTCTAAGCTAAGCTAACCTGGGGCATGGGGCGGAGGAGGTGGAGGAAGGGGAAAAGACTGCAGGGAGGACCCCATCGGAGCCACAAGGACAGATGTAGGCAGCGTCCCACTGATATCATCTAGAAAAAAGAACAAAAGCAAATGTTCAGATGCAGGCAGCGGGAGGGGGCCTCACTTCAGGCTGTCCTCTGGGCAGGCCTGGCCTCCGCTGTCTTCTCACCCAGAGGCAACAGTCAGCCATCTAGCTCCAGGGCTTGTCCAGAAGCAGGAGTGAAGGCATCCTAGGCAGCCCACAGCAACAGACCCAGGGTAAGGGGGTGGAAGGCTAGCTAACAAATGGAAGTGCTGCAGCATGCAGGCAAGAGCCCCCTTCAACACTTGGGACAGAAAAGAACCAGTCACCACCACTGGAAACCCCAAAGACTGCCAGGTAGTCTCCTGGCAAAGAGCAAGCACCCAGAGCGCCCCCTCCCGCTGGGGCAGCACAGCAGAGGGGAGGATGTGGTACCTAGGAGGCTGAGGCTTCTTCTCGGAGGAGGAGGGGGAGTTGGAGGGTGTGGGGAGCTCAACCCCCGCTGAGAAATGTCCACATCCACAAGTGACACTGTTTCACCTGAGGGAAGCACAAGCAAGCGTGTCACCAAAGCCCCTTGTCCAAGAGCAAAGGGGAGCAGAGGGCAAGCAACAGAGGCAAGAGGTCACAGCTTTCACAGAGTTTATATTTTCAGTTTATATTTTAATGTTGCCCCAGTTAAGCAAATAAACAATTAAGCGCCCAGTTCTCCCAGGGCTGGAGTCACCCTGAGCACAATCAGCTTAAACTTCAGTCACTCTTTTACCCTGGTAAAAGCCAAGCGGTCTTTTGGGAGAAAAACCTGGGACCACCTAATGCCAGTCCTACCCCAGCTACCTGAAAAAGGCCGACAACCTTGAGTCCAATGGATCACCTTGACTGAACGGACCCTGCACTACGGCTTTACCACTGGCACACGGACTTCCACCTTAGGCAGCCAGGCAGGTGGCTTGCTAGGCCGCAGGAACAGGAAAAAGTCAAGTGCCAGAAAACTGCAGAGAACTGCAGCATGCAGACAGATTTCAGCATTAGTTTAGCCAATTATCTTCAACTAAAATTTCCAGAGTATTCACCTAAAAGAGAATCTACCTGGGATGTTAATTAGCAGGGCATGGTGGCATCTGTAATCTCAGCTCCTCAGGAGGCTGAAGCAGGAGAATCACAAGTTCAAGGCCAGCCTGAGCAACTCAGGAAGAACCTTTCTCAAAAACAAAATAAAAAGGGCTCAGTGGTAAAGCACTTGCTTAGTATGTGGGAGGCCCTACCTAGATTCTGATCAAAGTGTCACAAAAAATTTTAAAAGGAAGTTCGTTCCTCATAGCTGAGGCTTCCCAGTCTGAAAGAGAACTCACAACCCTAATGACTAAACTCCCAGACAGTCACAGGCCCAGGCGCCCGGGGCAGCTCTCTCGCAGGAGCGCAGCAGGGTGGCACGCAGCGCCTCTGCCTGGAGCCGCCCATCACCTCCTCTCCACCTGAGTCTCCAAAGAAGGACATGTATTTTATTGCCTTGATGGCTTCGAGTATGTTCATTTTGGCAGGTCTGATCTGTGGTCAGAACCCAGGATTTCGCTTCCTTAGCTACTAGCCCTTTTGAGTGTTTTTTTCCAATACCCTTTTCTTATACCTTTGAACTGGCCCTTCAGTTTATATTTTAATGTTGCCCCAGTTAAGCAAATAAACAATTAAGCGCCCAATATCTCTAAAAGGCCAGGAAGTAGGTTTACAGAATCTGCAGTTTTTGCAAAAGTTTTAAGCACTAATGAAGGAGAGGGACCTGGGGAGGGGAGCTCAGTGGAAGAGCAACATCACATAACATGTTCAAGGCCACAGGTTTGGGCTCCAGTACTAAAAAAAAAAAAAGAAAGAAAGAAAAAGAAAAAAAAACATGCAGAGTGTTCTAGAAGTCATGAGTAAAACACTAGAAGCACAGTCGGCAACTGAGAACCTCTCTCCCCGAGCAGTACGCCGGGCGGGCCAGCAGTGATGCCGACAGGCCAGAGAAGCGCCAGTTGTTGGTGCAGCACCTAAACAGAAGGCGCGAGGCCAGGGAGCCAAGGCCAGACCTGGACCTGCACAGCGGGGGCTACCTGCCTCACGGGAAATAATCACTCCTAGAAAAACATGGTGCAGAAGGACAAGATCCCTTCACTCCAGGCTCAGGATAAGAACAAGGACCTTCTCTCTCCAGCAGACGTCCGCACAAGGAGAACCGCTTATTCTCAGAGCGCACCACAATCTACACCACTGGGCGTCTCATGGCTTAACACTGTCCTGGAACTCTCCATTCCCACATCATAATTCTTTCAATCACTCTTCTTCTTCTTCTTTTTT
>NW_004524632.1:8026695-8028033 GCF_000260255.1 Octodon degus | reverse complement strand
TCCTCCTGCCTCAGCCTCCTGAGTGCTGGGATTACAGGTGAGCACTATCATGCCCTGTGACACTGGGATTTTTTAAAAAAAGCTTCTCAGTCACAACCAGTGAGAGTGCTCAGTTTCTGAGACTTGGGGCAGTGTGGGAAAGACCCCTTTCCTATGGCTTATTCAATCAGCTTCACATTCCACCCAGAGAAACTCGTCTTCGCTAAGAAAGTTACCCATAGCATAAGCAGGGCTGGGGGTGCAGTCAGCGGCGAGCACCTGCCCAGCATGTGTCTGACATGCAGCTCAGTCCCCAATACTACTGCTGGGGGGAAGCAGCCACCCACTGCACAGAGGGCAATGGGCAGCTTGCCTCTGCTATCCATTGCATTCCCTGCTGCAAGAGGAACAGCTTAAATTAGATACCACGAAGAGCCCTAACAGCTGCAAGAACTGCTAGCCCCTAAAATGGGTAATCCCCTTTGCCCAAAGTCTTTAAAAATAGACCCCATGTACATGGATCATTTTTATTAGATAACCTATGAACTCCCTTGGAAGCAGGGACAGGAGCTATATGACTTCAAGAGTCATTTATGCATAGTGAGCCTATAAATTTGTAACTCCTACTTTTAATTTATATGAGATGACCCTGAACTAAGCACTTATAACTGCCAGGGCTGCGCAATTACCAACAAGCAGCCCTCAGCACCCCAGCTAAAGCATCTCAAGGCAGGGATATCTCTCTGCGTCCGAAAAACTGCCTCACCTAAAACCCAAACGACATAGAATGAAAGAAATGACTGCAGACGGGCGAGTCTCCAGAGAGTTGATCAAAAGCATTTTGTTAAGACACTGATGGCCTGTTTTATGTTCATCTTGGCAGGTCTGATACGCAAGTCAGAGCCCAGGATTTCTCTACCTGAGCCCTTAGAGAGTTCTTTCCAATACCATTTTCTTACCCAGGGCTAAAGAGCCCATCAGCCGATATTTGAACCCTTCCCAGTTAAGAAAATGAGGCTACCAATATTGCTAAAAGGCCTGACTCTTAGAACACTTCTGCTTTCAGAGGTCAGACAAAAGGAAAACATACTCTTACCTGTGAACAGGGGGCTGAAGGAGACCGGAGAAAAGGCACTTTGAGTTCTTGTCAACCTGGGTTTCCTAGGGGTAAGAATGCAGAGACAGAAAGGGAGACATGAACACATGCACTCCAACCACTACAGCACACAGCTCCAGATGCGCTAAGAATGAAGCTCAAGGGGCCAGGGAGATGGCTCAGTAGAATAAACACTTGCCTGGCAAGCACAAGAGCCTGTGTTCAATCTCTGTTTCCGCCAAAAAAAAAAAAAAAAAAAAAAA
>NW_004524632.1:8018911-8026595 GCF_000260255.1 Octodon degus | reverse complement strand
ACTTATGCCACTGAGCTATCCCTCTAGCCCAGCAGCACTTTTGTAATAAAGCCTAAAATTAAAGCAGGAAAATAACATAATTAAGGCAGTTCCTTAAATGGGTTTGGCTACGAAGTCACCAACCTACAAAACAAATCCCTTAGGAGCACTCCAAACCCAGCAGTTACAGGGTAAAGCACCCTGAGTGACAATCAGAAAGTCCACTGCACAGGAAGGAAGTCTGATGCAGAGCTGACTGTCATCTGGGTCCCAAAGGAAAAGCCTCAAGACCTGAACTGGCACAGCTCACAGCGGCAGCTTTCCCTCGGGTGCTACTCCCCGAGCAGGATGTCCCGGGGCACTGGGAACACACTTGGGCCTGAGCCCAGGGCGCGTCACACCTACACCCACAGGACCTCCTGCTGGCCAGGCAGGTGCTTGTGCCGCTGAGCTACCTCCCCAGCCCCTGAGATCTGACTGCTACACAACTGTCCTGAAGTGTAGGCCAAGACCACAACTAACAGGCAGCTGCCTCCAGGTGGGGGACCTGTCTGGCAGGCCAGCCACACAGCACTGCTCAACCCTCTTGGATGCCACCCCCAGGACCAACTGAAAACCCAGATCTGCAAGCTCATGTGCACGCATGTGCACATGTGCGCCTGGTGTTGGGGATGGAGCCAGGGCCACATACACGCTAGCTGAGCACTCTACTGCCCCATCCAGCCACATCCTCGCCTTGATCTCCTTTTTTACATACGCAAGGGAACTCTATACCAATTTCAACTGGCTTGACAGCAAGAAATAAAAGAAATTCAAAAACCTTTATAGGCTTTCTAGCCATGAATGTGCCAGACTCCAAAAATGCACCTTAGGATGGCTGACTTGGCTACCAGGGAGTCGTGATGAAGTGAGGGAAAGGGCTTATGCACTGGGAGAGACAGAAGTTCTGATGACTAATGTTTGTCAGAATTAGCAGACCCAGACACTTAAAAAAGAGAAATTTTGTAGCAAATAAATTACACCTTAGGAAACCAGACTTTAAGAAAAGAAATCCGGAGTTGGGGAGATGGCTCAGTAGAATAAGCACTTCCCTGGCAAGTGCAAGGACCTGAGTTCAATCCCCTGCTCCACAAAAAAAAAAAAAAAAGAAAAAGAAAAAGAAAAGAAATCCCACCTCACAATTGACCGGGCTGGGGAGATAACTCAATAGAATAAGTGTTTGCCTGGTAAGCACAAGGTCCTGAGTTCAATCCCCGGTACCAAAAAAAAAAGAATAGACCGGCTGGGCTGGAGGTACAGCTCAGGGGTGCATAGCACTTGTCTGGCAAACACAAGGTCCTGAGTTCAACTCCCAGTGCCAAAAATAAATAAATAAAAGAGAGAAGAGACCAGCTGACTCAGGTATTATGACTGTAATTACAATACTGCAGTACCTGGCTCCACCCAGTAGAAATGGCTCACCTAAAAATACTATTCTTTTTTTTGGTCTTTTGGAGACAGGGTCTTACTCTGCAGTTCAGGCTGGCCTTGAGCTCACTTTGCAGCCCAGGCTGGTCTCGAACTCGCAACAATCCTCCTGCCTCAGCCTCCTGCGTGCTGGGTTCACAAGCATGCCTGACTTCTTTTTTTTTTTTTCTTTTTTGGTACTAGGAATCGAACTCAGAACCTTGCACTTGCCAGGCAGGTACTTAAGCTGCTGAGCTCTTTCTCCGGCCCCAACTTAAATTTTCTTTAAACCATTAACTGTACCACCAGGAGAGCAAAAGTAAAAACAAATCACCCACAATCCTATTTTACAATTATAAAATTGTACTCTTAATTTTATAATTGTAAAATCCTATTTACAATTATTTGACTCCAGAAGATGCTTATCCATTTATGTTTTGACACAGGTGTCTGAGCTTCTTAGAATTCAAAGAAAATTCCAAAACCAGCCATGAAGGCCATACTGGAAGAGGGCTGGCATCCAGCGGCTCCCACCTCCACATGCACATGCAGCCTCCTCCAGGGTGGACCCGAGGCTCTAACGGCAACACGCACTGCGCAGCCACACCAGTCCCACTGAAGACCACCGGGGCCCGTGCCGGCCGCAGCTGAGGGCCAGCAATCCCAAGGGCTAGAACAGCAGGGAATCCCGCTGGGCGTGAGTGAAGGCTCTCAAGAGCTCCCGAGCTGCCTCACGTTGGTAACTTGTGGGTGCAACACAAAGTCGGCGAGCAGAAGCCCTGCCCTGGCCCTTCGGAAGGCTCACCCCTCAGCCACTTGGCCGTCTGCCTTCAAAGGAAGCTGCGCTGCGGTGCCATCTGCCCACGTGGGGATGGGGATCTGGTGCCAAGCCTGAGGAACAGCAGTGCCCAAACGACGCGCCTTGCAGGAGCCTTCTCACTGCAGCGCATCTTCTCCCCCGCCCCTGACATTTTGAAGAAGAAAACCAGTTTCTAGGCTTTAGAAAAAGACACACATCTGAGGCTAAATGGCTAAACCCAGGCATTTGAGAGCGCCAGAATGGTTTCTCCTGGCAAGTAAGAGTGCCTTGTGGCTGGATGCGAAGCGGAAAAAGGTCTAAGAGGCCGAAAGACTGATAATAAAAAACGTGTGCTTCCTTCTCTTCAGGGAGAGGCAGTCTACCAACCTAAAGCAGTTTCTGCCTCGAGGACCTGAGAGCATCCTAGTGGCAATCACTCATAAAAGACCAATCTAGAGAACTATTACGAAAACAGAGCGAGGGACTGATTAACATAAAATTGAGCATGGTGGTTACCCAGTGGAGGGGCAAAATGTAACCAGGAAGCTACGCGCAGGCCTTCCACAGCACTGCTCCCAGCCCGCGTATCTGCTGAGTGGGCAGGTGGCACTCGCTGCCTAGGTCCGTCCCCACGGTGTAGAGGGAACATCTGGAATGAAAAAGCCCATTCCAAGCGGACATGCGGGTTTTCGGAGAGCTCCATGAATGATGTGGCTCCAGCATACATCTTAAGTGACTTGAGACCACGTTTATTCTTCCCTGATCACCTTGACAAGCACGGGGTTGAAGCATAGGGTGAGTGGGTAGGATCTGGGGCTATGCCCTCCAGTGACAGAGTAAGACAGGGGCAGAAGATGCAGGCAAAGGGCTTCTCTGAGGCAACACTGCCCATGCCATAGGTGAAGAGACACTGAAAATTACTATTTGTGTTGCAACACTCTTGCGGAGTAGGAGGGCCAGCAGCAAGCGTGAGGCTAAGGAGGACACCAATGCATACATGCTCGCAGCAGCCAGAGCTCAAATTCCTGAAAACCTAAAGTACAAGCAATCAAATAGCAAAGGCTTCCGGCTCTTGTCAGACACCTTAAGGCTTACGTGTATACTCTTCCCTAAAGTTACTTCCAATCTAGGGTGCCCAAATATGAGGTTTTGCTGCCCTAATGTACCTCTGGCCCTGCTAAAGCACACAGTGCCAAGCCAGGCAGCCTGTGCCATTTCCAGCACGTCACAGCCAGTGTCTGTTCATGTGCTACAGGCATGAAAACCATGTGCTCGCTTCTAGTTCCAATACACAGACATCTGTGCAGCAAGGTCAGATCCAACTCCATCACGAACCAGCCGAAGAATCGATGGGGAGGCACTTTCAGGGGAGGCCAGCAGGTGCTGGCCAACTTGCAAGCCTGAGGAATGAATGATGCTGCCAGGAGAACATGCAGGGGGAAAGGCACAAGGCTCCAGTGGACGGTCTGACTGCTAGAGCCCACGCTGAGAGAGCTGCCAAGCACAACCACTTTGGGGAAAAATAGTGAAAAAAATGAACAGAGTATGGACGCCAAATCCAAACGTTCCTTACCACAACACAAAACCATTTTGTGCTCAGCATGTCAAGCTCTGACAGAAAGACACCTTTAGAGCCGAAGACCAGAAATTAATAAAAAAAGTTTGTCCCATCTGCCAGGTCTATCCACAACAGCAGACCTCACACAGACACCAAGACAGCCTAGCCTGCCTCTCTACCCCAAACTGCTTCTCTTTTTCCCAAACAGAAAACCACCTCAGAGCTGGTCTCCATTTCTGTATTTCACAACTATGAAGACTGCCAGGAAAGCCTCAACTATCAGTAAAAACAAGCCTTTTTTCATTTTGTTTTTTGCTTTTAAGATTGGATCTCACTATGTAGTTCAGGTTGGCCTTGAAATCACTATGTAGCCTAGGCTGGCCTCAAGCTCCTGGCAACCCTACTGCCTCAGCCTCCTGAGTGCTGAGATCATAGGTCTGCAACACCATATGCAGCTATAAAAACAAATTTTGAAAAATGAACAAAGTACCCAATTCCCAACTCCGTGCTATCATGATTCAAGAAGGGCAGATCAAACGCTATTTCCCCTAAATCCAAAGAAAGATGATTAGCTCAACATATGTGAAACAGCCCAGGAAACTCCACCGGTTTTCCCAAAATAGCAAAGTTCTATATTACACAGAGGCCCACGGGCATCAAGCCCAGCTCTGAATTCTGACATATGTGTGGTACAAGGCCTAGCCCAGTTCCCAGAACAGAAACTTGATTAGTTGGCAGGCCTATGTCTTACTTTAGTTCAAAAGCATTCTCGAAGTTAAATCCTAGAGCTTTGTAGACTCAGTGTATACAGGCACATCCCACTCAGCAGACTCAAAGGCATCTGAAAAGAAGTCGGGGCCAGGAAAATAGCTCAATAGAATAGGGCCTGAGTTCAATCCCCAGTTCCGCCAAAAAAAAAAAAATCTGAAAAGAAGTCAAGTTTTTCTTAACCCTAAAGCATGGAAGCTTCTGAGCCTTATGAAATGATGACGGGATGTACTTTCCGCAGCTGTAGGAAAGATAGATGGGAAAAGTAGATGTTGAACAAGAGCAAAGAGAAGCATGCCTACAGGTTACTGTAAATGCTCTAAATTACACAGCAGAGGCCCATAATTAATCCTAACCAACAAGGAGGAGGAAGCACACACCCTTTGGCAAAAGACTGAAATTTCTTACTGCTTACAGGTCCTACCTATTAAGAGAACAAGCAACAATCCCCAGCTCATCCCTCCCCCAGCAGTGCGGACCTGCTTAGGAGGTGCAGAGCCACCGAAATCACAACAGGTTGGCGGGACTTCGTCGGGTCTTCACAGCTGCGCAGCTTCCAGGGGGACGGCAAGCAGCAAGCTGTGGAAAAGCTAATGCGCAGCACAGACCCTGAGCACGGAAAAACGCACCACTGCAACGGTACTGCTTCTCCTCCAAAAAGCACAAAATAGTCCAATTACCCCTTCCTTGTCTTTTTTTAAAATTTTATTTATTTTTTTTAACATTTATTTGTGTGTGTGTGTGTGTGTGTGGCCAGCTCAGCCCACCAGGGGGCGGGGCTGGCTGGCATGTGGTGCTGGGGGATTGAACCTCGGTCCCTGTGCTTTGCCAAGCTTGTTCCAAGTAGGTGCTTTAGACCACTGAGCCATCTCACCAGCCCTCCTTGTTTCCATTCTAGTCCTACAAAGACAGGAATAAGATAGTCATCGCGTTCCCATTTCTCAGATACAAGGAAGGATGGATGAAGATGACCCATCGGCCTCTATTTCACCGCTCTCGCCAAGTTCTACATGCAGCCTAGGGCTCTGCAGCCGCCACCAACATGCTGCCATCCAACAGCAGTCACACCACTCGCTCGTGCACAAACACCTCACTCTTTTCTTATTCATCCAAAAAGGCCCTTGGACAAAAAAATGTAATTCTCCAGTGCCCTAAACTAAGCTACCTTGCAGAGGAACAGCCCAATTTGCTCTGCAGCAGAAAGCTGTATTGTGCTTAGCGTGAAGGTTAGTGACAGAGCAGCAAGTGACCATTAAATTCTGCTTCCAAAGGCAAAAGCCATAGAATATTAAATGCCTTTTTCTCTTCCCAATCTATTAGATGTAGCAGCTAATTTCACACCACACCTCATATTTGGCATCTCTGGAATCTTAGACCAAGTCCTGGTCAATATAGAACAAAGGCAGGAGAAACCTTAAGAAAATTAGCAATCTATCCTGTGTCATTACCCATGGCGCCAAGCCTGCCTCCCACCCCCAGCCAAGGAGAATCTCATGATTGCTAAGTGGAGCATCGAATGCAGAGCCGACCACAATAAAAGCTGTTTCAGCAGCCGCACACTTTTCAAGACCTGAGCTCCCAGCATGAGTTCATCCGGAGGCAAATGGAGAAGCACGGGCCTACCTGAAGGGCAACATGCTGACTTCCTTAGGAAATTTGGGTTTGATCCAATCCCCAAAATAAACCCATGGCACAGCAGCTTAGAAAGGAAAACATAGCCAAACCCGACTCACCTTTTCCTCCTGGAGTCCCCAGGTTCCCTTGAGAAGAAAAGGGAATTGCAGGCATGAATGCTTCCCAGTCCACGATCAACTGGAGAGCTTTTCAAAAATTCCAATTCTTGGGCCCCAGGCAAATAGAGATTTTCTGAGCCCCCACAGCAAGGTTATCAACATACAGGGTCTACCTGTTCTGCAGACTTGGTCTGTGGCTCAGTAGAGCCTCAAGCATCTACACCAGGAACACCACGACCAATGACAGCCTTCCCAAGACCCATTCCCAACACAAGCCACATTGGCAGCCATAACAAGGAAGTCTCATTTCACTGTGACACAAGTTGACAGTTTTCTATTACAACACAGCAGACCTATAACCCCTAAATGTCAAAATACCAGAAATGCAGGGAAGTTCACTGTCTAAGCTTGGAATTTTCATTAATTAACCTAGAATTCATGAACATCACTCAGCATTCTCACATAGGCTTAAGAGCAAAGCTATTTTCTATGCTGACAGTGGTTAGCACACAGGCTTGAGACAACGTGTGTTAAGGAAACCACCAGGAAGGTGCAAAACTTAACAGACCCCCAGTGGGCTGCAGACCTGAGTGCTGGAGTTCCTGGTCATTCGCGTCCACAGGAGTGGAAGGGCTGGCATGCGGGTACGAGGGATAATGGGAAGGTGTCACCACGATAATAGGGTGAGGGCCACCAGTTTTTTGACCTAAGGCCAACTACCTTGGGGGCTAATAATGGTGGA
This sequence comes from Octodon degus, assembly GCF_000260255.1. Taxonomy (NCBI): domain Eukaryota; kingdom Metazoa; phylum Chordata; class Mammalia; order Rodentia; family Octodontidae; genus Octodon; species Octodon degus. The sequence continues at coordinate 8,019,570 of NW_004524632.1, read as the reverse complement.
GGGACATCTTGGAAAAACTTAAAAAGAGAACGGGGGAGGGGGGGGTTGTAGCCATTCCCCGGCCGGTCTCACCTCCCCGCGTCCACCTCCCGACCAGCAGAGCATCCCACGTCGGTGAGGTTCGCGGCGGAGGCAGCCAGCTCTCCTGAAGGCCTCTTGCCGGTCTCGTCTCCGCCGCCCGAGCCGCCGTTGCAGCTCTTCGTGCGAAAGAGGCGGCTGAGGCGGATCTTGAAGGAGCCCTTCCGAGAGGGACCCGCGAGGGGCCGAAGGAGCCCGACAGGCGGCGGTGGTGGCGGTGGCAGCTGCTGCTGCTGCTCGGCTCGGCTGGGCCGGCCAGAAGGAACCAAGTCCTGCAGCGGGAAAGGCGCTGGGGGCAGATCGGGCCCCGGGGGCTGCAGCACCAGCCGGCCGCCCCCTCCTCCTCCGCGGCCCGGGCTACTGAGCTCCTCTTCCGAGCAGCTGTTGGTCTCCAGGCTCTCGGCCTCCGACTCCAAGCCCTCCAGGACCAGCAGCGCGTCGCTCGTCTCCGTAGGGTCCTCCCCGGCCTGCGGGGCGGCGGCCGGCGGCTGGGGCTGTGGAGCGGGTGGCTGCGAGGGGCACGGGCACGGGCAGCAGCCCCCGCCAGCCGCTTTGCCCCCCGAGCCCGCCGGCTGCCCGAG
>NW_004524632.1:8016939-8017981 GCF_000260255.1 Octodon degus | reverse complement strand
TATCTGTAGTTTTCCCGCGCCTATGCAGTTGGCGATGAGCCTGGCCGAGTCAGTTCGTTAATCTGCATCCTCTCCCGGAGTCCACCGGAATGACTGCGTGGGCACTGCGTTCTAGAGCCCGTGATGTGCAAATAAGTACTAACAACTGGCGCCCTGAGCCAGGAAGGGGAATGCATGCCTATACGTACGTGTATCTTCGGCTTGGCTGATGCAAAGGACGTGTAGTGCACAGTTTACAAATCATAATGAAAACACAATGGCAAATTCCGTGTGTGTCTGTGTGTGTGTGTGTGTGTGTGTGTGTGTGTGTGTGTGTGTGTTGCTAGGAAAAGAACAGCCCAGGGCTTCCCTCTGCTAAAATTGAGCTCAACCCCTGGCCTGTATCCCCACGCCTTGCCAAATGCTTACATGGCAGGCAAACTGGTAACAATGACCAAGGTACAAGGCACCTTGTTGATATTTTCCTCTGTTAACACAAAAGGGCAGTGAAAAATAAAGAGAACACCTGTACTGCCAGCAATAGGAACAACCTCTCTGCCGAATTAGAAAATAGTTATCAAATACTGGAAGAATATATCCTTTATTTTTGCGGTATTCACACAGCTACAGACATAACACAAGAAGTTTGCATCTGAATTAGCATATTCTCTCTCACTTTCTCAAATCTAGGTAATCTTCAAAACGAATCAAGCCCAAAGTGTGTAGCACTTGCCTAAGGGCTGATTTCAGTCTGTCAGCCTGATCTTACAAGAGGCAGTCAGAAAAGGATGAACTGAAATACACCATTTGTGATATGATACGCTAAGCATGCAGGGCTGGCTAGATAGCTCAGCGGACTAAAGTGCCTGTGTAGGCAGAGCACAGTGGCTCGGGTTTGATTGCTGGTGCGCCGTCCCAGCCCCGATTGAGACTGGGCATGGTGGTCCTGGGCATGGTGGCCCATGCCTGTAATCCCAGTGCTTGGGAGGCTGAAAACAGGAGAATCACTGAGTCTGATCTATGTAGTGAGACTCTATAGACCCTGTACTAAATGCATTTTTTT
>NW_004524632.1:8013540-8015599 GCF_000260255.1 Octodon degus | reverse complement strand
CCCAGCCCTCTAAATTTACATAATTTTTAAAATAGTGGCTATGTTTTAAAAAGAGCTTATATAACTTGAGCAACGTTAACAATTGACTTTCACAAGCTGGGATGATTTTTTTTTTTTTTTCCAGAACCAGAGATTGAACTCAGGCCCTTGCGCTTGCCAGGGAAACGCTTCTTCTACTGAGCCTTCTCTCCCGCCCCCTAGGATGATCTCAATCCATAGATCTACTAGAGCTCAAAAAGGGTTTCAGCTTGTCTTATGTGACAGGGATGGTTTTTTTTTTTTTTTTTTTTTTGCGGAACCAGGGATTGAATTTAGGCCCTTGCGCTTGCCAGGGAAGCGCTTATTCCACTGAGCCATCTCCCCGGCCCCAACAGGGATGTTATAAGATGAAGCTTGTAGGGGCTGGTGAGATGGCTCAGTGGTCTAAAGCACCTACTTAGAACAAGCTTATCAAAGCAGAGGGACCGCGGTTCAATCCCCCAGCCCCACATGCCAGCCAGCCCTGCCCCCTGGTGGGCTGAGCTGGCCACACACACATAAAACACACAAATAAATAAATTAATTAAAAAAAATACTTGGGTTGACTTGAAGTTTACACTATAATTGTACATTTCAAAATAAAATAAAATTAAAAAAAAAAAGAAATCCTTAAAAAAAAAAGAAAGATGAAGCTTGTAGCATGGAGGAGGAGAGAGGAGGCAGGGGACCAGTTAGGAGCCCATGGCAATCTTCCCCAAGGGAGACAATGAAATTTGCTAGGGATATGGAGGATCAGCCAGCAGAATTTAGCAGCTTCTGTACTAAGTTACATGGAAGGGAGAAAGTCCAGGGTCTGGGAGTCCAGCAGCCAGAGGGAACGTCTCAAAATGCAAGTTTGGGGGCTGGTGAGATGGCTCAGTGGTCTAAAGCACCTACTTAGAACAAGCTTAGCAAAGCACAGGGACCGCGGTTCAATCCCCGAGCACCACATGCCAGCCAGCCCCGCCCCCCCCACAAATAAATTTTTAAAAAAGAAAAAGAATTAAAAAAAAAAATGCAAGTTTGTCCACAGCCTGCACTTGTAATTGTTCTGCATTCTCACTGCTCTTAGGCTAAATAAAGACAAGAGTGCTTAAAGAAACCTGTAGGGCCCTGTGTGATCAGCTGCTCCCTGCCTCTGGCTGCGCCTTGTCTGCCCCTGCCGCCCCATAAGCACCGTGGCATTTTCCCTCATGGCAGGCATTTCACAAGCAATTCTCCTTTCTCCTCCTGTGCTTATTCCTGCCTGGGCTGGCCAGAGAGTTTATCAGATTAAAGCATCTGCTTAGGCAGATGCAGGGGCCGGGGGTTCGATCCCTGGCCTGCCATGCCAGTGAGACACCGTAGACCTTATACTAAATACATAAAATAAAATAAAGTAAAATAACTCCTGCCCATTGCTTCTCTGCCTTTTGGCTAAGGTCAAGTGTAAACTCCTGCCCACTGCTCAGACTAAGCTCACACCTATAATCCCAGCACTAAGGAGGCTGAGGCAGGAGGATTGCTGTGAGCTCACCAAGCTAAGCTAAGCTTGTTCTAAGTAGGTGCTTTAGACCACTGAGCCATCTCACCAAGCCCCCAAACTTGCATTTTGAGACGTTCCCTCTGGCTGCTGGACTCCCAGCCTGGGCTACCTAGTGAGTTCAAGCACAGCCTGAACTACATGATGAGACCCTGTTTCAAAAAAATATATATGTAAGGGGCTGGGGAGGTGGCTCAGTAGAATAAGCTCTTCACTGGCAAGCGCAAGGGCCTGAGTTCAATCCCTGGTTCCACCAAAAGAGAAAATGTAAGGATGGCCAGATAGCTCAGCAGATTAAAACACCTGCTTAGGCAGGTGCAAGGACTGGGGTTTGATTCCTGGAATGTGCTGGCCTTTGCCCTTGGGGGCGCAGTGACCATGACTGACACTGGGCGTGGCGTCACGCGACTGTAATCCCAGTGCTTGGGAGGCTGAAAATAGGATCACTACAAGTCAGATCTGTGTAGTGAGATCCTGTGGACCCTGTACTAAGTGCTATACTAAGTGCTATATATATAT
>NW_004524632.1:8012049-8013430 GCF_000260255.1 Octodon degus | reverse complement strand
TTTCCAGCTTTCTCCTCACTCCACCAGGGAGATCAGCTTGCCTGTGCCTTTCCTCCTCTCTGAGCTCCAGGGGATGTGACTAAAATCTGTCTTTACTCCTACACCATAAACTCCAGGGCGGGGCCTTGTTCCTTTTCTGCCCTTGAGATTCTGCAGCACCAAGGACTCTGGTGGCACAGGGTGGGTCCTTAACACATCCGTGGAATGTTGACGCGGAGCCTCCTGATACCACAGAATTATGGAGAAAGCTGACTGAAGCTGATGGGTCGCTGAGCCCGCTGACAGACTCACAAAGATGCAGTGGCAGGCAAAAGCTGCCGCGCCTGCCTGACTTCCAGCGTCTTATTCTCTTTGCTCCCTTCCCCCAGCGCCTTCTCAGAGGTCCCTCGGGTTTCTGGTACAGAGGACAGAAATTGCTCTAGGATCCCAGAGCCCCTGAGGCCTCAGGAGAGGCGCAGGGCTGTCTGGGAAAGTGTGACCCCAGGAGTCCTGAAGGCGAGGCTCGTGGCTGTGCAGCGCCCTCTGCTGCCCAGTGACTGTCCTGGCCTCACAGGGGCTGCCTGCCGGAAGGCTGCCTTTCCCAAATCCTGCATCATCTGGGCCTGCAGCCTGGATGCTGGAAAAACGCTTAAATTTAGCTCCAGACAAAGATGGCGTCTTTGCGTTTGCATGACTTGAATTTCTGTAATCGTTGAGCTCACTTTTTCATTGTTTTTTTTTTTGGGGGGGGGTGTTTGTTTGTTTGAGATGGGGTCTCGCTGCGTAGCCCAGGCTGACCTCAAACTTGCAGCAGTTCTCCTGCCTCTGTCTCCGGAGTGAGAATCAGAGATGTGCTGTACAGGCTGTTCCCACCTCTGTCAAGGCTTGGCAGCCTTAAGAATGTCACTGTGCTTTCAGGGTTTTTGTTTCCCTCTCTGTAAAAGAGAAATCTGAGCTATGGACCAGAAGGTGGAGTCCAGACATCTGGGAGGTTGTGCCTGGGGTTTGCCCTCTTCTCAGTTTCTCTCTCCTATGCCCTTCCTGAGGTTTCAGGGCAGAATTCTGGGAGTTGTTTGTGCAGCCAGGGAAGACTTTAGCGGCCACCACTTATCACTTCCTATATCCACTCAGTGACCTGGGACATCAAAGGTTGAAGAGTGGCTTAGGAGAAAAGAAGCCCAAGAGGGATTGTGGGGCATTGAGGCCCACGCCAGTAATCCCAACTCCTTGGGAGGCTGGCGCCGAAGTGTTGCAGGCAGCCGAGTTAGACAGAAATATAGGCAATCAGAGCCAGGCCCTCAAGGGGACATGATGGAAGATAAGGTGACCTTGCAACTAGGAAGAGACAGACACTCCCACATGGGCCACATTTCAAGACAAATACAGCTCCATACTTCCCTAG
>NW_004524632.1:7986084-8011664 GCF_000260255.1 Octodon degus | reverse complement strand
TGGTCGACCGCAGCTTTGTCCTTCCTCGTGCCCACCTGAGCGAGTTCCCATGTCTTCTCCGCCACCTTAGACCTGCCTCACTGCATGGTTTTCCTCTATAAAAGTCCCTGGAAGAGACAGCTTCCAGGGGACAACCTGCTCGGGGTCTCCTCCTGTCCCTCTCTTGGACAGGAGCTTTCTTTCCCTCAATAAATATATTCTGCTCATAACCTCCGTTTGTTTCTAAAATTCATTCTTCAATTTTAGAGAACACGAACTCGTCCAGGTCAGGTTGGGAGATCATCCTTCCCTTATATCAAAGGACAAGGTGGGCTTCAGGTGATAGAGTACAGGTGGGAGAGTGGAGGGGACGTTGCCCACTCCAAATCCACAGCTGTGGCGCCTGTGAGATGTGTGCTGGGGGAACCTGGGTCCCCAGAGTGGTCTGGGAGGAGCTGAACAACAATGTGGGCTGAGGGAAGTGGGTCCTGATTTACTCCTCTTTAAAGGGACATTATAGGGGGCCGGGGAGCAGGGGAGATAGCTCAGTAGAATAAGCACTTGCCTGGTAAGCACAGGGCCTGAGTTCAATCCCCAGTTCCGCCAAAAATAAAATAAAGGCACATCATTAGTAGTAGTATAGTAGTATTAGTATTATTAGAGACAGGGCCTTGCCATGAACTCAGCGATCCCCCTGCCTCAGCCTTCCAAGTGCTGGGATGACAGGCGCCAGCTCTACCACACCTGGCAGGTGGCAGGATGTTATAATTCCCTGAGGATGACAGTGGCTTAATTAGGCAGAGTAGGGGAGGCAGAACTTTATGTCTGAGTCTCAAAGTGAACAACTGCATCATCTTGGTGGGCTCTGAGTCGCGGGCTCCACAGCTGTGGAATGGGAACAAGACCATACACCGTCCGGGGTTGGAACTAGGATTATCTGAGATGATGGCCAGGTGGAGCACTTTGTAAACTGCCCCCAGCCTGAGTCTGGTGACATTAGGCTCGCTTTTCCACCCTCAGCATCCTGGTCTCAAATCCCAGATGAGCAGCTTGGTGCTGGGGTGCAGCTTGGCACCCTTAACGCATCTGCCAGGAAGCTGAGGGGGCAGAGGGGTGCAGCGCTCAAGTGGCATTGCTACGGCGCCCAGCTGGGATTTGCCCATCTCTCAGTCTGGAGCAAAGGGCAGAAGGAGGGGGAGGGTAGCAGGACACATCCCTCCCTCCCTCCCTCCTCTCAGGACAGATGTGGGTGGAGCGGGCAGGAGTGCTGGTTCGGATTAAGGGGGGGCCACGCTGAAGAGGAGAGCCAGGGCCCGCACACCTGCGGCCAGAAGCTGCCAGATGAGGATGAGGCTAGAGGGGAGAAAGCCTGCGAGACGGCAATGGCGAGAGAGAGCTGAGAGGCGTGAGCAGCCAGTTCTAGACCGCAGCACCGGGCTCCCCTGCACCCCAAATCCCCTGGGAGCTGCACCCAGTATGGGCGTCAGGGGCGCGTGGGGGCTGCTAGGCTGCTGGCTCCTCTGCGGCTGGGCTCTGGGGGCACCGAGGCTACCCCGCTCCCTGCCCCTGCTCCCCGGCGGAGCGGAGCCCACCCTGGTGCCTGCGTGGGTGCCCCCCCAGGGGCCCGAGGCGGCCCTAGCCTTCCTCTACTCCGGGGACGCCCACCGGCTGGTGGGTGTGAACTGCAGTGAGCACTACCAGGCTCTCAGGGCGGAGGCCATGCAAGGGCCCCCCATGGCGCTCCAGCGGGCAGTGGGCACCCTGGCCCAGGCTGCCAACTTCCTCAACATGCTGCTGCAGGCCAACGACATCCGAGAGTCCAGCGTGGAGGAGGACGTGGAATGGTACCAGGCTCTGGTTCGCAGTGTGGCTGAGGGTGACCCCAGGGCCTATCGGGCTTTGCTGACTTTTAACCCCCCACCGGGGGCTAGCCACCTGCCGCTGGCCCTGCAGGCCACCAGGATGGGAGCGGAGACCCTCCTGCAGGACTTGTCCGGGAGCAGGGTGCGGGAGGAGAGCCCGGCCGGAGACTTGGACGGTGGTGGCCTGCAGAAGCGAGTGTTGACCAATGACCTGCGGAGCCTAGACAGCCCCAAGTGGCCCCAGGGGGACGGATATGTGGGGGACATTCAGCAGGTCAGGCTGTCCCCTCCCTTCCTGGATTGCCAAGAGGGCCGGCTCCGTCCTGGTTGGCTGGTCACACTCTCTGCCACTTTCTATGGACTCAAGCCCGACCTCAGCCCAGAAGTCAGGTAAGTCAGGACCTCACAGCTTTTTGGGAGCCTACAGAGAGGTATACATGGCGTGTAGGGATTAATCCATCAGCACGCACTGAGCGGGGCATAAAGAATGTCCTGAGCACACACGTGTGAAGCGGATGCACACATGTTGGCATGCGTCTCCACACAGGCACACGTGTGGGTGTGCACAGATGTGATGGCACAGGGGGGCACCGGTCTTGGTCCTCAGGTCTATGGCATGAACGCAAGAGGTGGGAGAGGGCTTGCTCAGATGACAGTGACAACCTGTGTACCAGTGTTCTTGGGGGAGCCAGGTGGACACTCCCCAGGGTAAACCTGGTACTGGGAGCTTGGAATTAATGCCCTTACTGTTCAAGAGTAGGCTGGGTTAGTCCTAACATCATCCCTTCTGATATTTAAAAAAAAAAAAAAGATTTATTTATTTATTTAGTACAGGTACAGGGTCTTACTATGCAGCTTGGACTTATAGTGATCCTCCTGTCTCAGCCTCCCCAATGCTGAGGTTGGGGGCTGGGGAGATGGCTCAGTGGAATAAGCACTTTGCTGGCAAGCACAAGGGCCTGAGTTCAATCCCCGGTTCCACAAAAAAAAAAAAAAATCACCCAATGCCGGGGTTGCAGGCATGCACCACCATGCCCAGTTTCAGTGGCTGGCACAGCACAGGGCTGGTGCAGCATGCAGTAACAGGGATCAAACCTGGGTCCTTGAACTTGCCAAGAAGGTACTTAGACCACTGAGCTATCTCCCTGGCCCAGATACTGTTTTTGGAGACAAGGTCTTGCTCTGTACTTCAGGCTGGCCTTGAACTCACTGTGTAGCCCAGGCTGGCCTCAAATTTGCAGAGATCCTCCTGCCTCAGCCTCCCAAGCACTGGGATTACAGGTGTGGCCCACCACAATTTGCTCCCTAGAGCCATTCTCAGCGCCTTATTCCTGCATCTGGCAAGTGCTACTGTGCTGCCTGTGCTGACCCAGAGACCTACGATGCTCCTCCAATAACTGGTGCCGCTCCACTCAAGCAGAGGCTGGGAGCCCTGTGCTCAGGGGGCGCAGCATGGGCACGCAGTCCTACAGAGTGCTCTACAGTTGGGCTCTTCCACTCGGTTCCTAGCAGCCAGGAAGCTGTCAGGCCTTGCCAGCTCTCTCCCTATGCAACCCAGAGCTGGGCTTGGGTCCCCATTCCTTCCCTCCTGGGCTGTGACAAGTTCAGACCTGGCTTGACCAGCATAAGTGGCAGTGAGTATGAGGTGTGTGTGTGTGTGTGTGTGTGTGTGTGTGTGTGTATGCATGTGCACGCACAATGGGAAGTGTGAAAATACCCCCAGACAGATCAGCAGAGCCCGGGCTCCTGCGTGTCTTGACACATTCCCTCCCTCTGCCCATTACAGAAACAGAAAATGATCTATCATTTTTTGATATTGAGAAGGATGTTAAGAAGCGAGGAGGGGGCCGGGGAGGTGGCTCAGTAGAATAAGTGCTTCCCTGGCAAGCACAAGGGCCTGAGTTCAATCCCTGGTTCTGCCAAAAAAAAAAAAAGCGAGAGATGGAGCTGAGGACCTAGGGGAGGGGAACAGTTGCCACAGTGACAGAGCTATTAGCACTGGAAAAGTCTGGTGCCCAGGGCCATTTTGGCATCCCTTGCTATGGCCCTGATTGCCGATTCCCTGCCCCAGGGGACAGGTGCAGATGGACTTGGACATCCAGGCTGTGGACATCAACCAGTGTGCCAGCGGCCCCGGCTGGTTCTCTAACACACACCTGTGTGACCTCAACAGCACCCAGGTGAGGAGGGGACCAGGTGGGTCGGGCTCCCCTTCCCTGTCACTGGCACCACCCAGCCCTGGAGCAGCCACAAAGCCACCAGGCTCTCAGGTTTCCGGGCAAACCCTAGTGACCCGCAGAGGTGAAAGGCCACTCACAACCTCTGCTCTATCTGCAGATAGTTAGTGCCCCAGGTCCCTTCCCAGGGCCACTTTTTTTTTGGAGGTAGTACCTTGCTATATGGCCCAGGCTGGCCTGGTGACCCTCCTACCCCAGCCCCCCAGTGCAGGGATGACAGGAGTGTACCGCCATGCCTGATAGTTCATTTTTTAACCCAGACACACATTCGTCTTCCCCGGGTCCATTTTCGCTTGATTGTGCAGATGCAGCCAGATCAGGGCGAAGCAAAGTAGCCCGGGATATAGGAAGCTTGGCCTCGATTTCATAAGCAACACGCTAAGCCTGCTGTTGGAATGAGGTCAGGGGCTGCCTCTGGTTAAGCCCATCCCTTGCCCACTGGTGTGTGGTCCCAGCCAGGCTGCGTGCTCATCCTCCCTGCCCATCTTGGAGGCCTGCTCTGCCCCTGCTGGGCAAACATCAATGGGTGGAAGTGGAATAAAGGCCCAGCCTTCAAGCCCCACCAGCCTGGCGTTAGCCTGTCTTTAGGGCTGAAGCAAGCAGTCCTGCACCAAAGCCAGAGAGAGGCAGATGCACCTCAATGGGGGCCTTTTCATTCCCCTGGGGTGGGGGGGGCAGCCTTTGAAGCAGGACACAAGCCCTGAAAGATGCCTGGGCGCAGAGACTGCTGCTCCTGCCTGCCTGGAACCTGGGCCTCTCCGCAGCTGGGCCCTGGGAAATGAGACTTGTGTGTCGCTGTTACTGCCCATCTGAACAAGATGCTGACTATCCTGGACTCTGCTTGAGTCTCCTTGGGAAGGGACAACAGTGTGTTTTGGGGGGTGAGGTTTCTGGAGGGGAAAAACTCCCCAGACACTAGGGAAGGCTTCTGGTGGGGGCCCCCAATGTAGCCTTGGGAGCCATGGGTAGGGAGTGGATGGACCCCCAGCTCCTCTGAGAAAGGTGCAGTATAAATGTGCACCTTCTTGTTCCATACAGTGTGTCCCCCTGGAAGGTCGGGGTTTTGTCCTCGGCCAATATCTCTGTCGCTGCCGACCAGGATTCTTTGGGCCAAGTGGCTCTGGGGGTAAGTGAGTGCCGTGAGGACCAGGTGGGCTTGCGGGGAGGGAAGACCCATGGAAGAAGGCAGTTTAGGGGAGATCCGGAAGGAAATTCCAGGTGGGGAAGGACAGAAGGTTGAGACAAGCAGTGGGCATCAGTAGGGCTGTTTTGGGGTGTCTGCCTTCTGAGACGGAGCTCACCCATGGGGCGTGCTGCCAGTTACGCCTGAGCATCTCCTCCTGCTGCTCCCCACCCTCCTGGGGTTACCCACTCCCTCGCAGGGAGAGCTGTCAGAGCAGAAGGCTGGGACTCAGGAGCCCCAGCCACATCCCCTCTGCGCTCACCTTGTTCTTTATAGGACTAGAGGAGGGTGCTGCACAGCCCACCGGACCGTTCAGGTCCCCACAAGGCAGCGCGGAGAGGCTGCTGCAGTGCCAGCCGTGTCCCGAGGGTTGCACCAGCTGCATGGATGCCACGCCATGCCTGGTGCAGGAGGCCCTGGCATTGCGGGCCGCGGTGCTGGCCTGCCAGGCCTGCTGCATGTGGGTCGTCTTCCTGAGCATGCTAGTCTCCTACCGCTGCCGCTGGAGCAAGGCAAGCTGGGCCCACCTCTTTCCTGCTCACACGGCCCACCTCAGTGGAGACCTGACCTACCCAAGGCCAGGACTAACTTGGGAGGGCAGGGCTGGGTGTCAAACGACTCTAAACCTCACTCATTATGCAATATCAGGCAGGTGTCTGAGTCCAGAAAGCATCTAATCACAAGCTTGGTGGTGCATGCTGACCTCAAACTTGCACCTCTCCCGCCTCTGCCTCCCAGTGTGCAGGGGGTCACAGTGTGCACCACTGAGCCTGGCTGTCTGGATGTTTACTGGGCAGGGGCAGGGTGTCCCGTGCAGAACAGGCCCGCCTGCCCAGAGCCTGGAGGAATCCAGAAGGTCCTTCCCTGCTCTGGTGGCCTCTGATTGGAGCCCCAGGTGGCGCTGGGAAGGCAGGGGAAGGCACGGGCCGGCGAGGTGCTGTGCAAGGCCTTGCGTTGGGCATGCTCAGCACCAGCGCAACTGGGAGCCAGGTGGGCGGAAGGGTGGAACAGGTGTTCCAGCCGACTCCAAGGCCCAAGAGCCTCCAGTGCCCAGTCTAGGTGCTGTCCCCTCCGTGCCTGCTCACCGCCCCTTCTCCCTGGGCCGCAGAGGATCCGGGCATCTGGAGTCGTCCTGCTAGAAGCCATCCTTTTCGGATCCCTACTTCTCTACTTCCCCGTGAGTCTGTGGCCAGCAGCTGGCCACATGCCGGAATCCCCCAGAGCCGCACCCTGGCCTCCTGCAAAGCCCAGAACCCTTCTCCTTAGCCTCAGCGGAGCGGCCATTCCTTGCACCCAGCAACGGCTAGAGGGTACAGCATGCTCCAGAGCCAGACTGCTCCAGGCTTCCAAGTGCTCTGGGAGCTGCCACACGATGTGGGATTAGAACCCCCTGTCCCGCTGGACCTGCACCTCTGCGTCCGACCAGGGCTGTGGGGGTGGGGGCGAGGAGCTGGGGACGAGGGGGTGTGTTCTGCCTTTTCACTGCTCGGGCCCAGTGGAGCAGCTCTCCCGGCCCCTCCCCCCAGGTCTTCATCCTGTACTTCAAGCCTAGTGTCTTCCGCTGCATCGCTCTTCGCTGGGTCCGGCTGCTGGGTTTTGCCATTGTCTACGGGACCATAATACTCAAGCTTTATAGGTAGGGCCAGGGGCAGACCTTGCCCTGACACCCCAAGCTCATCGGCGTGAGGGAGTCTTCAGCCCCTGTACCTCCAACCCCGCCCGCCCATTGCCCGCGTCTTCCCGGCTGGGCCACTTCCGGGTCAGGGAGCTGGGGCACGGACCTGAGGACAGGACAACACGTGGCTCTGCACCCCTCCCCCTGCTCCGTGCTCCCGGGCCCTGCAGAGTGCTCCAGCTCTTTCTGTCCCGCGCGGCCCAGCGCGGCGCACACCTGGGCAGCGGGGCGCTGCTGCGGCGCCTGGCGCTGCTCCTGCTCTTCGTCCTGGGCTTCCTGGCTGTGTGGACGGCGGGCGTCCTGGAGCGAGGCCAGCTCACGCCTCTGGTGACCCGAGGCCACACTCCCGCCGGCCGCCACTTCTACCTCTGCCACCATGACCGCTGGGACCATGTCATGGTCGTGGGTGAGCCGCTCAGCCCTCCGGGTCCCTTGGCCCTGGTTGTCACGGCTTGGGCCAGGGCCCTCGGTATGGGGGTGACAGAACGCTGAGGTCCCTGCCTGCCGCCCTCTGTCCCCAGCGGAGCTGCTGCTGCTGTGCTGGGGCAGCTTCCTGTGCTACGCCACCCGCGCGGTGCCCTCGGCCTTCCACGAGCCGCGCTACGTGAGCATCGCCCTGCACAACGAGCTGCTGCTCTCCGCCGCCTTCCACACAGCCCGGTGAGCACAGGCGCCGCCCCGGCTCGCCCAGCCCGGTGCCCGCTCACCGCTCACCTTCCCACAACCCCGCCCCGCGCCCCACCAGGTGACAGGACCTGGAAGCAAGCCCCACTCCCAACCCGCCCCCCAAGTCTCTTTTACGTTTTTAAACTTCTAGCCTAGTGTGGTGGCATACATCTGTCATCCCAGCATGTGGGAGGCTGAGGCAGGTCACTGCGAATTCCAGGCCAGCCAGAACCACACAGCAAGACACTCCTCTCAGACAAAGGAAACAAAAGTTTTAAACATTTTTATTAACATGTCTGCCGTACATAGTATTTACATAGCTTCTGGAGAGCGCTGCATAAACTTTTTTTTTTTCTGGATTGAACCCAGGCCATTGCACTTGCCAAGGAAGCGCTTATTCCACTGAGCCATCTCCCCAGCACACACAACACATTTTAATTCTTTTTACGTCCCCTCCTCCTCTCCTTCCCCCCTCCCTCCTCCTCTTAGTCCCTTTCCGCCTTGCAAAAACTCTAGTTCCCTATTTCTTATCATTTATCTTTTTTTTTTTGTTACTCATATAAGAGAAACCGTGTGATATTGGAGTTTGTGTTTCTGATTTATTTCACTTTGTGGTCTCCAGGTATATCTGTTTTACTATGAAAGACAAGCTTATCCTTCTTTAGGGCACAGTAGTACTCCACTGTATATAAATAACAACTTTTCTCTATCCAGTTATCTGTTGATGGATGTTATCAGCTGCTTCCGAGCAGCCCCTTCCTGTTGGGGGGTCCTGTAAGCCACCCTGTACAGGGTCTGCCTTCCACAGCCTCCCTTCTCCCTGCTGTTTTCCTTATCCCCTAGCCAGTGGATCCTCAGCCAGCTGTGCATCCGTGGGGACCTGGTCCTGTGGTGCAGACAGACAAGCCCACAGGGAATGCTCAGGGAGTTGTGGAGCCTGGGGTAGCCTGGCAGGCTTCTGGGAGGGGGGTGCTGACCTGAACCTTGGGGCAGCGCCTCCACCCCAGAGGGGCAGGGCTCAGGGTTGGGTGATCAGTGCCTCCTGCCTGGCTCCAGGTTCCTGCTGGCCCCGTCCCTGCATCCGGACTGGACCCTCCTGCTCTTCTTCTTCCACACCCACAGCACGGTCACCGCCACACTGGCCCTGATCTTCATCCCTAAGGTGAGGGCTTCTCGGCCCTGGAAGCAGCACCCCCTAGGTCAGAGCGAGGCTGACAGAAGGTGCTGGGGGCAAAGGAGCCCAGCTAAGGACTGTGGGGAGCTATGCCCTGCCCCCGTCCTGTCTGGAAGGCTAGTGCGTTGTGCAGATATGCTTGGAAGCAGTGACAGGGACAGGCGTGGGAGCTAAAGGACAGGGCTAAGGACTGGAAAGAGAAGGTTGGGTCACGCGGAGAAGGGCAGGAGGGTGGGTGGTAAAACCCTCAGACCCTGGATTTCCAAATCAGAGAAGAGGAAAGGGAGACTAGGTACAGACGGGGAGCCATGGTGAGCCATGTCACCCGCACACTGCCCTGGTCAGTTCCAGAAGCCAGGGGTGCCACCCCACGAGGCCATCTTGGAGGAGGTGTATGAGGATGAGCTAGACCTGCAGTGCTCGGGCTCCTACCTGGACAGCAGCATCGCCTCAGTCTGGAGTGAGCGCAGTCTGGACCCCGGGGACATTCGGGTAGGCATGCCCCCCCCATGCTTCTGGTACCAGCACTCAAGGCCTGGGCAGAGAGGACACATTTTCCCTGCCACCCACTGGGCTGAATGCCACTGCAGGTCCCCAGACTCTGGTTTTCCCTTGCACTTAGGTCCTTTCCCTTCCCTCACCACCCTAAAGTGCACCCTGACTCTGAATGAAGCCACATCCAACCCCCCCTCCAAGGACCCCTGAGCCCTGGGATCCCGAGCCTGAAGGCCTGGACATGTATCAGGTTAGAGGCCCAGCTGCAAGCTGAGAGAAGAAATCCCTCAGTCCCCAGCAGAGCAGGATGCTGGTGACCTGGGGCAGCTACAGGCGGTTCAGACAGTGAGCAGACACCCTGATAGGTTTATTAATTAACTAATTAATTAATTGAGACAGGGTTTCACTGTGTGGCTCAGGCTGGCCTTGAACTCACTATGTAGCATATAGTCCAGGTTGTCCTCAGCCCGAAGTGATCATCCTGCCTCAGCCTCCCAAGTGCTGGGATCACAGGCATGTGCTACCACACCTGTCCGCCAGGACCCACTTTCCCTGAGCCTGGCAGGTTTTGGACGCAGGAAGATCTCCCTGAGCTTATGGAGAATAAGCAGGCTCGTTCTTACTTTCTTCTCAAGGAGATTAATATGGGCACAAGATTTTTGGTTTTTGGGGACAGCGTCTCCCCACGTAGCCTAGGCTGGCCTGGACTCATGGTGATTCTCTTGCCTCAGCCTGGCTGTGCTGGGATCACAGGCATGTGCCACCATCCCTGGCTAGAATTCTGATTTTTTTTGGAGGACATAAGGGACACAGCCCGCTGTGCAAGGTCCCCGGGATAAACAGGAGCGATAGACCTCACCTGCTTCCCCTGCCTGCCCACAGGAAGAGTTAAAGAAGCTGTACGCCCAGCTGGAGGTCCGCAAGACCAAGGAGATGGCTGCTAACAACCCACATCTGCCCAAGAAGCAGGGCAGCTCACGCCAGGGGCTGGGCCGCTCCTTCCTGAGATACCTGGCAGAGTTCCCTGAGGCCCTGGCCAGGCAGCACTCCCGGGACTCCGGCTCCTTGGGCTGCAACAGCTTGCCGGGTTCCTCCCGCCGCCCGCTTCTAAGCTCCAGCCACCAGGACACTGAGGGATCCCTGGCCCTGCACGGGTCCCACAGCACCTATGACCTGCACCAGGAGCAGGAGCCGCCCCTCCTGGGCTCGCCACTGCAGAGGACCCTGTCGAGGAAGGCCTTGAGGCCAGAGGTCCGGGAGCCTGCCACAGGGATGCCTGCCCTCGGCTTCCGCTCAGCCAGTGCTCACAATCTGACAGTGGGTGAGCGGCTGCCCCGGGCCAGGCCTAGCTCTCTGCAAAAGTCGCTCAGCGTTGTGGCTGGCACCAGGGAACATGCCCTACTGGCGGCCAGCCAGGCCTACCTGGAGGAGACCTATCGGCAGGCCAAGGAGAGGCAGGAGCGCAAGAAGGCTGAGGCTGCTGCAGCCAGCCCACTGCCGAGGCCGTCGGCCAGGAGGCTGGAGCGGGCCCGGGGCGCCCCTCTGTCTGCCCCACCTTCCCCTGCCAAGAGCAGCAGCATGGACAGCGCTCAGGCCTCCGGGAGGCCCCACGACGAGGGTGGTAGGAGGCTGCCTCACCCACCCATCCGTCACCAGGTCTCCTCACCCATCCTGGGCCTGTCTGGGGCCTGCCTGGCAGAGCCACACATGCTGTCTCCCAGCTCCACCTTGGTCCCAGTGCCCATCCCTGCCCTGGCACCGGTCCCACGAGCCCCGCAAAGCCCCACCTTACTCACCTACATCTGCCCCTGGGAGAATGCGGAACTGCCAGTCAAGAAAGAAAATATGGCCCAGGAGGGTGTCTCGGGGCTAGAGCAAGGCAGCCACTCCTCCACCCCGGCCCGAGCCAAGCTCTGGAGAGCCCTCTCTGTGGCGGTGGAGAAGAGGGTGGCAGGGGACAGTGAGATGGATACCGAGGACAGGCCTCTGCAGGGTGAAGCGGATGACGGGGATGAGGACAGGCCCAAGATCTTCTCCAAATCCCACAGCCTGAAGACGCCCATGCAGCAGGGCTCCATGCGCAGCCTGGGCCTGGCCATCAAAGCGCTGACACGGTCCCGGAGCACATACAGGGAGAAGGAGGGAGGCGAGGACAGCCCTGTGATGGAGAAGGATAGGGCTGCGGGAGCAGCTGGGGCTGTGGCCCCCTGGTCCCCCAGGCTGGGCCGGCCCAAGGTGGTGCGCAAGCAGGCAGCCCTGGCACCCTGTGAGGATGAGGAGTCCCTACAGAACCAACAAAATGTGCACACCAGCAGGATGCTCCAGGTGTGTCACCAAGAGAGCGGAAGGGAACGAGAAGACAGAGGCCCGACAATCTCGCAGGGCCCAGGGGACCACAAGGTTGAGAGAGTGGGGAAAATAGGGCTTGCCACTCTGAGGCAAGTTTTGGGGGACAGAAGTACTGAGCAAGCCAAGGAAGCCCCAGCAGGGTGCTGGGAACCACCCAAAGGTGGCCTACAGCCTCGGGGCAGTGCGGACAGCAGGGTAGCAGAGGCATGTCCCTGGGAAGTGGCTGAGCCAGACACAGGTGGGCTGGACAGTGGCAACAAAGCCCAAATCTGCCCCTGGGAGGTCAGCAAAGCAACACCCCAGAGAACAGCATCCGGACAGCACCTCAGTGACTCCCAGGAAGGGAGGGGGGCAGCCACAGGCAAATCAGAGCCCAGAGAGGCAGCTGTC
The DNA here is from genome assembly GCF_000260255.1 of Octodon degus. NCBI lineage: Eukaryota > Metazoa > Chordata > Mammalia > Rodentia > Octodontidae > Octodon > Octodon degus. The sequence goes on along the minus strand of NW_004524632.1, from coordinate 7,999,654 downwards.
ACGGCTAGAAAGAAGACGGAGAAGCTGGTGCGCAGCCCAGAGGCTGTGTGTCCCTGGGAGGGCACTGACCCAGGAGCCGAGGGTGGTGTAGATAGGAGGAAGCTGGAGAAGCCTCAGGGGGAGGCCCCTGGCACAGAGGCTCACTCCCCTCAGCCTGCCAAGGCAGAGCTGTGCCCCTGGGAGGTGAATGGAGGGGACCAGGGGACACCTCCCCAAGGAGGGAAGAAGTTCCCCCAGGAAGGGCAGGGCGGCCCCAAGAAAGCAGCCTTCTGGAGGGCACAGAAGCTGGGTGGAGACCTGCAGTCTCTGTGTCCCTGGGAGAGCACAGACTTCCGGGGCCCCTCGGCTGTCCCTCTCCAGGCCTCGGGGAGCGCAGGCAGCAGCATTGCCGAGGTGTGCCCCTGGGAGTCAGGAGATGCGCCTGTCCCTGGGAAAGTGGAGGTCTGTCCCTGGGAGGTCAGTGAGGGAACAGAGGATGGGACTTCGGGACAGACAGCTAAAGGAGGCAATTCTCAGAAGGCTAAGAGGACGCCCGGAAATGCAGAAATCCAAGATGTCACTGGGAGGGAGAAGCCTGAGGCACAGGTTTCAGTGCAGGAAGCAGTCTGCCCCTGGGAGAATGTGGACCCCAACAGTGTACCCCCACTGCCTGGTTCCCAAGACTCAGAGAGACCCCAAGTTATTCCCCAGAGGTCATGCAGCGCAGGAAGTAGGACTGCGGAGGTCTGCCCATGGGATGTGGCAGGTGTACTGACCTCTGAGAAGGCACAGATCTGTCCCTGGGAGGTGGGTGCTGGAACGGGGGAGGAAAGGGCCCAGGGAGCTGAGGCCCTCAGGAAATCTCCAAACGCTACGGGAAAGGCTTGCGCAGGTTCCGGGCCCAGTGAGACACAGATGCCAAGGAGGCCAGCCATGCAGGGGGAGGCCTTGGGTCCAGGGGGCTCCTGTCAGCGTGAGGATACTCTGGACGCTGAGTGGCCAAGAACAGAACTCCAGGATCCTGGTCGTACAGGCTGCAAGCCAGCTGACGTGTGTCCCTGGGAAGCGCAGGAAGCTCCCACCAGGGACAAAGCCAAGATCTGTCCCTGGGAGGTGACTGAAGGCACTATGGGGAAGGGACCAGAGCAAGCTTTGGGGAATAAATCCTCAGGGGACAGCGAGGGCACTCTAGAAAAGGGAAGGCTTTCCTCCCTGGGACCAGGCATAGCAAAACTGGAGGCAAAACACCAAGAGCAGAAAGCTATTTGTCCTTGGGAGCACCAGGACTTGAGGGAATTATCTGCCCTGGTCCCCAAAGTCTCAGACCCGTCCTTGGAGAGGAGTGTGGAAGCAACAGAGAAGGGGAAACTGAGACAAGGCTCCCTTCTGGAACACAAGACCCAGAGATCAGCTCCAGCTGCAGAACCCACGGCTGAGGATGGGGGAGGCACAAGTGAGGTGCCACAGTCGGTCTGTCCAAGGGACAGCATGGCACCAGAGGGCTCTCTGCCCCACCCAGCCGGCCAGCGCCCTGCACAACCGGAAGCCAGTGCTGGGGCCAGCACTGCCCACGTGTGCCCATGGGAGGCTCCGGACCCGGATGTGTATAAAGCTGATAGCAGGGCCAATGCTGAAATCTGTCCCTGGGAGGCCATGGAGAAAGTCCCCAAGAAAGGGGCATCAAGACAAGATGGAAAGGGAGACCCAAAGGAGATGGGAAAAGAACCAGAAAGACCAGATCCTCAAGGGGAAATGCCCAAGATAATGGGCTGCAGGAAGCCAGAGGCTGTGCATCTTGGGGACGGTCCAGATGGTTATAGCCTGTTCCCACGGGTCGCTAGTGCTTCAGAGGCTGCAGGCTGCACGGGGGCCCAGGTGGCAGAAGTGTGTCCGTGGGATGTGGAAGAGGAGCCCTCCACCAAGAGAGCAGAGGTCTGCCCTTGGGAGCTGGGTCCAAGGGCAGCAGGGGAAGGGACCCCGGCACAGGCGGTGGCTGGAGGGTCCCAAGGGCAAGGGCAGGCTTTCCTCCAGAAAGCAGGACCTGCGGGGGCTGACGGAGACTTTTCAGAAGCGGCTGTGACACTCAGTGGAGAACAGGACACAGCTGGCCTCGGGGATGGTGCAGGGTCAGAGGGCCTCGGCCCCCAGGGAGACGGCCTGGGCACTGACCACAACAGAGGCAGCCTCCACAGAGCAGGCAGCATAGGGACCCATATAGCGGAACTCTGTCAGTGGGAGCTTACAGATCCAGAAGGAAATAAAATAAGGGGCACCATGGCAGACATCTGGCCGTGGGAAGGAACTCAAGCCTCATGCAAGGAACCTGGGCCCTTGGCTTCAGCAACGACTCAGCCAGAGAATATCCCCCCAGCTTCTGAGAAGTCACTATGCCTCCCGGTTAGCTTCATTCCGGAAAGCAAGAGCTCCCACCCTGAGGGGACCAAGGGGAGCAAGGCGGCCAGTTCTGCCAGCTCCCAGGAAGGTGTCAGAGAAGGGCAGGGACCTTCAGGGCCAAGGACCAGTGTCACCCCCGAGCTTGGTCTCCAAGAAGCTGAGGCTCAGAAGTCTTCTCCCTTAGCTGAGGACCAAGGACAAGTGGCCTTGGAATCTCAAGAGTACACTTTTAGCCCATCACCTGCTTATCCTTGGGACTGCGAGTGACAGCTCATTGAGGTAAGGTCAGAGCCAGCCCTCAGGAGCTGAGGTCCCTCCCACGTCCTAGCATTCAGACATTTGGCCACTTCCCCTCCCCGGGAAGCCAGATGTTCACCTGACTAAAAAACTAGCAAAAAGGTTGCGGCTTAAACCCCAAGGGATGGGCCAGGGAGTTAGCTCAGTAGAATAAGCGTTTGCCTGGCAAGCTCAAGGGCCTGAGTTCAATCGCTGGTTCTGCCAAAAAAAAAAAAAAAAAAAAACAACCCAAGGGAAGTCCTACCCTCTTGTTAAACTCTAACTGTTCCTCCTGCTCAAGAAAGCAAAAGCCCAACCCTCCTCTCAGGCCGCTCCCGCCGGCCAGATGGAGCACTTGGGGAGCCCCTGGGCATGGACGCACTCCTAAGGCTGCTCGGCCAGGAAGGAGCAGGGAGGTCCAGTTGGTGGTCAACATGAGGAGCGCAGCTGAGGCAGCCAGCCACACAGGCACAGGCAACGCCAAGACTGGCAACCCAGCGGGAGACGAAGTCTCCACCAAAGCTTATCAAGAAGCTACTTAGTTCCAGTGGAAAGATAAATGGAGGAAAACTAAAGGACGCAAAGTCACTGCCTGAAAAGCCTCAAGGAAAGAGAGGCTTCTGGCCCTGAATCTGTTTCTGCTTTGTTGCTCTTCACACCTGGGTTAGACTGCAACGGACAGGCAGGTCCTGATGTCCCGGTCTCTGAAAGACACTGGGATGGCGTGGAGAAGACAGGGCAGCTTTCCAGCGTCCTCTGCGGGCCTCCCACTAGCTTTTTACCCTTCTCCGGCACCTTCCCCTCCTCCTGACCTTCCCATGCTGTCAGTGCAGCAGGCCACACTCTGGGGACAGCCAGCTGTGTCGGCCTCCTCCCCAGCAGGACCTCTTACAGCTCATGCCTGACTGCCTCTGCCCTCAAAGAGCACAGCTCCGGGGCAGGCCAGAGTGTGCAGGGAAGGGTGGGATAGGAGGTAAACACAAACCCCTCTCCTAGGCAGCAGCTTCCTCTCTCTCTGACAGCACGGGTAGTTAGGCAACTGCAGGATTAGACACTCCAACCAAAGGAAAGCAGGGAGAGAGATGCCCACCAAGTCCTGGAGGTGGCCGGAGAGGTGGGGAGGCAGGAGGCTAACAGAGCAGAGATGGCAGGAACCTGGAGGCCCCACACATCGGGCAGACCAGGAGTGCAGGCGCTCTGTGGCCGCAGGGCCTCCCCCAGAGGTAGGACAGCGCCCCACTCTGCTAAGGGGCACAGGGTGGAGGTGGCCTTCCTCCTGTGAGGGCACAGCTGCCCTAACAGTGGGATTCAAGAGCTGACTGACACAGCTTCCACCTCTGACCTCTGCCCACTTAGCCCCACCACTGCTGAGCCAGAGTGGGCTCTGGCAGAACAGTCCCGTTGGGTATGGTCCACCTGGGGAGAGCGGGCACCCACACAGTGACTCGCGACACGAAGTATAGGGGTGAAGGAATAAAGAATGTTTTCTCTGGACTGCTGCCATTGGCTCTGGTTTATTCACAATTTTTTTTTGAGGACCAGGGATTAAACTCAGGACCTTGCACTTGCCGGGCAGGACGCACTTATACCGCTGAGCTATCTCCCTGGCCCTTTCTTTGGTCTTTTGAGACAGTCTTGCTGTGCAGTTCAAATTGGCTTTGAACGCTCAGGGACCCTCCTGCCTCAGCCTCCCAAGTGCTAGGATTAGAAGCACGTGCCACCATGCTAGGCGGGTGAGTGTTTGTTTTTATTTTGGTGGTACCAGGAATAAACGCAGGACCTTCCACTTGCCAGCAAGCCACTGAACTAGTAGATCTTCAGCCCCCAGGCTATTTTTCTTTTATTTTGGTTTTTTGAGATAGGATGTAGCCCAGGCTGGCCTCAAACTCACAGAAATGTTGTCTCAACCTCTCAAGGACTGGGCCAGGTGTGTGTGACCACGCCTGGTCTTTTCCAACACAGACAACAGAGTAAGAACAGTTCTGGCTTTAAAGCGCAGGGTTACAACACTGGCTGTGGTACTTCGGGGGCTCTGGCTGTGTGTCTGCTACTGCCCAGAGGGGTAGCTAACACTGCAAACGAGCTCTGTCTAGGCTTCCCAGCCAGCCCTTCACATCTGGGGCCATTTGCTCAGCGGGATTTGATCCCCAGAGGAAATGAAAAGTGCACTTATCCTCTGGCCCGGTGGCAACACACGCTCAGCCGCTGTTTAGCACTGTCTCGACCCCAAACCCATCCAGGACAATGGCCGAGACAGCGCCTTTGAAGCAGAATTTTCACATAAGAGAAATCAGCGTTGAGGGCTGCCTACTAAGTATGCCTTTGGTTCCCCTGCCTCTCTCCCTGCCAGATTACCTCCCCTTGCTCCTCACCCTCCTGGCCGGTTGCAAAGCACTTCTGCCTTAATCCAGGGCTCAGGCAAATAGGATGTGCCCACAGCCCCCACACTAATGCCGTGCATGGATGCACATTCTAAGCCAGAAGGGCTGAGCCTCAGTAGCGTCAGAGTGGCTGCCTGGACTCAGCCCACCCATGCTGCCTCTGCCCGCGCACACACAGCTCCACCTCATCTAGCTGATGCGCTGCTGAAATGGTCGCTTCAGCAAGATTATAGAGTTAGGCTATTTATTTACTTTTTAATTATTTATTTATGTGTATGTGTGTGTGTGTGTGTGTGGCCAGCTCAGCCCACCAGGGGGCGGGGCTGGCTGGCATGTGGTGCTGGGGGATTGAACCGCGGTCCCTGTGCTCTGCTAAGCTTGTTCTAAGTAGGTGCTTTAGACCACTGAGCCATCTCACCAGCCCTAGGCTATTTATTTTTGATCTGATTCATTTCTTGGGGCCTCACGCTTAATGCAGGGGTAGAAGAGATGACTCCCTATGTGAAGTGACAGGCTTGGGGTAGGGAGGTGGCTCAGTGGTGCTTGCCCCACATGCCATGGGTGCAGCCCTGGGTTCTGAGCCCCCAACAGACTCCTAAAACAAAACTCGAGCCTTAAAAAAGTAAGTATGAGGCCAGGAATGTAGCTCGGCAGCACAGCACCTGCCCAGCAAGAGCAAGGTCTTGAATCCAATTCCCAGTTTAAAATAAAAAGAAAAAAATATCAAAGTTAAAATGTTGGAATTTTTTTTATTATTGTTTTTGGGGTGCTGGAGCTGGAACCCAAGGCCTCACACACGTTAGGAAAGTACTCCACCAGAAGTCTTACCCAGTTATATTTCTGAGACATGGTTTTCCTATATTGCCCAGGCCGGCACTGAACCTGAGAGCCTTTGTCTTAGCTTGGGCAAGGCGCTGTTTTGTTCTGTCCTTGGGAGACAGGGTCTCGCTAAATAGTTCGGGCTGGCCTTGAGCTCACTTTGTAACCCAAGCTGGTCTCAAACTTGCAACGATCCTCCTACCTCTGCCCAGCTATGGTCCTGTGTTTACAAGAGGGCCTGCACTAGAGAAATGAAAGGAACAATGCCACGAGCCCAACATGTTGCCAGGGAGAGTGATTTCCTGTTTTTCCTCAGGTGACACAGGAGAGCAGACCTGAAGCCCAGAGCCTCTGGGCAGTCCCATCAGCTGGAAGGCGTGAGAAGGGCCGGGCTGCCCGCTCCCCACAGGGCCATCCTCTGGGGCTTGCCCTCCCCACAGGGCTGGAAGAACAGCTGACCAGTTTCCCAAATGTGTCAACGCTCCTTTCTCCTGCCTCCTTCCAAGTTTCCAGAGGGCACACAGGAAGCAGTGAAGGACAACACGAGCCAAAGGCTGAGGAATAAATTCTTTCTTTGCATTTATTCTTCTAGAAAATGTAAATGCCGGTTCAGTAAGGCCGGGTATGAGAAGACACACTCTTGAGTGCTGCCCTATTTTATAGACACTGATTCTTCTCCAGACCTGGACTTCTGGAAATCACACTGCCAACCGCGAGGCCTTTCACTTCTGCAATCTGAAGGCTGGTCTTCCCTCCTCCTGAACTGGCAGTATGAACAAAACCCACCACTTGATGGCATTTTATTTCAGGTTCTAATCCCTGACTAGACAGGGAATGCTGCGGGTCTGCTCCCAGTCTGCATGAGAAATCACACTGGTACAGCTGGGCCAGGGAGACAATTCAGTGGCATAAGCCCCTGCCTGGCAAGTACAAGGTCCTCAGTACCAAAACAAAAACAAAAATAAAAAACTGGTACAGGTGTTCGTTCTCCTCGGCATCCAGCCCTTCACCTGGACTCAGAAACTGGTCACAGTGTAAACAGACAGAGGGGCTAGGTGGGCATGGGAGTGCATGCCTATAATCCCGGCACCTGGGAGGTTGAGGCAGGAGGATTACTGTATGAGGCCAGCACGGGCTACGAAGTGAGCTCAGGCTAGCCTGTACTGCATAGTGAGACCCTGTCCGAAAAACACAAAAAAAAACAGAGACGGACCAACCCTGTGCACCTCAGCCACCTCTGGGCCCAGCCTGAGCCAGGGCAATGACAAGTTGGCCAAGAAGACTCCTGAGGGGGGGGACAACAGGTGGCCTCCAGCAGCCTCGCCACTCACATTTCATCCTCCCATCAAGCTAGGTGAGGGCTGGGAGCCTCTCCAGGGGCCTCTTCTTGGTTCTCCCCTGGCTGCGGCTGGGGGCCGGGAATCATCACCGTCTGAAAGAGCAGGAGCCATTACTATCCACCCAGCCCCAGCTCCTGGTGTGCACCATCCCCTCTCTCCACTAGGTGGAGCCCAAGAAGCACAGCTCAGGAGGCCACCCCACATCCTGCCTCACCTTAAGGATGGGCTGCTTTGGGGGCGCCCACGGGGGAACGATCTTGGCATGCATCCTCCAGCCCCCATAGGGATCTGTCAGGTGTCTCTCAAACACCACATACTCGAGGACGTCCTTGGGCACATCTTCCTGCCCATACATCAACCGGCCAAACCGATCGTAGATAGCCAGAGTCTGCAGGGACAGAAGCCAAGCCAGCTCTTAAGCTTCTTGTTTCTGCTGGCTTTTTTTTTTTTTTTTGCTGAAGCAGGGATTGAACTCAGGCCCTTGCGCTTGCCAGGGAAGCGCTTATTCCACTGAGCCATCTCCCTGGCCCTGGCTTTTTGTGGGTTTTTTTGTTTTTGTTTTTGGCAGAACGAGGGATTGAACTCAAGTCCTTATGCTTGCCAGGGAAGCGCTTATTCCACTGAGCCATCTCCCGGCCCCTGGCTTTCTGTTTTGTTTTTTTTAAAAGAACTTTATTTATTTGTGTGTGTGTGTGTGTGTGTGTGTGTGTGTGTGGCCAGCTCAGCCCACCAGGGGGCGCGGCTGGCTGGCCTGTGGTGCTGGGGGATTGAACCGTGGTCCCTTGTGCTTTGCTAAGCTTGTTCCAAGTAGGTGCCTTAGACCACTGAACCATCTCACCAGCCCTGGCTTTCTGTTTTTAACACACAACCATTTTGTGAACAAATTATGCTTCAATTCTGAACACAAAACTGACCAACCACTAGGGCAGGAGAACACCAACAGGTCCTATAGGACAAGCCAGGAAGATCACCAGGAACCTTCCTTACAAGCTACAGTGCTGGGGCCGGGGTGTAGCTCATGAGGCAGCAGCTGCCTTTATCCCACCAGGCCCTGGCTTCAATCCCCAGCACCCCAGGAACAAAACAGCCAAACCCACAACCCCGAATCAGCCGCCATAACGAGCCTACCTGCCTCGAGTGCATGCGCACTGTGACCTGGCCAAACAGGCTGCCCTGGCTCACCATGCTGGAGCAGCGAGCCTGAACCACTTGGGCTGGCTCCAAAGACTCCACGAAGCTCCAGCGGACAGTCTTGTACCTGAGGTCCCAGACCATGTCCTGAGGTGAGCAAACAAAGTCACTGGGGCGCACAGTGCTCCCACCCCTGCCCTCCCTGCCCTCGGTTCTCAGACTGAGGCTGTGCTTCCCAGCGGATGCTCTCTTGTGCCCGTTCTTAAGTTGTGATTAAGTGACTGGCCACGCTCACCTCATGGACACTACTGATTCGAGACCTGCCCACCTCCCTGCAATCCCTTCTCCAAGTCAAAACAAATCACAGGGGCTGGAGAGATGGCTCAGTGGTCTAAAGCACCTACTTGAAACAAGCTTGGCAAAGCATAGGGACCACGGTTCAATCCCCAGCACCACATGCCAGCCAGACCCGCCCCCTGGTGGGCTGAGCTGGCCACACACACACACAATAAATAAATGTAATAAATAAAAATAAATAAATATTTAAAAAAAAAACAAAAAAAAACAAATCACAGCCTGTGCCAAGGCACCATGTGGTGACCTACCAGCCACCACACATACTGCTCGCTAGGTGTGCCCTTCCTCACACCCTTCCACAGGCAGAGGTGGTAATTTTACAGGGACACAAAGCTGTGCTGCTAAGACTACATTTGCTAGATTTGTCCCTGGAGATGTTGATAGAAACTCAACTCCTACTGGTAGAAACTGAAGCTGAATTTGTAATGAATTATGTTTGAACCTTTAAGGGAACCACAAAATCCCTACTGGTGGAGGTTCCCAAAGTCCCCAGGTCATCAGGCTTGGTGGTACACACCTATAATCCCAGCACCCAGGAGGCTGAGGCATGAGGATTGAGCTTGAAACCAGCCTGCACTACCAAGTGAGCTCAAGGCCAGCCTGAACTGCATAGCGAGACCTTGCCTCAAAAAGACACCCCCCAAAGACACCCCAAAGCCCCCATATCCCATCGCCATGTAACAAGCCTCACAACTGCTGCTAAACTTCTGCTATGATAAAAGACTTGCATGTGGAGCTATGGCTGGACCTCAGTTCTACCTGTGGTCTCAAGGCCACCACACAGGGAAGGTACCTTCTCTGTCCTCAGCTGCCACGTCCCTTCCCAGAGTCTGCCTCAAGTCACCACTGCTCAACTGAGAACATGTGACTTAGGCTTGAGCCTTAAACGGGTTCTTCTTAAGGAAAACCCCAGGCTATGTCTACCACCTGTGCCCTCAGGCGTCCCACAGAGGCTGGGATCCTACCGGGAAGCAGTGCTCAGTGACCAAGGTGTGGAGCCGCTTGTGGTTGGAGCTAGGAGAGAAAGAGACAGCTGTCAGGAAGCCTGCTGGAGGATACCCTCACGCAGGCTGAAAATAGCCCTGCAAGTGGAAGAAGCCCATTCATTGTTAGACATTTTCTGCGTATCTACTTTAGTAAGCCAGACAATATGCTCAGCTCTAGGGACACAAGAGATGAACAATGTACTTTACCAGAAATATATGAGACCTAACAACACAGTAAAATTAATTTGCATCTCTGGAGCAGAAAGAAATTTCTCTGAAACCCTTCACAGCAAGGACTCCCCACTGGGCCTAGAAACTTATTCATGCACTACGCTGGGGTGGGGAACACAGTGTAACAATGGGGGATCAATCATGTGCTGATCAACGCTGCCTCATCTCCTGCTTGGCTTGAGTATCAGGGTATCAGCACCCTGAGGCTGATCTCCTCTTTCCGCTCAGGCACCAGCATTACCAATGGCTCAACTCCTACCTGACACTTACCCCTCAGCCTCTGATCTTTCCTGGCTCAGTCCCACCATGCTGCCATCTTTGTTACTGGTCATAATGAAAACAAACTGTAAGCCAGGCTGCAGCGGAGAGGGAGTTTTAAGAGGGTTTTTATCTAAGAACTCTCAAATAAACTTAGGGTCACAAGTTTCTCTCAGACACACCCGACTTTCCCCCAGTTTGGTATCTTACAGTCAGTTAGCTCTTTATTCCCTTTGAAAAACCTGTGCTCTGAGAACAGAGAGGGTCAGGATCAGCTCTACTGCGCGGCTCTGCTTGCCTTCCTCCTCTATTCACAACCGGAAAATTCCAGTCTTTTTTCCCTCTGTAATCCTCGACTAAGCTGAGGTGACAAATGCTGTGACAACCACCACGGCTGGCACCTCTGATGAACACATCCTCTTCACCATCCTCCCCTAGAAATCTTCAGCAGAAACAAATTCCATTACAAGTTCATTTTATTTTAGAAGAGCCTACAATAAAAAAACAAAAGACATCTGCTTCTGCAGCATAATGCACTGCGCTAATGCACAACCACGCCTCCTACAAACACCCTGAAACGCTGCATAAAGCAGAGCCGGCCGCATGCCAGCGTGCTGGGGATGCAGCTGGCTTAGGCTACAGCCACACGTGGATGCAACCCTGGGAGCTGAGGATGCATTTGCTCCTAACTGCCACACTTCCCTTCAGTCCTGGGCCAAACAGTAGCACAGGCCTGCTGTACAGCCCCGTGTCTCCAGGCAATTTCATCCTGCAGACTGGTGATAGGTTTTTTGGAGATGCAGGAAAGAGATAGGAAAGATAAAAGAGGCCTTTATTAACTCCAAAGTAATGGAGAAGATTGAGGGTAGAAGGGTCAGGTAGATCCTCTGGCCGAGACAAAGAAAGATGGGGCTTTTATGAATTTTGCTAGGGGTGGAGTTTGAGGAGGATGTTTAGAAATAGCTGAGGTAGGGCCGGCCAGAGAGCTCAGTGGACTAAAGCGCCTGCTTAGGCAGAGTGCAGCCTCTGGGATTTGATCCCCGGTGTGCCATGCCATGCCAGCGCCAGCCCCAGCCCCCAGTGGGGGTGTGATGGGGACTGAGATGAGTGACTGAGACTGGGTGTGGTGGCATGCACCTGCAATCCCTGCACTTGGGAGGCTGAAAACAAGAGAATCACTACGAGTCCGACCTGCATAGTGAGACCGTGTACCAAATACATTAAAAAACAAAAGAAAAGAAAAACCTGGGCTGGAGAGATGGCTCAGTGGTCTAAAGCACCTACTTGGAACAAGCTTGGCAAAGCACAGGGACCGCGGTTCAATCCTCCAGCACCACATGCCAGCCAGCCGCGCCCCCTGGTGGGCTGAGCTGGACACACACACACACACACACACACACACACACACACACACACACACACACACACAATAAAAATGTTAAAATAAAAAAAAATTTAAAAAAAAAAAAAAAAGAAAAACCTGAGGAGCCGACTCAGGTCTTCCCTGAGGTGGCAGGAAAGGTAAAAGGAAATTGTACCCTGTGCTAAGTTGGAAAAGGGGGGAGGTGGTCTCTGGGAAGATAAGCTGTCATTTTAAGGGCTTCAGCCATATTAGACAACCACCATACTAATTTAGCAATTCATATTAGGGCCAGAGCCTACCAACTGGTAGTGCAGAAAAGGAAAAGGTCACAATGAAAAATTTAAGTATAGCTTCTGCCAAAAGTGCACTTCTTACATACCACAGTGAAGTCAACAACCCTAAACTGAAGCACTGTCAGAGTCCATCTGTACACACGTTTTAACACACACTTAGCCAGACATGGTAGTGCGTGCCTGTAATCCCACAGGCTGGGGCAGGACTGTAGACTTGAATCGGCCTGGGCCACAAAGAGACCCTGTTTAAAAAAAACACACACACACACACCAGTCGGGGTGGTAGAGCAAGTGTGTACTTCTAGCACTCTGGAGGCTGAGGCTGGAGGACCCCAAGCATTGAGGCTAGCCGAGGCTCTACAGTGAATATGAGGCCAATCTGAATCACACAGTGAGACCTTACTTGAAAAAACAACCAAACAAAAAATCGTTATCTGACTAATGCTAGCTCTGGGGGTGGACAACGTGGCTCTGGGGTACAGCTTGTGTTTCTAGCATGCTAAGGCTCCAGTTCAATGGGAACATTTGTAACCTAGATTGCTTGGAATTCTCTTAAAAGAAAAATCTCTGTTGAAGCTGGGAATGGTGGTACATGCCTGTAATTCCAGCACTTGGGAGGCTGAAAACAGGAGAATCTCTACGAGTCTGATCTACGTAGTGAGACTCTGTATACCCTGACCTAAATTTAAAAAAAAAAAATTCCCTAAGTGGGCTTAATGAAGTGAAAGAAACCAAAAATGAATGAAATATATTAAAGACATGAAAATAAGAAGAAAAAAATAAACATTTTATAAAGCAACCAGACTTCCTAGAGCTGAAAAGTACAATAAGTAACCTAAAAAGGCACCAGGGCAGTGGTGGCAAGCGAAGGCTGGTGTGCTGTAGCTGACTGATTGTTCTCACCGACAGCTCTAAAAGGTTCACCATCATCGTACTAGAGGGCTTCGACAGCAGATCTGAGCAGGCAGGCAGGGTTGGAGAACTGGTCGGCAAGACAATTAAAATTCTCCAAACTAAGATGCAAAAGAAGAAAAGTGAAGAGAACCCACGGGGCCTGGGGGACAGCATCAAGTGTGCCACACACGTCACAGGAGTCCCGGAAGAAGCAAGGATGGAGTGGGAAAAGTATTTCAAGAACAGCTAAAAACACCTCACAACTGATGAAAGATAATGAATATATACATCCAAGATGCTCAACAAAATCTAACAAGGAAAAATAGGAATAAAATGACACTAAGACACACTGGAAAAAGATGTTCTTGTAAGCACCGAGAGAACTGACTTATCATATACACAAGATCTTTAATAAGATTACAGTAATTTTATGATAGAAACTACAGGGGCCCAACAATATAGCTCAGCAGCATGGTGCCTGCCTGGCAAGCTCGAGGCCTTGAGTTCAATTCCTGGCACCTCCCACTACCAACTCCCCCAAATAAAAGAAACTACAGGAGCAGTGAAACAACATATTTAAGAACCAACTTCTTGGTTCTTGGCTCTGTATCTACCAAGAATTCTGCTGACAGAACAACAATCCTTTAATCATAGTTGCTGGCAGCTGTGGTGTCATGCGGGTACGCCATGCATAGCACCTCCTTGCTGTGTACTCAAGGGTGGAGGGAGTAAGGAAACTCCTTCAGGCCCTGTTTCCAACTGAGAGGCCCCTAGCTGTATAACCAATCACCTCCCAGAGGACTCCCAGCCTCACACTACCATCACCCTCGGTCTGTGATTTCAAGTTTGTTTGGGAGACACAAAATCT
>NW_004524632.1:7983199-7985499 GCF_000260255.1 Octodon degus | reverse complement strand
CTTGCCAGGGAAGCGCTTATTCCACTGAGCCATCTTCCCAGCCCCAATGATTATATCTTTGCTTTTTCTTTTTTTTTTTCCTGGCTCAGCCTGCCCTGAGGGCAGAGCTGGCATGGTATGTGGTGCCAGGGATAGAGGTCCCCTGCCTACAGGTGCTTTAGACTGCTGAGCTATCTTGCCGGTCCATATTTTGGCTTACTTTTTGAGACAGGGACTTCTTATGTTGCTCACATGGGCCTCAAATTCCTGAACTCAAGCAATCTTTCTGAGTTAGAATTATAGGCACATGGGTCCCTGAAGGGTTTATAGCTTTGATTCTTTACAAACTATTTAGGGACAGGTATTGTGGTGCAACCATGTAATCAGAACTGTGGGAAGCTGAGACAAGATCACAAGTTCAAACCTAGCTTGGGCAATTTAACAATTTAGGTAGACCTGTCATAAAAGAAATAAAAATAGAATGGTTATGTAGCTCAGTGTGAAGGCCCTGGGCTCAATGCCCAGAACCACCGATAAAAGAAAACAAAGGTAGGTATAGTGGTGCACACCTGTAATCCCAGCACTGGATTTTTTTTTTTTTTTTTTTTTTTTTCCCGGAACAGGGGATTGAACTCAGGTCCTTGCGCTTGCCAGGGAAGCGCTTATTCCACTGAGCCATCTCCCCAGCCCCAAATAATGAATTAACTCTTTTTTTTTTTTTCTCGGAACCGGGGATTGAACTCAGGTCCTTGCATTTGCCAGTCAAGCACTTATCCTACTGAGCCATCTCCCCGGCCCCCAGCACTGGAAAGGTTGAGGCATGAGGATCATTTTGAGTTTGAGACCAGCGTGGGCTACAAAGTGAGCTCATGGCCAGCCTGAACTGCATAGCAAGATCCTGTCTCTAAAGACAGACAGACAGAGAATGAATGGGCTGGGGATGTGGCTCAGGGTGCAGCTCTTGCCTTGTATGCACAGGGCCCTGAGTTTGTTCCCTAGCAACACAAAAAAAAAAGATAAAAGTGAGATGTTTGTTGGAATTACAGTCATGGGTCAATAACTGACAACTTTTTTGCCAAATCAAGTAACTTTTTTTTTTTTTTTTGCGGAATCAGGCATTGAACTCAGGCCCTTGTACTTGCCAGGCAAGCACTTATTCTACTGAGCCATCTCCCCGGCCCCAATTGTTTCTTTTTTCTTTTTTTTTTTTTTTTTGGTGGAACCGGGGATTGAACTCAGGCCCTTGCACTTGCCAGGGAAGTGCTTATTCCACTGAGCCATCCCCCCGGCTCTTTTTTTTTTTTTTTTTTTTTTTCAAGTAATTGTTTCAAATATTGTCAGGGGGCTGGGGAGATGGGTCAGTAGAAAAAGTGCTTGCCTGGCAAGTGCAAGGCCCTGAGTTCAATCCCGGTTCCGCCAAAAAAAAAACAACAAAAAACCAAAAAAACAAAAAACAAAGAATTTAAAAAAAAAAAAAAAAGTGGACAGTGTTCTCTCCACTGTAGGCCACATATAAGAATCCATCTTCATCCTTTTCCTTCTCGTAAAGCTGCCCCATCGTTAGGCTGGACTGTGGGACTGTCTTACCCACAAACAGGAAGATTGGCTTTTCAGAAGGAAGCTGGATCCTTTTCCTGATGAGCCAGATAAACTGACCCACAGTGATGTCAGATGAAACCAAGAACTTCCGTTTGTCAATGTCAACAATCTGAGAGCCTGAGACCTTTTCCACAATCACAGGAACTCCATCGGGATATTTTGATCGGATCTTTGCGGATTCTGCGCATCTGTGTTCCAGTGAGTGGTCCTCCTTGAACATCCACTTCATGGCGGCAAGGGAGGGGACCGAGCCAGCTCTTTGAGCCCTGAAGTTCAGTGAGCCGACCTCAACAACTGAAAATAGATTTAATCTAGAACAGTTTAAGATTTTGGAGTTACCAAACTTTTAAATAATTGTGATTAGTCTATTCTGGAAGAGCTGGCAGCACCTGAAACCCCAGATCTGAGCTTACACACGTGGATCACGTGGGCCCAGGAACTCCAGGCCCGCTGAAACAATACTATGAGACCCTATTGCTAAAATAAATGAATAAAATAATAAATTAAGAATTAGATTACAGGGCCGGGGAGATGGCTCAGTGGAATAAGCACTTTCCTGGCAAGCGCAAGGGCCTGAGTTCAATCCTTGGTTCCGCAAAAAAAAAGAATTAGATTACAGGGGCCAGGGAGATGGCTCAATAGAATAAGCGCTTCCCTGGTAAGTGCAAGGACCTGAGTTCAATCCCCTGCTCCACAAAAAAAAAAAAAAAAAGAAGAAAGTG
>NW_004524632.1:7956870-7957856 GCF_000260255.1 Octodon degus | reverse complement strand
AGTGTAGAGGAAACCATATTACACTAAAAAAACAGAACAATTTAAGTCTACTCTCATCTCCTGTTTCTACCCAATGGGAAACTTTCACTCTTGTATAAAGTGTGAAAACATCGATGACCTCATGAACAATGACCTCATGAAATAATTATACTATTGAGGTTGAGCTAATTTAGTCATTAATTTAATGCTGTCAACTACAGTCCGAGTCATTACCCTTTCCAGAGGACCTCAGAGAAAGGAGACCAGGGTAGCGTCCCAGAAACACTGTACCTTACCTGTACAGGCCAGATGGATGGGGCGGTCCCACTGCTCTGGAGGGATTACCACTCCGGCTTTCCGGGCGTATTCTAGAAATTCCTTCTGTGTTAGGTACTGGGGTTCTTGAGGAGGAGGTGTGAATCGTTTCTTAGTTCTAACTGGAACTACAGCTGAGACCTGAGTCATCAGGATGGGCTAGAAGGTGGGAAAGGTTATAATATAGGTAACGGGGGCAAAAACCCCATCTACAACAAACTCGAATCCAAGTCTTACAGGAATATGTAAACAATGCTCCAAGAAAAATTATAAAATCAGGAAAAATTATAAAATAATTTTCATGGGGAAAGATCCACAACTACCCCAATACCTGAGCGATATCTCTAACCAGGTACCTTGTCGACCTTTTATTAACATCACCAGGGCCGGGGAGATGGCTCAGTGGAATAAGCACTTCCCTAGCAAGTGCAGGGGCCTGAGTTCAATCCCCGGTTCCGAAAGAAAAAAAAATCAGACATTAATTACAGGCTGTTCTTTAAGTATACTCCACAGTATTACTGGATTTAGTTCATTAGAGCAAGGCATCAATTCAAAGAACTTTTGATCTGATCTGACAGGGGCCTTAAAACACCAATCCATGGCTGGTTGGTGTTGGGGAGATAGCTCAGAAGAAGCGCTTGCCTGGAAAATGCAAGGGCCTGAGTTCAAGCCCCGGTTCCGCAAAAAAAAAA
>NW_004524632.1:7953247-7956620 GCF_000260255.1 Octodon degus | reverse complement strand
ACTGGGTTTGCCCCAGCAGGGGCTTAGACAACTGAGCTAACCCACAAGCCCCCGTAGTGCTAGGACTGGAGGTGTGCGCCAGCACCCCATCTTTAACCCCACCCCCTACACCCACCCACCTCCTTGCGAGCTGTCACTAAGGCAAAGTGGAATTCTCATCTTGGCACCTCCTCGTTCATCCATATTTCATTTTGCCCTACGGAGAGTCTCACAGTAAATCTTACTCTGACATGCTAGCTCCCAACTGACCGATAAGCTTTTCCAAAGCAAGGCGACTTTTTCTTTTTTTGGCGGAACCGGGGATCGAACTCAGGCCCTGGAGCTTGCCAGGGAAGCGCTTATTCCACTGAGCCGTCTCCCCGGCCCCGATTTTTTCTTCTGACGACGAGATCTACTCTGGCCAAGTCTCTGACAATCAACACAAGACTCCCTTTCCCTGTTCAAGCTGGGCTTAGTGTGAGAATCAAAGAGAAGCGGTCTCATCTTCCAAACTTTCCCCTTTAATACCCCCCTCTCTAGACAGCCCCAAACCAACTTTAAGAAAGTTAATTCCCAAACATCACTTCGCCCTCGCACCCCGTCCAGGCTTTCCAAATACTGCCACTGAGCCCAGTTCCGGGTTTGGTGCACGTCTGTAAATCCCAGTATTCGGGAGGCTGCGGCAGGAGAATCGATGTGAGCGCGTGGCCCGCCTGGGCTACAAAGGAGACCAAAAAACACAAACAAGAATACTTTCCCAGTCAGCCCTGGAAGTCCTATATGCACCGTCCCTACCCACCTGTCGAGACCACCATCCCAAAGCCCTGTTTAAGCAAGACAAGCCGCGCATTGAGGGAGCTGCCATTTTGTTGGCGAAAAGGCTGCCGGGATGGGAGTTGAGCGTGAGAAGCGTGAGGGAAACCCGATAGCTCACTGGGCGGAACTAGCGGGGAGAGTGGAATTTTCCAGGGCGCGCGCCCTCGGCCGAAAAGCAAGCCGCGCGAACGCGCACGTGCTCGCGGGAGTGTGGGGGGGGTGCAGGCTGACGGCGCGTGCGCACTGGCACCGCGTTGGGGGTGGGGGAAGGCACGGCTGTCACGCGCCAGCCCTAGCGCGGTTGAGCTCGCGCTGCCCCTGAGCGCGCGAGGCTGGCCGGAAGTGCAGACTGCGGCGCTTTATTTACATCCGTTAGAAGATGAGACTGTGTCTCACCCTGAAGAGACGGAGTTGAGTATTTCTCCTCAGTGCCTGGACTACCTTGAAGGTACCTGGATCCCAGGAGAAAAGGAAGTGAATAGTTTCTGAGTCTGTATCTGACCTCAGCGCGCTGCTAGGTAACCTTAAACCTGAGCCCTACTTTTCCCTGTCTGCCCCGCGGAGAAAATTGTGTCTCGTCAGGGGACCCGTCCACTGTTTGCTAAAGCAAAGGGCATATAGATTGGCCAGAGCGTTTCTGATTTGTCATTATGCAAAAGAGTCACAATTTGGAAACAGCTCATATATTTAGAAATTGCGGGCCGGGAAGATGGCTCAGTGGAATAAGCGCTTCCCTGGCAAGCGCAAGGGCCTGAGTTCGATCCCCGGTTCTGCCAAAAAAAAAGGAAAAGAAATTGCCTGCCAGGTGAGTGGCAATATTCTTTTTTTTCATTCCTGTATTTAAGGAAGGGTGTTCAGGGTCTCACTACTAAATCGGACTCGTAGTGATCGCCTGTGTACAGCCTCTCAAGGGCAGGGATTACAGGCGCGCGCCACCACGCCCAGTCCCAATCGCCATCTGCGCACCCCGCGGACGGGGCTGGCAGGGCACGCCGGGATCGAACCCGGGACCTGCGCTCTGCCTAAGCAGCCGCTTTAGTTCGCTAAGCCATCAGCCCGGCCCAGGTGGCAATATTCTAAGCATTTTACATATATGAACTCAATCTGGACAACCAAAAGGAACAGTGTCTCTGTTTTGCATACGCTGTGTGATAGAGAAATTAAAAATGTACAGAAAAGAAAACAGAAAATACATTATTTCAGATTAGGCAGCTGATAACCTGCGAGAGACCCCGATCCAAGCAGTGCAGCCCATGCACGCGGAGCTGAGCACAGGAAGCTCTGAGATGTATCCCCTGCCCTTTAATTTTCTTTTTTGGGGGGGAACCGGGGATTGAACTCAGGCCCTTGCGTTTGCCAGTCAAGCGCTTATCCTACTGCGCCATCTCCCTGGTCCCTGCCTTTTAATTTTGAAACAGGGTCTAGTGAAAGTGCTCAGGCAGTTCTGAACTTGCCATCCTTCTGCCTCAGCCTCTGGAGTAGTTGTGATTACAGGGAAACACTTCCACATTTCATTTGCAGAGCCTATGTTTGTTTGTTTCTATTTTAATTTTCATTTATTTAAAAAAGGGGCGGGGCCAGGGAGATGGCTCGGTAGAATAAGCGCTTCCCTGGCAAGTGCAGGGGTCTGGGTTCAATCCCTGGTTCCGCAAAGAAAAAAAAAAAAGGATTCATTTGGGCCGGGGAGATGGCTCAGTGGAATAAGTGCTTCCCTGGCAAGCGGAAGGATCTGAGTTCAATCCCCGGTTCTGCCAAAAAAAAAAAAGACAACTTCTGGGGGGAACTACCCGCTCGCCCCCCCCCAACAGGAGCTTTCTTTCTCTCAATAAATATATTTTGCTCATAACCTCCATTTGTTCCTAAAATTCATTCTTTGGTTTTAGAGAACATGAACTCCAGCAGGTCAGGTCCAGAGATTGTTTTTCTCTATGTCATTTGGAGGTTCCCTATATTGTCTGGAGGTCACCCACCCGAGACCAGTTTCTCCCTGTATCACTGGGATCACAAGTGCACGCCATGACAACCCACTTGTCTCTTTCTTATAACCCTCTGATTAGTTTCTCAGCTATACAAAGGTGTGCCACATCAGGCTGAGCCAAATAATAAAGGAAGAAATAGCATTCAGTTCATCAGGAGATGGATTGCAAATGAGTGTGTAAATGAATGATGTTTGCTTAGCTGAGTTGCAGAAAGTTCATTTTATCGTCCTACCTCATTAAAACCAGGATAACTGGAAACTGCTGGGGAAGTGATACAAAAGGGTATTTCTTAATCCCACAATCTAGTTGGGATTTCCAAACACACACACACAGACATGCGCGCGTGCGTCTTGTTGATGGGAGCAAGAGAACTGTGTGCGACTGGAGGAGATCGACCATTGCGGCTCAGCCGGCAAGAACAGTCACTGGCTGGGCATGGTGGCTCCCATCCGTCACCCCAGCACTTGGGAGGCTGAAGCAGGATGGTCACCACAAGTTCGAAGCCAATACAGGCTACATTATGAGTTCAAGGCCACCCTGGGGCTGGCAGGATAGCTCAGTGGACTGGGCAGGTGCAGGGACTGGGGCCATGCTGGCCA
>NW_004524632.1:7943482-7952697 GCF_000260255.1 Octodon degus | reverse complement strand
TGTCAGGGAAGCGCATATTCCACTGAGCCATCTCCCCGGCCCCTAAAATTCCTGATTAAGTGTATCCCACTGGCAGGCAATGGTTATTTTTTTAAACTTGATTCAGTGGTGTCCTGACCATGATTGAAGAGGGTGAGAGGGTGGCCCAGTGGCCTCCCGGAGGGTGAACGTGCTGCACCTCCCATGCCGCTCCTTACGGCCCTGGCCTGGTCCTCCTCCAGTGTCTCCTCTTGGAGTTGGACCTGATTTTATCACCAGTTTTCATTCGAATCCCCTGAGGAATGGGGCGATTCTGCTTTTGTTTCTTGGCCAGGAATCATTTGATTCTGAAAATCATGTGAGATGACATGGTGAGGGCAGGAGACAGCGGCACTCCATGGCGGGCTGAAGCAGAAGAGCTTGAGGGTTTTTTTCCTGGTACTAGGGATTGAACTCAGGACCCTGCACTTGTCAGGCAAGCCCTTATTCTACTACGCTATCTCCCGGGACCCTTGAGTTTTCTTTTGAGATAGGAACTCCATATGTACCACAGGCTGGCCAGGAAATCACAGGGATCCTCCTGCCTCAGCCTCCCAAGTGCTGGGATCACAGGCTTCAGCCACCATGGTTGGTTTGAGTTTACTTTTTGGGGTGTGTGGGGGGACAGGAAGATAGCTCAGCAGAATAGGCACCTCCCTGGCAGGTGCAAGGTCCTGAGTTCAATCCCCGGTAACAAACAAAAAAAGAGATGGGTTTGGTTTGGTTTGGTTTGGGTTTTTTGGTACTGCTATCAAATTCAGGACCTTGGCCTTGCAGGCGCTTGGCCCCTGAGCTATATCCCTGGTCCCTGAGTCTACATTTTCACTGCATTTCTATTCCTCACCCTCAGGGATTAAGTCAGTCCACAACTCAGAATTGTCATTAACTCATTGCAGTTAAGTGAGTGCATACACTGTCCCACTCTGATCCTAACGGGCCTGCTTCTGAGCCTCCCGATGGCCGTGGGAGGGGCACACAGCCAAGCAGGACCCTGGTAAGTGGGTAGCGTCCCTGTCCCCGAGTCCCTGCCAGGGCAGAGTCCCTTTTGCAGATCTCTGGACAGACCTGCAAACTGGAAGCCCTCAGAAAGCCCTGTGTGTAGTACTTTTCCCTTAAAAAGCATTGTTTTTCTTTTTTTGCCATACCAGGGGTCAAGCTAGGGACCTTGCGCTTGCCAGGCAGGCGCTTATGCTGCCAGGCTAGCTCCCCGGCCCTAAGAAGTGTTCTGATCTCTGCTGCAGCTAAGACCCCAAGCAGGCAGCTTCCAAGGCCCGAAGCAGATCCCGGTTCCCTCCCACTCGCTCAGCTGCTCTCCCGCCTTCCCCCCTTCCACTCCCTTGCTTGGGGAACAAAGGGCAGAGCTCTGCCCGCCCGCCCCAGGTTCCTTACTCCAAAGGAGCAACTGGGGAGAGCTCAGCCTGGAAAGCAGCCCCCACCCTACCCCCAGCCTCAGGCCAGGTCTAGAATTAATCCCTCACCTCCTCTTGCTCCACTTTCACCCTAGCTGGCTAAATCATGCAGTAATCCTAAAAGGGAATTTCAGGCCTTTAGTAACAACCCCCTGCCCCCACTGTGTTCTGGAGGAAAGAGCAAAGCGCTTGGATCAGAGTAATCTGTCCCTAACCCACTTCCGTCCTGGGGGATTAACTTGCTAGGGAGGGAACCAGAAGTAAATTGGAAGGGCTGGGGAGACAGCTCAGCGACATAAGCATCTGCCTGGCAAGTTGCAAGGTCCTGAGTTCAGGCCCAGTACTAAGAAAAAAAAAAAAAAAAAAGCATGGTAGCAGAAGTGAATTGGGGGGCTGGTGAGATGGCTCAGTGGTCTAAAGCACCTACTTAGAACAAGCTCAACAAAGCACAGGGACCGCGGTTCAATCCCCCAGCACCACACGCCAGCCAGCCCCACCCCCTGGTGGGCTGAGCTGGCCACACACACACACACACACACACACACACACACAAAATAAATAAAATTTAAAAAAAAAAAAGAAGTGAATTGGGCACCTCGGCGTTTGGCACCTGAGGAGGAAGTTGCAGGAGTGCTGGATGGTGGGAGTCCTGGAGGCCCGGCATCGGGGGGCCTCTTACCCTGGAGTAGCCTGCAAAAGGGTCCATAGACTTGAGAAGCAATGGAGACACATACCTGTCATCCCGGCTCTGGAGGCTGAAGCAGGAGGACTGCTGTGAGTTTGGGGCTAGCCTGTGCCCCATAGTGAAACCCTCCTTGAGAAACCAAAAATAAGGGGCCAGGGAGATGGCTCAGTGGAATAAGCACTTGCCTGCTAAGTGCAGGAGCCTGAGTTCAATCCCCAGTTCTGCCCCCCCAAAAAAGCCCAAAAATAAACCAGGTGTGGTGCTGCATGTCTGTAATCCTTGCACTTGATGTGTTCAACACAAGTCAGGGCTACAAAGTGAGCTGAAGGCCAGCCTGAGCTGCATAGTGAGACCCTGACTGAAAAAGAAAGAAAAGAAGCCAATGGGCGCTCAGTGGACACGCTGGATGGAAGAATGGACAGGCAGAAACAACCCTGAGTCTCACCCACAGCCCTCCTGTCCTCACCCGCACCGTGCTGTGGAAGAAGAGCTCTGCACAGCCGCTTGCTGGCACTGCTGCGTGTGATGGCTAAAAAAAAATCTCTGTTGAGAGCCCTGAAAGCCCACAGACCCACACCTATGGAGCTCCTCTTAATAAGGCCTGTGCTTACTGATGGGGCTGGGGGACCCTTGGACCAGGAGCTTGGCAGTGACCCATTGCCCTCTGAGTCTGTCCTAGGACCTGTGAGCCGGCTCCTGGGCAGCGGTCAGGATCGCCTGCGATGCAAGAAGCGCCCACTGGGGGGAGCTGGGGCTGCGCTGGGACCTGCAGCGGGATTCCTGGGCTTTTCTGTGCAGACTGCGTTCATTGCAAGTCTCCTAGGCTTGCCAAGTCTCTGTGCTTGACATCATTTTGATTTGACGGCATCCCGAATCAAAGGCAGCTTGTAACCCACGGGAACTCTGGCAATTCGCGGAGCCCTGTTGATTTTTTGTTTCATTTCTCTGTGGTACCTAGGATTGAACTTGGCCTGGTGCAGGCTAGGTAAGCGCTCCACCACTGAGCTACAGCCCAGCCCAGACCTCTTTAATTCTTTCTGTTTTCAGGCTCCCCTGTAGGGGAGGCTGGCCTTGATCTCCCAGGTCCTCCTTCCTCAGCCTTCCAAGTGCCGCGCCACCACACCCAACTGACTTTTTGCTATACTGTCCTTGAGCCCAGAGGTTCCTCTGCATCCTGTCACCTGTGCATGTCGCTTCTCTGCCCTTTGCTGTGTTGGCAGAGAGCTGAGCTTGCTCCTGTCCCCTTGCCTCTGCCCTGGGAGCCAGGCAGGTAGACAGCAGGCTGCACTGGGCAGGCCACCCCTCGGCTCTGCTCCCCGAGTTCCCCAGCAGCAGCTGAGGGGTCCTGTTGTCCTACCTCATTCCCTGGCTCGCTGGTGTTACTCAGTTATCTCCCAAAACCTCTCCAGCGCCCTGGTTGGCCGCACACCAGTGTCCTGGCCAGAAGATGCCAGGAATCAAGGAAAGCTGCTGGGTGTGGACAAAGCCACCTGTAATCCCAAGGTTCAGGAGGCTGAGGCAGGAGGATTACCTCGAGTTCAGGGATAGCCTGGGCTCTGTAGTTAAGATCCTGTCTAGAAAAAAAAAAAATCATTAATTAATTAATTTATTTATTTATTTGGTACAGGGCCTTGCTACACAGCTCAGACTCATACTGATCCATCCTCCTGTCTCAGCCTCCCCAGCACTGGGATTACAGGTGTACATTAACACACCAGGTTGTAACAGCCAGCATGGCATACGGTACCAGGGATTGAACCTGGGCCATTACACTCGCCAGGCAGGCGCTTAGATCACCAAACTATCTCCCCAGCCGTGAAATATTTTTAAAAAGAAATTAAATAGTCATGTTTAACTTCAAACAGGACAAACTGTTATTTTACTTTATTTCCCTTGCACTTGGGGGCAGGGAAGGGAGCTGGGGAGCTGGCTATTGGAGGCAGGAAGCAGCGCTTTAGCACAGTGAGTCAGGGGACTCGGGTTCCCAGCCCCACCCCAATTCCATTCTTCCCCTCAGTCTAGTGACTTGCTGGCTCCTGGAATAGTCTGGTTTTTCTGGACTTTACAAATGTTCTGCTTGCCAAATTCCTGACTGCTCAATAGCAGATCTAACACGTTATGCTGCTGGGCTTCATTTTTGTTCCTGTTGCTATATCCTGTAAAAAGAAGAGGGCTTGTTTCGTTGTTGATTCTAGATAGGTTATCAAAAGCACTAAGACTCAGAGAAGACCAATGACCTATGATCCTAAGATTAGATCTTTTTTTTTTTTTTTTTGAGGGGTACTGAGAATTGAACTCAGGAACTCAGGCTTGCCAGGCAGGCACTGTTTCACTAAGACTAGATTTTTTTTTTTTTTTTTGGCAGAACCGGGGACTAAACTCAGGCCCTTGCACTTGCCAGGGAAGCGCTTATTCTACTGAGCCATCTCCTCAGCCCCAAGACTAGATCTTGAAGGTAGGAAATTGTGTTCGTTGCTGTTACTGTATTTTATTTTATTTTATTTTATTTTATTTTATTTATTTATTTATGTGGGGGGGTGCAGCTCACCCACCAGGGGGCGGGGCTGGCTGGCATGTGGTGCTGGGGGATTGAACCGCGGTCTCTGTGCTTTGCTAAGCTTGTTCTAAGTTGGTGCTTTAGACCACTGAGCCGTCTCACCAGCCCAGCTGTTACTGTTTTGAGACAGGGTTTCACCATGTAGTTGAGACTCAGCCCTGAACTCACTGTGTAGCCCAGTCTGGCCTGGAACTTTTGGTGACACTCTTGCCTTCCAGTTAGAGTCTCACTGTGCAGTTCAGGTTGACCTTGAACTCACTGCATACCCCAGGCTGGCCTCAGACGTGCAGAGCGCTTCCTGCCTCAGCCTGCCCAGTGCTGGGATCACAGATACACGACACCATACCAGGCTAGGAGTTGCACTTTTAAATTATCTCTTGGTGCCTGGTGTAGTGGCGTACACCTGTAACCCCAGCACTCGGGAGGCTGAAGTAGGAGGATCATTGGGAGTTCAAGACCACCATGGACTACCAAAGCGAGCCGAAGGCCAGCCTGCACTGCACTGTGAGACCCTGTCTCAAAAAGACAACAACAAAAAATCATCTTTTGGTGTTTAAGGTTTTATATTTTTCATGAGTCTTTGTACCATTAGATGCCAAACTACTGATACCTTTTTTTTTTTTTTAATGTATTTGGTAGAGGGTCTCACTTGCAGCTCAGACTCGTAGTGATCCTCCTGCCTCAGCCTCCCCAGTGCTGGGATTACAGGCATGTGCCACCACATCTGGACTCAGTGGCCAGTTCAGTGTGTCCGGGGGGCGGGACCGGAGCAGCATATGATGCTGGGGGATCAATCCCTGGTCTCTGTGCTTGACAAAGCAGGTGCTTAGTCCACTGAGCTATCTTGCCTGCCCTCTGAAAAAAAAAAAATTTTTTTTTCAGAACCAGGGATTGAACTCAGGCCCTTGTGCTTGCCAGGCAAGCGCTTATTCTACTGAGCTATCTCCCCACCTGCCCTCTGAAATTTATCTTCTTACTTTCTTTTTATTCAAAGATCTCTTTAAAAAGAAGAAGAAGAAAAAAAAAAAAAGATCTCAATCTCTCCTAAGCCAGGGTCATGCTCCCTAGAGATATTAACTAGTCCGAGAATGCAGATTTTAGCTTTATCCCTTGGCAGAGAGAACGGAATTGTTGTGCAAAGGCCAGAATATTCTCTCTGCCAGAGCTCCCCATGTGGAAGAGAAAGAGAGTTTGAGAGTTTCTGAGAGGGTGGGGAAGGAGGGGGAAAAGCTAGCGACCCAGCCTCTTCATACCTCCCTCTCCTGCTAATCCTTGGTCATGATTTTTTTTTTTCAGGGGCCGGGAAGATAGCTCAGTTAAGTAAGCACTTGCCTGGCAAGCCCAAGGACCTGAGTTCAATCCCTGGTTCTACAAAAAAACAAAACAAAACTTTTTTACTTCTTTTGGTCTGACTATGGAGCCCAGTTGGAGCCAGGGAGATGGCTCAATAAAAGTGCTTGCCTGGCAAGCGCAAGGGCCTGAGTTCAATTCCTGGTTCCACAAAAAAAAAAAAAAAAAAAAAAGACTGGAGCCCAGGCTGGCCTCGTGCTCTCAGTGGTCCCCCTGCCTCAGCCTCCCAAGCGTGGGTCTCGGAGGCCTGTGCCACCTGGCCACGATTTCCCCCCATTCCTCTTATCTTTCTTTCTTTTCTTTTGCGGAACTGGGGATTGAACTCAGGCCCTCGCGCTTGCCAGGGAAGCACTTATTCCACCTAGCCATCTCCCTAGCTCATCTTTCATATGTTTATCTCTTCTACATGTCCCACCTCCAATTTTTCCTTCCAGTACTTTTCAATCCAGTGTTTTTCCTATGGATGACTTTTTTTTTTTTTTTTTTTTGGAACCAGGGATTGAACTGAAACTCTTGTGTTTGCCAGGCAAGCGCTCATTCTATTGAGCCATCTTCCCAGCCCCATGAATGACTATTGGGCTGTTCTTTAATATGCCTCAGAAAACATACAATTTTGAAAAAAAAAAAAAAAAAACCATACAATTTTGTAGGTGGAAGGAATTTTCACAAATCCTATTGTCCACAGGACAAGGGTGGTGCCAGGGAGCCTCTCCAGGTCCCTGACGCTCTGGAACTTGTGGCAGTTCTCCCACCTCAGTCTCCTGGGTGCTGGGATCACAGGCTTGCGCCACATCTTGCCCCTTTCTTTTTCTGATTGTTTGTTTGGGGTTTTTTGGTGGTACCAGGGATCAAACTTGGACCTTGTGCTTGCCAGGTTGGCACTTAAACCACTGAGCTATCTCCCTGGCCCTGTTTATTTGTTTTTTGCAGTACCGGGGATTGAACTCAGAACCTTGTGCTTGCCAGGCAGGTGCTTATGCTGCTGAGCTATCTCCCAGGTCCCTTGCCCCTTCCTGAAGCAGTTCTAGAGGGCTTTTATGAAGTGTCTTTGCTTGCGCTGCTTCGGGCTGCCTTAATGTCCATAACCGCTGATCCAAAACCTCTCCCTTTCATGGTCACTGTGACTGGGGGGAGGAGCCAGAAGGCCAGAGCTAGAGCCAGTGAATCAGGTGGGTGTGGACGCTGCGGCCCGGTTTTATGAGCTGCCTTTCCGCTGTGTGTGTGTGTGTGTGTGTGTGTGTGTGTGTGTGAGAGAGAGAGAGTGACACAGACACACTTGGACTTTGCCCTGAAAATTTCCAGCCCCAGGGTTGTTTTGTATGTGTGCGATTTATTTTGTTTTGGGGTCTGAATACACAGTTTGGGCTGGCTTTGGACTCTAATCCAGACTGGCCTTCAACTCAGATTGATCCTCCTGCCTCAGCCTCTCAAAGTGCTAGAATTATGTTTCTTTTTGGTGGAACCGGGGTTTGAACTCAGGCCCAAGGAAGCACTTTTTCTCCTGAGCCATCTCCCCAGCCCCTAAGTTTCCTTTTGTTTCTTTTCTTTTCTTTCTTTCTTTCTTTCTTTCTTTTTTTTTTTTTTTTTTTTTTTTTTTTTTTTTTTTTTTTTTTTTTTTTTTTTTTTGTGGAACCAGAAATTGAACTCAGGCCCTTGTGCTTGACAAGCAAGAGCTTATTCTACTGAGCCATCTCCCCAGCCCCAAAGTGCTTGAATTACAGACCTGTACCGCCATACTCTGCTTCCTTCTGCTTCTGAAGATCCGATTGTGACAAATTCCTTCCGCTGCTGGTCTAACATTTGCTTCCTCCTTTTTGCCCAGTGAGGAGCCTCACGTGTCCCCTGCAGCATTACGGAATGAGTCCACAGCTTTCTGCACAGTCAAATCCAGATGTACTTCTGTGTTTATGGATTGAAGCAGGTACATCTGAGCAATTTCACATTGTCAGCCTTATATCTGACAATTGGCTATTTATCACTTCAGTTTTCTATGTCTTAGTATTTTTATTTATTTATTTATTTTAAAGATTTTTTATATATATATATATTCTGCTGTTTATTTATTTATTACATTCATTTATTGTGTGTGTGTATGGCCAGCTCAGCCCACCAGGGGGCAGGGCCGGCTGGCATGTGGCGCTGGGGGATCGAACCGCGGTCCCTGTGCTTTGCCAAGCCCGTTCCAAGTAGGTGCTTTAGACCACTGAGCCATCTCTCCAGCCCCAGTATTTTTATCTCTTTTTTTTTTAATTTTTTTTAAATATTTATTTATTTATGTGTGTGTGTGTGTGTGTGTGTGTGTGGCCAGCTCAGCCCACCAGGGGGCAGGGCTGGCTGGCCTGTGGTGCTGGGGGATTGAACCGCAGTCCCTGTGCTTTGCTAAGCTTGTTCTAAGTAGGTGCTTTAGACCACTGAGCCATCACACCAGCCCGCACCACACACTTTAATCCTGGCACTCTGGAGGCTGAAACAGGAGGGTCTCAAGTGTGAGCCTGGCCTCAGCAACTCGGGAAGACCCTCTGTCAAGATAAAAATAAGCCTCCAAGGATATAGCTTAGTGGCACAAGCGCCTGCCTGGCGAGTGCAAGGTCCTGAGTTTGATCCCTAGTACCAAAAATAGATAGAGAAATTAATCTTAAAAAGAGATGTAGCGCTTTGATAAGGCTCTGAACTCAATCCCCAAACGTTGCCGAGTAGTGCAGGCCTAGAATCCAGGAACTGGGGAGGCTGAGGCAGGAAGATTGCTGTGAGTTTGAGGATAGAGCTCAGTGGCACAAATTCCTGTCTGGCAAGTGCAGAAGTTTGATTCCTAGTAAGAAACAAAAAGTTTGCTAGCATAGCATGGACCTTCTTGTTGAATATATGAGTCTATGACTGGTAATACCTGATTTTTTTTTTTTTTTTTTTTCTGTTTCAGTAGTGCTGGAGCTTAAACCCAGGGCCTTATGCAAGTACTTTGCTAGGTTATTTTTTTTTTTCTCCCAGTACTGGGGATCGAACTCAAGACCTTGTGCTTGTCAGGAGTTAGCCACTGAGCTATCTCCCCAGCCTGTGTGTGTGTGTGTGTGTGTGTGTGTGTGTGTGTGTGTGTGTCTTTTTCAGACAGCGTCTCACTATGCTGTTTAGGCTGGCCTTAAACTCACTTTGTATCCCGGGCTGGTCTCCAGAGACCAACTGGCCATGATCCTGCCTCTTC
>NW_004524632.1:7935777-7942877 GCF_000260255.1 Octodon degus | reverse complement strand
CCCTGCAGTTCCCTCTCTGGCTTGTCTCCACAGAAATACTTTGTTAAATAAATCATGTGTAGAAATTCTCATCTGCTCTGGGAACCTGACATAAGACATTCACCTTCAGAGCAGGGAGCAAAGACTGCAGCTGACGTTGGTGCCAGCCAGGGCCACGTTAGGACTCTCCTGTAGGGTTGTCACATTTAGCAAAAAAAAACAAACCAAAAAACAAAAAACCCAAGATATCCATTTAACCCAAATGCTAGATAAGCAGCAAATTTTGGGGGGAATAAACATGCCACTGTAAAATTTTGAATATTAAAATATTCATTGTTTATCTGGAATTCAATTTAACTGAGCATTCTGTATTTTATATGCCAATCCTTACAAAAGACTGTAGGTTCTTTTGTCTTTGCAGGTCCCTCTCTCCACTTAAAAAAGCTATACAGCTCCTAAAACCACATCGGTATACAGGTGAGTATAACTCAGACTGGATTCATTATTACATATTCATTATTATTATAATATTCATTTTTTTCTTTTTTTATATAAAGTCTTTTTTTATAGTTTATTTATTTTATTTAGTGTGTGTGTGTGTGTGTGTGTGTGTGTGTGTAGCTCAACCCACCAGGGGGCGGGGCTGGCTGGCATGTGGTGCTGGGGGATCGAACCGCGGACCCTGTGCTTTGCTAAGCTTGTTCTAAGTAGGTGCTTTAGACCACTGAGCCATCTCACCAGCCCCCACACCCGGCTTTTTTAAATTTCACTGGTGCTGAGGTTGGAACCCGCGGGCTCCTTTGCACTACGCAAGCGGTCTACGCCGAGCTGCACTCGCGGCCTCATTTTCACTTGCCAGTTTTGAGACAGGGTCTCACTAAATTACCTAGGCTCGTCTTGGACTGTGGCTCCTCCTGCCTCAGCTTCCCAGGAGAGAATTTCAGAAGGGCACGGAAAGTTAAAAGTAACAGTGTTAGGTTCGATGGCCAGCTTGGGGGCTTTTGCTTCTCCTGCCTTTCTTTCCTCTTCGGGTAGAAGACAGCGCCTGCCCAGAGCTACACCCCATCGGACCCCGCCGCTGTTCCCGCCGTTCGCTGTTCGGGGACTGGGCTCAAGTTTGGGATCGTCCTGCTTCAGCCTCCCGAGCACTGGGATCACACACCGGGATTACAGCCCGCAGCCCCTGTTCCGGCGCACTCCCGGCTCTGCTCAGCCTCCCACTGCCTCGGGCGGAGAATTCCTGGTTTCCGCACTGCCTGGGGACGTTACCTCCCCGCTGCTGTGCCCTGCCTACTGGCAAAGCCAGACCTTGTGCTGCCACCAATTTGCAGTGACCCTCCTGCTTCAGCCTCCCATTTGCAGGAGTGTCCCACCCCCCTACAATAAATAGAGTGTTGAAGGTGAGCCATAGATGCGGCTGTGTGTAAAGGAATCGCCCTCCCCGGAGTCCCCAGCCCTGCCGTCTGCTGACCTCTGGCAATCCCGAGGGAAGCCTTGCTATTTCTTTTGGGGAGTGAACTCAGGCCCTTGCGCTTAGCAAGCAAATGCTTATTCTAGTGAGCTATCTCCCCGGCCTCACCCTTGCGATTTCTGGAAGCCCCAGGTCCCTGTATCTTCCTAGGTCTTTCCACTCCAGTTTAGGGGTGTGTGTGTGTGTGTGTGTGTGTGTGTGGAACCCGGGATTGAACTCAGACCCTGCATTTGCCAGGGAAGCACCTGCTCTGAGCCATCTCCCCGGCCCCTAGTTTAGGCTTTGGTGCAGTTTCCTCTGTGGCTCTTGCTACTCTGCCTTGCTTAGGAGAGAACTGTTTTTAGGTTGGCTTTTTTTTTTTTTTTTAATGTATTTGGTACAGGGTCTCACTACGTGGCTCAGCTTCGCAGGGATCCTATTTTCAGCCTCCCCAGCGCTGGGATTACAGGCGTGTGCCACCACGTCGGGACTTGTTCACCGCTCAGCTCACCCCAGGGGCAGGGCTGGCGCAGTATGCAGGAACTTGCCAAAGCAGGCGCTTCATCCGCTGTGTTGCTTCATAAACAATACATATAACTAAGCCTCCACCTTTTTCATGGCTTTGTAGTATTCCATCACCTATGCAATTGTGGGATGAACCCAGCAGATAGATTCCAGGGTCCTGTGCAGGGTGAGCAAAGAATCACAAGCATACATTTAGTGATGAAAGCAAAGTGGCAGCATTTAGCGAGGATACCAGGAAAATGTGCTCAGGGCAGATCCGCACTACCAGAAGTGTGTGGCACAAATAGAAAAGCGGTGCCCGGCTGACAGCACAGGTGAGAGGCCCACGGATAAATCAGGCCTTCAAGTTTCTAGGGGGCACACGCGGGCTGAGTCCTTGGGTAGGACTGATAGGATTGGTTAACAGCGCGGAGACATCTTCAATTAGGGACGGGATTGGTTAAGGTTACGCTGAGTCATCCTGAGAAAGGGACCTGACTGGCTAAGGTTGTGCTGAGTCATCCTGAGTTAGGGGCCTCCAGAGTGCGCTCTGATCGCCTTATCTTGAGAACGCCCAGAGCAAGCAGGTCGACCCTAGGCTGGGCTTGGCCAAACTCAAGCAGATGGACTGGTTTAGGCTCCCCTCCCCCACTGCGCTTGCTGGGCTGCATAGGTAGTGTTGATGGATGCTGAGCTGATTTTTTTGAGACAGGGCCTCCTTGTATAGTTCAGGCTGGCCTTAAACTCAAGATGTAGCCCAGGGTGGCTCAAACCCATGGCAGTGCTCCTGCCTCAGCCTCTGGAAGGGTAGTTACAGGCAGGAGCCACCAGCTCAGCTTGTCCTAATCGGTGTCTAAGCCGAGCTTCCCTGGTCCTTCAGGCCCGGGTCTCTACTTGATCTCTACGGAACCAGGGCTGTTGCACCAGTAGCTTTGCCTTCGGAGGCCCTGGAGCAGCCTGGGAAAACAAAACCAAAACAAAGAGCCACCAAGTTTCAGCACTGCCTCAGTCGGCTAGGACAAGAAAGTCTGTGTTGGGTCCCTGGCCTTGGCAAGGGCAGCCCCACCCTTTCTGGCCTCTGGGCCTCAGTCCCTTTCCCCTCCCCCTCCTCTGAGCTCAGTGGAATTCCGGGGGTGCCGGAGGCCAAGGTAGGCTAGCGCTGTTCAGCGGGGCAGGCACGGGCTGTGTTGCGGGAGCCCAACACCAGATCCATGTTTACAGCCGGCTATAAAATCGGGGTGGTGGTGCGCTTCCATTGTCCCAGACCTCAGGAGGCCGAGGCAGAAGGATCACCTCGAGTTCAAGGCCAGCCTGACTGGGTAGCAGGACCCCGCCCCCAAAGCGCACAATGTGGGCACCCCATCGCCAGCCGCTTAAGTGTGCCAAGGCAGGAGCAAGCGCACGTTACCCGGAGGAAAAAGATAGAAAAGGGATGGCGCAGCACATTCTGGTTTGGAGTGTGGAGGCTACAGTCCCGGCCTGGAGAGAAACAGCATCCTGGTCAGGAGCCAGAATTGCCACGGGGGGAGCAGGCTTCCCCAGCTGCGCCGTCGCGGGAGCCCCACATCTGCACACCTGTTCACCTGCCTGAGTCCCGATAATGGACAGGGGAAGGCAGACCAGAGGACATGGAGCAGAGGGGCGTGTGTGTGTGTGTGTGTGTGTGTGTATTTCCCCTGCTGTTTCTTGGTAGCTTTTCTAAAAATTGTGAGGCCAGCTGGTGGTGGCAAAAATCTCTGACATCGCTGGTGGCTGATAGGTTCTGGCCCTAGTATGAATTGCTGAATTATTATGGTGGTCATCTAATTTGGCTGAAGCCCTTAAAATAACAGCTTATCTTCCCTGAGACCACCTCCCCACTTCTTCTCCAACTTAGCCCAGGGTGCAAATTCCTTTTACCTTTCCTGCTGTTGCAGGGAAGACCCCAATTAGTTCCTCAGGTATATCTAAATGTGGGGGGGGGCAGATATCTCAGCAGATTAAAGCGCCTGCTTAGGCAGAGGCAGGGGCTGGGGTTTTATTCCTCAGGGTGTGCTGAGACGGGTGGCATGCACAATCTCTAGGAGTCCATCTACATAGTGAAACCCTGTCCTGAAGACCCTGTCCTAAATAAAAAATAAATAAATAAAAAACCCCCAAACATCCCCGTCAAACTCTACCCCTGGCAAAAGGCCAAAGCCCTGAGCCTTCTGTTGTTCCACCCAGAGAATCCCTCATCTTCCCCGGATTCTCTCCACGTCCTCACAGATAATAAAGCCCTTTTTCCTTCTGCCTGCTTCTCTGCTGCACGGCCATCAAAAACCTACCGAGGGCCATAGCCACTCCCCAGCCTGCAGGTGGCCTGGCACCTGAGCCTTTCCATGGCAGCTGCTGTGGCCTCTTCTTCCTCTGTGTCAGTCATTTTATAAAGCTAGGGCATTCGTTTTCCCACAAAACCTCTGTCCGGCTACCTGCCTGTCGCTCCCCACCCACCCCCTTACTTTCCTTGGAGGTGGGATCTTGCTGTGGACTATAGGCTGTCCTTGACCTCTACCACGTGACCCTTGCTGGGCTCAAGCTCACAGGGATGATCCTTCTGCTTCAGCCAGTGCTGGGGTCACAGGCCTGGCCGCCAGCCTGGCTTCTGTGTTTTGCAAATTTAAGGCAGGGAGAAAGGGAGAGAGAGGTCTTGTGCTCCAAGGGCCATGATAAGCAAGCCACATCCTCAACATTAACGGGGTTGATTGTTTTACAGGATTAAAAACTCTTCAGGGGCCGGGGAGATAGCTCAGTAGAATAAGCGCTTCCCTGGCAAGTGCAAGGGCCTGAGTTCAATCCCCGGTTCCGCCAAACAAACAAAAAAACTCTTGAATAAGAGATCTTGTCTAGGGGCTGGGAAGATGGCTCAGTGGAATAAGCGCTTGCAAGTGCAAGGGCCTGAGTTCAATCCCCAGTTCCACCAAAAAAAAAAAAAAAGAGACCTGGTCCAGAGAGGGACACAGTTTCTGGTCTTAGATCTGTTCCAGCTTCTGTGAGCTTTAAAAATTTATGACCTGTCTGTACATCCAGTTTTTTATTTATTTTTTATTTATTTATTTTTATTTATTACATTTATTTATTGTGTGTGTGTGTGGCCAGCTCAGCCCACCAGGGGCAGGACTGGCTGGCCTGTGGTGCTGGGGGATTGAACCGCGGTCCTGTGCTTTGCTGAGCTTGTTCTAAGTAGGTGCTTTAGACCACTGAGCCATCTCTCCAGCCCCATCCAGTTTTTTATTTGTGTGGTGGGAAGAATAAAGTTTTGTTTGTTTGTTTCTTTTTTTTTTTTGCTGAACCGGGGATTGAACTCAAGCCCTTGCACTTGCCAGGGAAGCGCTTATTCCACTGAGCCATTTCCCCGGCCCCAGGAAGAATAAATTTTTGTGTCTCAATGACATTGTGAAAAAGGCCAAGAATGATAAACACCTGGCAATGACACTGGGCAGAGATTTCCTTTCGGTCTCTAATCATTTCTCAGACTGCTTAGACAGATCAAAGCCCGGGGCTGGCCTACGGCTTTTAGGTGGGTGCCGACTGGCTGGGGGCTGCTCCGGGGACTTCCTCCTCTGAACCGAGACAGCAACTCCAGCGTGAACACAGCCTAGCAAGGCCAAAGTAGAACCTCGCTGTTGTACAACCTCTGGTTCTCAGTGATCCCGCTGAAGGCCCTGGCTTGTCAGCAAAGCCAGGTCGTTAGAATGTGGGTCAGCTCTACTGAAGAGCATACTAATGAAGAAAGACGGATAATACAGACAGAAAGAAATGATTGTTGTTTTTTTTTATGTCTTGGAGACAAGGTCTTTTGCCCAGGCTGGCCTCAGCTCACTCTGGAGCCCTGGCTGTGTCGTCCACACTGGCCTTGAAGTCACTCTCGGGCCCAGGCTGGCCTGTAACTTGAGGCAATCCTCCTATCTCAGCCTCGCCACCACTGGGATTATCGGTGCGCACCACGGCGCCTGCTCGGTTTTGGGGCTGGCACACCATGTGTACTGGGAATCGAACCTGGGTCCTTGTGCTTGCCATGCAGGCTCGTGGACACCGAGCTCTCTCTCCAGCCCAAGATTGTTTTCCGTTCCTTGTGGCAGGGTCTCACTATGTAGTTCAGACTGGCCTTGAGCTCACAGGCATCCTCCGGCCCCAGTCTCCTCTTGGGGGATGGGGGACTCACAGGTGTCCGTCACCATACCGGGCTCACGGGGTCACAGTTGTCTGTAGTAGCTGCCACTGCCCTGAGCACAAGAGCCACCATGCACTTCACTGTATGTACATTATTCTCCAACGAAAGCTTACCAGGTACACACATATAAAGCTGACTGTGAATGTTTACCAAGTCGAGAGGAGATTGTTTTATTGAAGAACCAGGTCATGACTGATAATGGAAAGGACTTCATCCCTCTGCGTTACAGCAGAACATGAGATTCTGTTCGGATACTGCTTGAGTAAAATCTCCTAAGGGTTTCTTCTTCACGGAGGTCTTCTCTGTTCCCTGTCAAAGGCCTGAAAGCTTTGACATTTACAGGCGAGTAGATCCGGTGGAGAATGTCTGTCCGCATCACTGTTAGCTAAGTGGCAGCGCTACAAGGGTGTCAGGATAGCAGGGTGGGGGAGGGGACGACAGACCCTGGCTTCCCAGGTGACCTGGAGCCTTTGGTGGCTGCCTCAGTCACAGCCTGGCCAACAACCCTCTCAGAGTTATTTCTTTATAAAATCGGCACTATCGCATCCTTATTCTTAATACCAGCAATCTCAGAAAAGGTATTTAAAGTGTTGGAAGTGACAGTTGCTCTCTATGGGGGCCAATGACACTAACGGGGCTTGTTTCCCTTGTGATAAGCACCCATGGGTGTAAGAGAATCCGAAGAGAGTCACAGAATCCTTCCATGGGATTCACAGTGTGAAAAATTGAACAGGACAGCTTGATACTCAAGAAAAATATTTTTTTTCAAACACACAGATCTGTTTCTTTTTTTTTCCTGTGGAACCCAGGATTGAACTCAGCCCTTGTGCTTGCCAGGGAAGCGCTTATTCTACTAAACCATCTCCCGGGCCCCTCTGTTTCCTTTTTGAAAGTCAAAGAATTGGGCCGGGGATATAGCTCAGCTGCCTGATAAGTGAGCATAAGGTCCCTAGTTCGATCCCTGGTACTTTAAAA
>NW_004524632.1:7927177-7934842 GCF_000260255.1 Octodon degus | reverse complement strand
TTTTTTTTGCCAAACTGGGGATTGAACTCAGACCCTTGTGCTTGCCAGGGAAGTGCTTATTCCACTGAGCCATCTCCCTGGCCCATGAGCCATCTCCCTGGCCCCCTAAATAAATGATTAAAAAACAAATTTAAAAATTTGGATTTTGGTTTGGTTTTCTTTTTGGGTTTGTGTCTGAGACAGAAACAGGTTGACCTCAAACTCAACACATCTTTCCAAGTGCTGAGGTTACGGGTGTGTACCCCCACATCCAGGTTGAACTTTTTTTTTCCTTCTTGGTACTGGAGACTGAACCAGGGGCCTTCACAGCTACATCTCCTACTCCTCCCCTGCCCAGGGTTTTTTTTTTTGTTTTGTTTTGTTTTTTTAATGTATCACTAAAATAAGGGTCTCACTACTCAGCTCAGACTCTAGTGATCCTCCTGTTTTCAGCCTCACCAGCGCTGGGATTATGCCTGAGCCATATCATACCAGGTCTCGGTGGCCCGTTCAGCATGCCTGGGAGCGGGGCTGGCGCTACATGTGGTGCCAGGATCAAACCCCAGTCTCTGCACTTGCCTAAGCAGACACTTAGTCCACTAAGCTATCTCGCTGGCCCCCCACCCTGGTTTTTGAAACAGGGTCTCACTTAGTCTCTAAGTTACTCAGGCTGGTTTTCAATTTGTGATCATCCTGCCTCAGCCTCTCGGAGTGCTGGGGTTACAGGTATATGCCACCATGCCTGATACAGTGAGTAGTTTTTAATCAAAGTATGCCCCTAAGGGCCGGGGAGATGGCTCAGTTGAATAAGCACTTGCCTGGCAAGAGCAAGGGCCTGGGTTCAACCCCTGGTTCCGCAAAAAAAACAAAAAAATCCCAACAAAGTATACCCCTAACTATATGCTTTGTATAAGTACATCCCATGAAACATTGGAGATATATTTACATTCCAAACCATTCATTGTGGGGCCAGGGAGATGGCTCAGTAGAATGAATGCTTCCCTGGCAAGAACAAGGGCCTCAAGGGCCTGAGTTCAATCCCTGGTTCCGCAAAAAATAAATAAATAAATAAATAAAAATTCATTGTGCCAGTTATCATGGTGCAAGCCTGTCATCCCAGCCCTCAGAAGGTTGAGGCAGGAGGAGGGCTGTGAATTCAAGGCCAGCCGAGACTATATAGAGAGATCCTGTCTCAAAGAGTTTTTATTTGTTTGTTTGTTTGTTTGTTTGTTTGAGACATGGTCTCTCTATGCAGCTGAGGCCTGCCTTGAATTCAAGGTCATCCTCTTGCCTCAGCTTCCTAAGTGATTACAAAATTTTTGTTGTTGTAGTGAAGTCTTCTCTACCCCTTCGGTGAAGGGTCACATATCGTTTGGCTGCACAGGACATGCCCTGCTATGCCCACCTCGGGCTGGAAGCCTGCACCATGGGGCAGCGTCCCTGCTCTGCAGAGCTGTTTCTCTGAGTTTGGTAGATGCGACCAGGAGCGAGTGAATCTAAATCAGCTGACTCTCCACCGCTCGGGGTGCTGTACCCTCATCTGAGCCAGCAGCCTCATTATTGTCTCAATCAGATCTTCCTGTCTCCTTCCTGTGACCCAGCTGTGGCACCAGACACCACATGTCCTCTTTGCCTTGCTTTCCGAGTATACAGTTCTCCTTTCAGTTTCTTTAAACTCCTATGCCAGAGCACTTAAATTTCTAAGGCATTTGCATGGTTTCTTTTCTTTTCTCCTCTTCCTCTTCCTCCTTTTCTTTTTATTTATTTATTTGTTTGTGTGTGTGTGTGTGTGTATGTGTGTGTGTGTGGCCAGCTCAGCCCACCAGGGGGCGGGGCTGGCTGGCATGTGGTGCTGGGGATTGAACCGCGGTCCCTGTGCTTTGCTCAGCTTGTTCTAAGTAGGTGCTTTAGACCACTGAGCCATCTCACCAGCCCTCCTTTTCTTTTGAGACAGGGTCTCTGTGCAGTTCAGGCTGGTCTTGAGCTCACTCAGCAGCCCAGGCTGGTCTCAAGCTCACAACTATCCTCCTGTCTCAGCCTCCCACATGCTGGGATTACAGGTGTGCACCACTATGCCTTGCCACATTTATAGGGTTTCTGATAAGAGCTTAGCCTATTTTCCAGGGTGGTGGTGCACACCTGTCATCCTAGCACTAGGAAAGGAGGAGGATCACTGGAGTTCAGGGCCAGTGTGCACTGCATATTGAGACCCTCCCTGCAGCAGCTCAACATTTATCTTCCATTACCGAGGACAGAAAGGATAGCTGGAAAGGAGATAGGCGTGGCAGTCAATGACCCTCCTCAGGGTGGCTTTCATCTCCGTTTTGCTCTCAACCGTGAGATTGCTACATCCGTTTCTGTCCTGTGTCACTTCCCTCTCCCTTGTCTTTTCTTCTTCTTCTTCTTTTTTTTTTTTTTTTTTTTTTTTTTGTGGGTTTTTTTTTTTTTTTTTTTTTTGTTTGTTTTCAGTACTGAGGATTGAAATCAGGACCCTGCACTTGCCAGGCAAGCACTTATTCTACTGAGCCATCTCCCCAGCCCCTCTTTTCTTTTCTTCTTTCTTTCTTTCCTTTTTGAGAAGGGTTTCACTATGTTTTCCAGGCTGGCCTTGAACTCACTCTGTAGCCCAGGCAGGCCTTGAACTTGCAGTTATCTTCCTGCCTCAGCTTCCCAGTGCTGGGCTTACAGGAGTGTACCACCACAGTTGGCTACCTTTTCCCTTTTATTTGAAGCACCTATGGCAATAAAGAAGAAAAAGGAAAATATGATCTTGTCCCAACTTCCTCTGGGCCAGCCTTCAGAGGTAACTCATGAATCCTGGGGCTCATAACATAGCCTATTGGGTTTCCATGTTCCTGTACCATGGAGGAGAAGAAAAACTGTAGAAAACAAAGATGTTGAAGATGTTATCATTTGAGTCCCTTGTTTAGTAGGACTGAAAGTACCTGCTGGCAGGGCTGCAGCTTGTAAAATTCAAATCTCAGTCCAACCTGGCAAGAGCTACACCAGTCTATTTCTGGGAACAAATAAAAGAGGGCGGGGCTTATAAAAAGTGATCCACTTTCCATAAGGCGGACACTCCTTCCTCTCTGCTTCTGCCGCCTCCCTCCATCCCCAGTCATGCCCTTGCTTTAAAAGGAACTTAGTCACGAATCACTTCACAGGAAGTGCATAGGTCTAAACAATGACACACATTTTGGTGGCCCTCGGCCATAGATGCATCAGAACAGCGCATGGCTAGGGTTCAAAATTTCCTGATTCATAATTGTGCAAATAGTGGTCTCTGCCTCTTAGCTAACATAGGTTTGGGGTGTGGAGCACATAAACTTCTCTTAGACAGTTTGAATTGTGTCCTTCCTGGACCGGCCAAATAGCTCAATGGATTAAAGCACCCCCATGTAGGTGCAGAGGTCGGGGTTCGATCCCCAGGCCTGCTGTGCTGGCCCCACCCCACTGTGCTCTGAGACAGCAGTTGAGACTGGCGTGGTGGCACGCGTCTGTAATCCCAGCTCTTGGAAGGCTGTAAGCAGGCGAATCACTACAAGTCTGATCTAGTAGTGAGACCCTGAACACCCTGTAGACCCTTCCCTAAAAGACAAAAAAAAAAAAAAAAAAAAAGGAAAAGAATTGTACCCTTCTTGCCTAAAGGAAATGAATGTTTTTTTGTACCAAGAATTGAGCAGCAAACCTTGCGCTTCCTGACAGGTGCTATGCTGTCTCCCCAGCCCTTTTTCTTTTCTTGACCTGCCCTCATTCCGGATGTCAGGCTCCTGGGGGTGTGTGTGATGCCTCCTTCTCAGTGGATGTAGATTTTATACAGTGCGATTGCACTCTGAACTAAAATAGACCAGATTTAGAAACCTGCCAGGCAGGCTGCTGAGGGCACAGAAGCAGTCCCTCCGCACAGGGCTCTTGGTCTTTCTGCGTCAGTTCAGAACACAGAGGTGTCTCTGCTCAGAACTGGGCGGTGGGGAGACTACAGGCTCTCAAAGGCAGCTTTCGGGTGAAGACTGCTCCTCGGAAAGGCATGGCTCGTATCTGAAGGCGAAAGCATCCCTGATGCTGCTTTATGGGCTCTCTTCTAGACGGGAATTATTTGTATACTGGAGGCAAAATGAGTTTCACTTGAATTCCAGGAGTAAACACATCATAAGCCAATTTCTGTCTTGTCCTACTTCTGTGTGTGTGTGTGTGTGTGTGTGTGTGTGTGTGTGTGTGTGTCAGAGTCTTGCTATGCAGTTTACACTGGCCTTGAACTCACTTTGTAGCCCAGGCTGGTCTCCAATTCCTGCCTTTGCCTCCCAAGTGCTGGCATTACAGGCATGTGCCACTTCATCACATTGTGTATTAATCTTTTTTTTTTTTTTTTGGTGAAACCGGGGTTTTGAACTCAGGCCCTTGTGCTTGCCAGGCAAGCGCTTATTCTACCAAGCCATTTCCCCGGCCCCTGTGTATTAATCTTATCTTCTATACAAACTCTATAGGAAGACTGGCAGCAGAAAATTCTCATCTTCAATTATTTTTTAAAATTTTGCTTCAATCTATTTGTTTGGTACAGGGTCTAGCTGTGCAGCTCATACTTGTCGTGATCCTCCTGCCTCAGCATCCCTAGGGCTGGGATTACAGGCGTGCACCACCATGCCTAGTTTCAGCGTCTGGCTTGGCGTGGGCCTGCACAGCATGCAGTACCGGGGATCGAACGCGGGTCCTTGCACTTGCCAGGCAGGCGCTTAGACCATCAAGCTACCTGCCCAGCCCTCATCTTCAATTATTTATGTGGCCAAGACTCCAAGGCAAATCGCAGTCCTAAAATCACACCCGAGATGAAACCCTACCAGCCTGGCAGACCTTAGCGTCTGGGCTTTTTCCTTTTATCTCACCCATAACCTGGGGCTGGAGGAAGCTTGAGCCGTCATCTCTCAGGTGCGGGCTCAGCTCCTGAGCAAGGACTAATTCTGCTGTCAATGCAGACATTCCCAAGAATGGCAGGGATTATCTAAACAGCAACCAGAATTCAGGCCAAGCGTGGAGAAACTGAGGCCCTCCTGCTGACTGTTGCCAAGCTGCTGAGACTTCTAATCCTCTTGGCTACTCCTCTGATCTGGTTCAATTTGAGTCCACTGATTCTGCCTGTCTGGCAACTTGATGCCAGCAAGCAGGTCCGGAACACCGTACCCTTTAAAGACTTGGGATTCCAGGGGAACCGTTGGGCTGCATTCCGGAGGCCCACCCAGCAGGCTGTCGCTTCATGCCCTAAATAATATTTCTCAGAGGCTGGGGGAGTCTCAGCTTTCCTCTCAATCTGAACATCAGCAACAACTGGCTGCATTTACCTGTGGCTAGCAGTCATTTAGGGTCCTGACTAAACGGCAGTAGAGGTTAAAGAAGAGACGCAGAGGTGGTGATTGGGGGGCAGGAGAGAGGGAGAGAGAGAGAGAGAGAGAGAGAGAGAGAGAGAGAAACACAAACAGGTAAAAATGTATGACTTTTCAACTTCCTGATAGATTCCAAAAGAATCAAATCTTTTTGACCACCTAGGACATTTCTTGGCCTCAGGTACAGGATATCATTCTGCACTCTATCTATATGTCACCTAGTGCCACATTATGTGCAGTTACCCATCTGTGCGATGGATAGCATGGGGTGGGATGTACAATGCTGGGTGTGGTAACACATCCCTGTAATTCCAGTACTCAGGAGGTTGAGGCAGGAGGACCTATGCAAGTTTGAGGTCAGCCCGGGCTACTTAGTGAGACCCTGTTTCAAAAAAAAAAAAAAAAAAAAAAGCCTGTGGGGTGAATCTAGCTGGCTTTTGGGAAGCTCCTGAGGTGGGTGGGTGGACAGACAAGCGATATTCCTTTGGCTCACATTT
This sequence comes from Octodon degus, assembly GCF_000260255.1. NCBI lineage: Eukaryota > Metazoa > Chordata > Mammalia > Rodentia > Octodontidae > Octodon > Octodon degus. Next base: position 7,928,991 of record NW_004524632.1, on the reverse strand, counting down.
CCAATTGCTGTTCAAACCGCCAAAGAGTTAGCCCTGGGCTCTTACGGGATCAGTTTCCTACTGAATGCTCTCCAACTTTTTGTGTCTCTGGCCTTCGGAAACCCCTTCATCCTACTCCACAACTAAGACTTGTATTAGTGGAATTAGAGTTATAATTTCCACCCTTGACGCTGATACCAAAGGGAAGGCCACGGTTTCCAAGTGAGGACCACACAGTGACAGTAATGCGGGCTTGATTTGGCACGGTGGATTATAACGGTCTCCCAGACTCTGCACTTTCCACTTTTCAGTGTTCACAGCTTGGGTTTTTAATATGTGGGGTTTGTTTGTTTTTTGTACTGGGTGCTGAACTCAGGACCTTGCACTTTCCAGGCAGGCGCTTATTCTACTGAGCCATCTCCCTGTCCCCCTCCAAAGATTTAAAAAAATATTGTTGGCAGGGGGAGACAAGGTCTCATTAAGCTGCTAAATTGGCCAGCTTGAGCTCCAATGGGCAATCCTCCTGCCTCAGCTTCCCAGCGTGCTGAGATTACACGTCTGTGCTTGCAGTGAGCACCTAGTCATCTTCAGGGGAGCTGTGTGCTACCCTCTACCCGTGTTCCATGCTGTAGGTGCTAAGTCGGTCAGGGTTCACGGGTCCCAGAGATGTGCTTCCCTTTACTCTTGGCTTGGTCACAATTACTGCTGACACAAAGTGCACGGCCCAGGAGCTGCTTTAATCTTATCTGTGATTTTACAAAAGAAGGATGCACCTGTGGTTCAGCAGGACACACATCTTCTTCATAAAGGGAACACATGGGATAAAATAGCCTCTTTTGGTTAATTAGCACCATAGTAACGAAAGTGTACTTCTTGGAGTCTAGTACAGAGAGTAGGAAAAGAATTTAGAAAGCACACTCTTGAAAACTAGGGCTGGGGATGTAACTCAATGGGGATGCAGCCCCAGGCCCTGGGTAAAACAACAAAATAAAGGAGAAAGAAGTACACTCTCTATGATTTCAAAAGAACAACAACAAGAAAGTCAGCAAAAACCAGTAAGTGCAAGCTGATGAGAAAGCAGGTAGAGCTGGCTGGGGTTGACAATAAGGGCTCCAGGAAAAGGAGTGGCACAGGTTCCTGGGAAGGATGAGGAGGTCTTGCCCGCAACCCCATGAGCAAGGGGAGAGGTGAGAGGCTGAGCAACTGGACTGCAAGAACTAACAGTAAGGAGACCTGGTGGCAAAGCCCTGTGATCTCAGAACTCAGGAGGCTGAGGCAGGAGGATCACTGTGAGTTCAAGGCCAGCCTAGGCAATAGAATCAGCTCAAGGCCAGCCTGGACTTTGTAATGAGATGCAAATCAAATCAAATCAAACCCAGTGGTGGGGGCCTGCCCATTGGCTCAGGTGTTTAAGTGCCTGCTGAAACAAAGCAGTCAGGCTCAGGATGCTGTGGTTGGATCCCCTCATCCTTAAGCCAAAACCGGACCTGCCCTGAAGGCATCCAGAGCGGCCCAAGCCCAGCAGTGAACACCTGTATTCCCATCACTGGAGGAAACTGAGGCAGGAGGGTCACCATGAGTCTCAGGCCATCTTGTACTACAGATTGAGACTCTGACTCAAACAACAACAAAAATACTGGGTAAAGATGAAGAAACAGTTTATTTTTGGTGCTGGGGATTGAACTGAGGGTCTTTAGGTTGAGCTACATCACCAGGCCTTTCATTTTTTTTTTTTTTTTTTGAACCGGGGATTGAACTCAGGCCCTTGTGCTTGCCAGGCAAGCGCTTATTCTACTGAGTCATCTCCCAGGCCCCTTTCAAAATTTTTGAGTCTC
>NW_004524632.1:7924281-7926417 GCF_000260255.1 Octodon degus | reverse complement strand
CGCCTCCTGCGCGCCCTCGGCCCTCCGCCGCCGCCTCCCCGCCGCCTGCTCCTCCTCAGCCGCTCCCCGCAGAGCCGCCGCCGCCGCCTCCTCCACAGCACGGGCCGCGCCGCGATGCCGGAGAAGAGGCCCTTCGAGCGGCTGCCCGCCGACGTGTCCCCCGTCAACTACAGCCTCTGCCTCAAGCCCGACCTGCTGGACTTCACCTTCGAGGGCAAGCTGGAGGCCGCCGCCCAGGTAGCGCGCCGGGCCGCGAGGGGAGGGCGGTTAGGCCGCGGCGGGGGCCGGGGCGGGCCGGGCCGCGATCGCCCCCCGGAGCGCACCTGTGCGGGGCGCCCCGCACCCCACCCGGCTAGGTCGGGTTCCGGGGGCGGCCCGAGGGGTCCCGGGAGTCTCCGCTCCGTCCCGGCCTCCTGACTCAGTTCTTTGCTGCAGCTCCGGGTGTCCCTGCGCCTCTCGGGGGACAGATGGGAAGGAGCGGCCGTGGGGACCCGGGCCGGAGCGAGGAGGGGAGCTTCTGGAAGCGGGGGGAGAGTGGAACGAGAACGCTAATCCAGCAGCCCCGCCGAGTTCTCCCCGCCCGCTCCGGCCCAGGGGCTGGGTTTCCACGCCGATCCGCCCCCTCCCCCTTCCCCTTCCCCTCGGTGACAGTGCAGCAGTGACTTTGTTCTCTGCCAACCTCCGGAGGAGCTGCGGGAGGACCCCCGCGCCGCCGCCTCGCCTGTCTGCCTCACTTTGCGCGCTTCGAGGCTGGAGGATTTATTGCCACAGGGATGGTTGCTTAGCAGTAACCTCTTCTGAAAGCAGCTTTTAGTTTTAGCATGCCACTAGTGAAAATATTCCATGACTCTTTCTGCAGTTTTTGGTGAATCATGCTTTACCCCCCCACCCTACCCCGCCCGCATTATCTGGAGTTTGGTTTGATTTTGGAGACCAGTGCTGATATAGATGGCTAGCAAAGTCCGAACAATAGACATTTGTGATACATACCACCTTACATGATGTGTTCTATGAAGTCTGTTGTGAAAAATGGGAGGCGTGTAATATCTCTCCATGGAAAGAATGGTGGCAGATAATATTTTGTTTGGTTTCTTTTTCCTACTGCAGCCAGAGTGGAAAATCAGTAGGCCTCATCCTGAAAGAGCAGGGTGTGTAGCAATGACATGAAAGAAATGTAGACTAGTAAGTACTCCAGTGAATTGCGAGTTGGCAGTTGTCTTTGAAAGCCAAGAGGATATGCGACGCAGATTAAAAATGTGTCTGAAAGTGACAATTGTGTAAGTTAGGTTTGGGGCACTGTGGTCGAAAGCAGGAGGCCTCTAGGATCATTGAATTGCATCAAAAGGCAGAAGTTATCGCTGAGAAAATCGGGGGATGTAAATTTTTCCATTAAGAATATGAATCAGAATGAGTGCATTGGGCTCTAAATTAGGATTTGAGATAGTTCTTTGGGAGACAATGGCTTAAGCCAAGTGACTGGAATGTTTGATATAGGTTGGCAGGGGGCAGATGGAAGGATTGTAAACAGTAGTGTGTCTTGTGACTTGGCAGACCTTCCAGAGAAGGACCTGGTGTGGTGGATGTGTTCCCATTATGTGAACTAACGTAACGTGACTAACATTTTTAAAAAAGTTAACTGTCCCTTACCTCATTTGTTGGCAGAATGGGATCATAGTTCCAGGAGGTGTATGTATTTAGAAAATAACTTTTAGGAACAAATAGTACAAAGTTTTTAATTTTTTTTTTAATTTTTTTTTTTTTTTGGATTGAGGATCGAACTCAGGATCTTACACTTACCAGGCAGGCGCTTATGCCTCTGAGCTATCTCCCTGGCTCCATAAATATTTTTTAAGAAATGAGTTTTTTTTTTTTTAAAGTGTTGGCTAGAACAAGCAGTGACCTGCTTCTTGCTCCTTTATACTTTTCCAAAGAAATTAGAACTGCCAGAGAGACTTGATTTGTGCCACACTGAGGAAGCACACAGTAACATTTTGGTAGATAATAGCAGGGACTTTTTTTTGTGGTGTTTGGGATTGAACCCAGACTTTATGCTGAGCTACATCCCCAACCCGTTCTTTTTTTTTTCAGAACCGGGGATTGGACTCAGATCCTTGGTTTGCCAGTCAAGCGCTTTAT
>NW_004524632.1:7921206-7923954 GCF_000260255.1 Octodon degus | reverse complement strand
GGCCTCGGTGACCTTAAGCGCGTTGAAGCGCACTGTCTTGCTCAGGGGTCTGCCCTCGCCCACTGTGAAGACCTCGCCGATCTGGGCATCCCTGAAGCAGGGGACAGGTGCACCGACATGTTCTATGTTCTTGTGGCGCTTCTCAAAGTGATTCTGCATCTTCATCTTGGTCACCACCAGGCAGGATCCGCCCCGGGTGGAGACGTTCCCGGTAAAGGGGCGTTTCTTATCTTTTTTTTTTTTTTTCTTGTACTGGGGATTGAACTCAGGACCCTGTGCGTGCCAGGCAAGCGCTTATCTACTGAGCTATCTCCCCAGCCCTACATTTCTTATCAATCTAGGTGCCCTTGATGGCTTCTTTGGGGGTCTTGACGCCCAGACCGATGTTCTTGTAGGACTGAGGGAGCTTCTCTTTGCCAGTTTCTCCCAGAAGGACTCGCTTGTTGTTTTGGAAGATAGTCGTTTTGGAAAATAGCTGCTTCTGGTAGGCATGCTCTGTCTGAATATCCACCATCTTCCCAACCGGCAGAAAAAAAGAGAGTAGTATTATTTTTTGAAACAGCATCTTGTTATGTAGTTCAGGCTGATCTTGAGTTCACTATGTTGCCCAGGCTGGCCTCAAACTCATTGATTCTCTGCCTCAACTGGCTGAGTGCTGTGCTGGGATTACAGGCATGCACCACCACACCCAGCTATTTATTTTTTATTTTTTTGAGATAGGGGATCTCACTGTGTTGTCCAGGCTGCCTCAGATTAGCAATCCTGCTTCAGCAGGTAGCTTGGGTTGTAGGTGTCCACCAATATGCCTGGCTGATTTTTAAATTTGATACAAGGAAATAAACAGATCTTTTTAGGAACATGAATTTTCTTTTTCTTTCTGTCTCTCTTTTTTTAAAAAAAAATTATTTATTTGTTTGTGTGTGTGTGTGTGTGTGTGGCCAGCTCAGCCCACCAGGGGGCGGGGCTGGCTGGCATGTGGTGCTGGGGGATTGAACTGCGGTCCCTGTGCTTTGCTAAGCTTGTTCTAAGTAGGTGCTTTGGACCACTGAGCCATCTCACCAGCCCTCTCTCTCTCTTTTTAAATGTATTTAGTACAGGGTCTACAGGGTCTCACTATACAGATGAGACTTGTAGTGATTCTTCTGTTCTCAGCCTCCCAAGTGCTGGGATTACAGGTGCACGCCACCACGCCCAGTCTCAGCTGCCCTCTCAAGTGCCTGGGGGCAGGGCTGGCATGGCATGGGGATTGAACTCCAGTCCCCTATGCTTGCCTAAGCGGGCACTTGAGTCCACTGAGCAATCTGGAAGGCTCAGGAACATGAATTTTCAAAGAAAAATTACAAAAATTTTTTTCAGGGTAAGATAGTAAATTTGTTTTTCCTTTTTTTGGAGTCAGGCATTGAACTCAGGACCTCATATTTGCCAGGCAGGCATTTGTGCCTGAGCTGTATCCCCAGCCCTCATTTTGTGTTTTAAATATGTAGTTTAGGCTGGCTTTGAACTCATAGTGATCTTATTTCCTCACCTTCTTGAGCGTTGGGATTACAGGTGTGCACCACCGTATCCAGATAGCTAAGAAGTAGTGAATTCTAACAGGTTTTAATGAAAAGTGTTTAGAATTTTTAATTGTACGTATTAACATTTTTAGAAGTCTAAAAGTTAATGTTAATCAGAAGTAATTAAAATATATATATTAGTGTTTTTAAAATTCATGAATTAAAGCAGTAAGTTTAAATTGTGGCCAGATGTGATGGCATATGATTGTAATCCCAGCACTCTGGGAGACTGAGGTAGAACTGTAGCAAATTTGAGGCCATTTTGGGCTACGTAGTTCAGAAGCAGCCTGAACTATACAGCAAGACTCTGTCTCAAAAAAACAAAAAACAGGGGATGGGGAAAAAGAAACAACAAAGAAGAAACAAACAAAAAACCCAAAACAAAAGAAAAAGTAAATTGTGGCAGTGAGTGGTATCTTATTGTGAAATTTTTCTTTTTCTTTTTTTTTTTTTTGGAGAACCAAGGGTTGAACCTCAAGTCCTTGCGCTTGCCAGGGAAGCACTTATTCCACTGAGCCATCTCCCCAGCCCCTCTTTTTCTTTTTTGTTTTGAAATTTTTTTAGGGGCTATGGAGATAGCTCAGAGGGCCTGAGTTCAATCCCCAGTTCTGGCAAAATAAATAAATAAATAAATAAATAAATGAAGAAGAAGAAAAAAAACTTAAATGTTTGCAAAATTCCTATTTCTGGAAACCTACCAGATTTATAAATGATATTGGATCAGTTTCCTGACAGATGAAATGATATTACACAAAGTGTGCAAGTCACTTGATTGTTTTAGTTGCAAAATTTTATGATAAGACTAGAGTATTTGTACAAGTTAAATATTAGAGACTTGGAATTTTTGGGGGAGTGGTTCTTTCTTTTTTTTTTTTTTGGGAGTGGTTCTTTGAGACATGGTCTCCCACTATGTAGCCCAGGCTGGCCTTGAGCTCAGTACGTAGCCCACACTGGATTTCAGCTGGTGCCAACTCTGCCTCAGCCTTTCACAGACATGGATTACAGATGCGGATTACCACACTCAGCTAATTTGGTGAATTTTTACCCTCTGAGATGTGAACTCTTTGGGAAGCTGAAAAAATTACTTAATACACAGTTATTTTAAAGTTACATACGTAGTTGCAGATAGTGGGCTACATAAGTGAGTTAAGACTGAACTGCACTGCATAGTGAGACTTTCCTAACCCCCACC
>NW_004524632.1:7915827-7916936 GCF_000260255.1 Octodon degus | reverse complement strand
GCATGTGGTGCTGGGGGATTGAACCGCGGTCCCTGTGCTTTGCTAAGCTTGTTCTAAGTAGGTGCTTTAGACCACTGAGCCATCTCACCAGCCCCCCTCTTATTTCTTAAAAAAATGGTAAAATTAATAGCTTGTTAGGATTGTGCTAGATCACTAAATGGTCTTAAATTTGAGAGGCTGAGGTTGTGGGTTCATTGTAGAAGGGAGGCTTAGCATGTGGAAAGTCCCTGGGTTCATTCAGTGCTTGGTACATGCACACCATAATGTGGGAAAAAAAACCAAAGCAAAAAAGAAGATAAATTTGGAAAATTGGTGATAAGGTTTGAATCTATTCAAATTTTCTTTTCAGTGTTTTGAAATGTTATAAAAAAAATGAGAAGAGTATTTTGTGTGCTATACTTTTTTTTTTTTGCGGTACCAGATATTGAACTCAGGCCCTTGCACTTGCCAGGCAAGTGCTTATTCTACTGAGCCACCTCCCTGGCCCTGGAAAAAGAATTCTTTAGTGACTTTCTAGAAAACTGAAGTTTACTCTTTGGATGCATTCAGATTTAAAATATTAACTGAGATAGCTCAGCGGACTAAGCACCTACTTAGGCAAGAGCAAGGACCAAGCTTTGTTTTTAGGGAAGGATCTACAGGGTCTTCAGGGTCTCACTACTAGATTGGACTCATAGTGATCCTTCTGTGTATAGCCTCCAAAGGGCTCCCACCACCATGCCTGCCATGGTGGTGCACGCCTATAATCCCAGTGCTGGGAAGGCTGAAAACAGGAGGAGCACTAGGACTCTGAGTTGCGTAGTGAGACCTTGTACCATATACATTTTTTTTTCTTTTTTGTGGAACGGGGATTGAACTCAGGCCCTTGCGCTTGCCAGGCAGGTGCTTATTCTACTGAGCCATCTCCCCAGCCTCACAGTTGTTTTTTTTTTTTTTTTAAATTACTGACTCAGATAGAAATATTTCTTGGGGTCCTGCCCATTAGCTCAGTTGTTTAAGTACCTGCTTAAACAAAACAGTCAGGCTCAGGTGCTGTGATTAGAACCCAGACACTCATGCCAAACTAGAAATGCCCTGAAGGCTTCCTAAGGCCACCAAAAAAAAAAAAA
>NW_004524632.1:7894356-7897485 GCF_000260255.1 Octodon degus | reverse complement strand
TATTCTATTGGCATCTAAATATTATAGATGTTTGAATTCAGCTAAACAATCTAACACTGTCTAGCAGTTTATAATATTAGTGAGTTATCCTCAGGAGTTACTGACTTGAGCCTTTTACAGCTCATCATATTAATATGGCTTTACTTTATATACCTCGTTTTTATACTTTTCTGCTGGATGGTTAAGACCAAGATAAAGCAAAATATTTAAACTTTTTATGTAATTGGTGCAGGGTCTCACTACACAGCTTGGACTTGTAGTGATCTTCCTGTTTTCATCCTCCCCAGTGCTGGAATTACAGGTGTGCGTCTGGACTCAGTCGCTGGTGGGGCCGGGTCTGGCAAGGCATGGGGGTCAGGGACTGAACTCTGGTCCCTGGGCACGGTACACTGGGGATCTAACAGGATTGAACTCCAGCTGGTGCGCGTTGCCCAAGCACGGCCTTTAGTCGCCTGAGCTATCTGGCTGACCCCAAGTAAAGCATTTCTGTGGGCCATACTGAGTTCTGTTGGGCCAGGGAAACAGTTCAGTGGCCTAAGTGCCTGCCTGGCATGTGCAGGGTCCCAGGTTTGATGTCCCATACCGCAAAAACAAACACCCCCCCCCAGCTGAGTTCTGTTGAATTTGCAGTCTCTGAAGAGAGATTCCAGGGCACGTCAGTGTATTATGTACATTCTTTGTTACTTGATCTGAAGACAAGACTTGAGCATAGCTGGCTCATTAAAAAAAAAAACAAACCTTTATGAGATTCTTACAGGCTCATGCTAGAAGCTGAACATAAATAATGCATGCTGTGATTTAGTATGATGAAATATATTAAGCAGATTATTTTTATTTCCTGTGTGTGCTTCAGTGTGTCTACTTTTCAAATGCTCAGAAAAGGAGACACAATACCTGGTACAATACCTCCCTTTGGGTAGCTTTTAGAGACTCCTCCCTCCCTCTTTCCCTTTCTGTGGAAAGGGAACCCAGGGTCTTGAGCATGCCAGGCCCATTTTCGGTTTTTGGATACTAAAATTTCTTTCTGAGGTCTTGTTTATCTGTCTGTCTGCCTCTGGTTTATTCGTTATTCCTGTATGTATTTAGTTTTGGGAATTTAGCATAAAGTTTGCTTTGTACTAGTGTTCTTCTGAAGAACGGGTGAATTTTTGAAATAACTACCATTCCAGGAACCAAATATTTTCCTAGTTCTTTTATAACTTTCAGGATACCATGTTTTCTTTTTACTTTTTTTTTTTTTAATATATTCCGCTGTTTATTTATTTATTACATTCATTTAGTGCGTGTGTGGCCAGCTCAGCCCACCAGGGGGTGGGGCTGGCTGGCATGTGGTGCTGGGGGATCGAACCGCGGTCCCTGTGCTTTGCCAAGCCCGTTCCAAGTAGGTGCTCTAGACCACTGAGCCATCTCTCCAGCCCCCAAGGATACCATGTTTTCTGAATTAAATGATTATTTCATTTTACTTTTAATTAATGAAGTTTGTTTTTATTTTTAATACTTTTTTTTCCCCCCGGAACTGGGGATTGAACTCAGGCCCTTGTGCTTGCCAGGGAAGCACTTATTCCACTGAGCCATCTCCCCAGCCCTGAACTTTATTTATTTATTTATTTTTTGCTCCTCAAATGCCTTCAGGGCACTTTTGGCGGGCTAGAGTGTTGTGGGGATCGACCTACAGCAACCTGAGGCTGACAGCTTTGTGGAAGCAGCCACTTAAAGGACTGAGCTAGGGCCATGCCCCCTGAACTTTATTTTTAGAGTACTTCTGAATTCACAAATATTTAGTAGAAGCCAGGCATGGTGGCACATACGTATAATCCCAGCACTCCAGAGGCTGAGGCAGGAGAATCTCCGTGAGTTTAAAGCCAGCTTGGGCTACATAGTGAATTCAAACCCAGCATGTACTACATAGTGAGACCCTGCCTCAAAAAACAAATAAACAAAAACTGAGTGGAAAATATAGCTTTTCCACCAAACCTTATTGCTGTGCACTCTCAGACACCCCAGTGGTCAGCAGGCTGCCCAGTCCTGAGTGTGTTAGGCTGAGTGAGCCTCCATTGAAGGGTCATTGTCACCTGAAAACTAGTTACACTGTTGTCCTGCCTGGGCTTTTTTTTTTTTTTAAATGCAAGGTCTTGCCAGGCATTTCAGACTCATAGTGATCCTCATGTCTCAGCCTGCCCAGCACTGACGTTACAGGTGTGCTTCACCATGCCTGGGGCCCCATTTGAGTTTTGACTGATGCGTGGCGACACCTACCTATCACTCTTCTAGCATGCAGACTCCTTACTGCCCTGAGATGCCTCTACTCTGCCTTTCATTCCCCCACCCCACCCTCTGACAAATACAGTGTTACTGTGGCCCTTCCAGAATGTCACATGGTTGGAGTGATACCAGGCATAACATTTTCAGATTAGCTTCTTTCACTTCAGCAGTAGGTGTGTAAGTTTTGTCCTTGCCTTTTTACAAATTAATAGCTTATTTCTTTGTAGCGCTGAGTAGTAGTGTTTTCTCTGGGAGTACCAGTTTATCCTATACCTCCAGGGACATGTTGGTTGCTTCCAATTTAGGGCAACTATGAATAAAGTTACTAGAAACATCCTTGTGCAGGTTTTTGTTGGCTTAAGTTTCTAGCCCATGTGTATACATACTGAGGAATATAACTGCTGGATCATAAGGCTGGTGTCTGTGTAGTTTTTTAAGAAACTACCGCTCTGTCTTCCAGAGTGACTGGGCATTTGCGTTTCTCCCAGCAGTGATTTGGAAAGTTCCTGTTGGTCTGCATCCTCTCCAGCACTGCATGTTAGTAGTGTTCTGGATTTTGGCCATTCTGATAGATTTGCATTGTTAGGTGGTTCTTGTTTTAAATGTGCATTTCCTAGATTATATAAGAAGTGAAGCATCAAAAAAAAATAATAATTGGGGGCTGGGGAGATGGCTCAGTGGAATAAGCGCCCTGAGGTCAATCCCCCGTTCTGCCAAAAAAAAAAAAATAATAATAATTTGGGCATCTTTTCATATGCATGTTTGCCATGTCATTTGATGAAGTGTCTTAGATCTTTTTCCCCCTTTCTGGTTCTGACTTTGGCACTCTCATTCGTTTTTTTTTTTTGTGGAACCAGGGATTGAACT
>NW_004524632.1:7890379-7892256 GCF_000260255.1 Octodon degus | reverse complement strand
GTGTGTGTGTGTGTGGCCAGCTCAGCCTTCCAGGGGGCAGGGCTGGCTGGCATGTGGTGCTGGGGGATTGAACCGCGGTCCCTGTGCCTTGTGTAGCTTAGCTTGTTCTAAGTAGGTGCTTTAGACCACTGAGCCATCTCACCAGCCCCTAGAAATGCTTTTTTGATTTTTATTAAAATGCTTTTATTTTTATCTATTTTTTTTTGCAGAACCAGGGATTGAACTCAGGCCCTAGCACTTATTCCACTGAGCCATCTCCCCAGCCCCTTTTGTTTTATTTTTTGATTTAGAGAATTCTTTGCAGTTTTTATGTAGATCTGAATCTGAATTACATAATTATCCTTTCTGCTGAAGAACTTATTTTAACATTTCTTAGAAGACAAGTCTAGGGGCTGGTGAGATGGCTCAGTGGTCTAAAGCACCTACTTAGGACCGCGGTTCAATCCCCCAGCACCACATGCCAGCCAGCCCCGCCCCCTGGTGGACTGAGCTGGCCCCCCTCCCCCACAAATAAATAAATAAAATTAAAAAAAAAAAGACAAGTCTGTTGGCAACACATAACCAAATAAATTTTTTTTTCCACGTGTTTCATTAGTGTGTATTGGTTATACAAATCAATGCTTGGCAAATTTTTACATATATGTAACATACATTAAACACTTCCCCCTCCCACACCTACTGTCACCCCACTCCCCCCCTTAATTTTATGTGTTTTAGGGGGGAGGTGTCCAGTGCGCACAGTGTTTTTAACCAAATCAGTTTTTGCTTATCTGGAAAGTATTTATTTCTTCTTCACTTTGAAGGTTGTTTTTACAGGATTCTAGATTGCTTGATCATTTTTGAGAAGTTGGATATAATTTTTATGTTTGCTCCTCTTTAAGGAAGGTATTTTTTTCCCTTCTAACTCCTTTCAGAAGCTTTTCTTTTAACTTGGCTTTTACTGAAGTTTTACTCTGATATGTCTAAATGTAGCTTTTGTTTTGTTTTTTGGCATTTATCCTGTTTGGTCTTGAATTTCCTTGGTTTGTGGGTTAGTGTCTGGCATTAATTTGGAGAAATTCTCAGTTATTATTACTTCAAATATTGCTTCGGTTCCTTTTTTCCTTCGTTGTCTCAAAGTTTTTGGGTATTCCAGGTGGGGAATACTTTTTCTCTTTGCTTTTTGGTTTAGAAAATATTTTTTCTCTTTGCTTTTCAGTTCGGAAAGTTCCTATTGTCATATTGTCCAGCTCAAAAAGTCAGATAATAAAAATGGTAAATCTCAATAAAGGCATTCTTCATTCCAGTAGTGTTTTTAAATCTCCAAGTGCTCTTTATTTTATTTTTATTTTTTGTACCAGGAATCAAACTCAGGACCTCATTCTTGCCAGGCAGCTGCTGTACCACTGAGCTGCTTCTCTAGCCCTCTGATAATCTTTTTGATTCTTACAATTTCCATCTTTTATTTACACTATCCATTTATCTTTGCATGTAGTTTACTTTTTCCATTAACCTTATTAGAGAGAGAGAGAGAGAGTGTGTGTGTGTGTGTGTGTGTGTGTGTGTATTTTTATTTAATTAATTTATTTTTGTGGTACTGAGGATCAAACTTGGGACCTTGTGCTTGCCAGGAAGGCACTTGTACCACCAAGCTATATTCCCAACCCCCCCTCCATTTAATATATTAATTATGGCTTTTAAAAGTTGCCTTGGCCTAGGATAGTGATGCATGACTGTAATCTCAGCACTCGGGAGGCTGAGACAGGAGGATTGCCAAGAGTTCAAGACTACCCTGGGCTACATAGTGAGTTTAAGGTCATCCTGAACTACATAGTGAGACCCTGTCTTTTAAAAAAAAATCCTTTCATTGGCCGGGGAGATGGCTCAGTGAAATAAGC
>NW_004524632.1:7887339-7888864 GCF_000260255.1 Octodon degus | reverse complement strand
GACTAGTAGTGATCCGCTTGCCTACAGCCTCCCAAGAGCTGAGATTACAGGTGTGCACCACCACGCTCAGTCTCAATTACCATCTCAGTGTGCCCCAGGGGCGGGGCTGGCAGGGCAGGCCCAGGGAGTGAACCCCAGCCTCTGTGCCTGGGTTTTTTTTTAAAGACAGGATCTGGGGCTGGGGAGATGACTTAGTGGAATGAGTGCTTCCTTGGCAAGTGCAAGGGCTTGAGTTCAATCCCCAGTTTCCCCACCAAAAAAAAAAAAAAAAGGGACAAGAAGATAGCTCAGTAGAATAAGCACCTGCCTGGCAAGTGCAAGGGTCTTGAGTTCAATGCCCAGTTCTGAAAAAAAAAAAAAAAAGACAGGATCTTTCCCTGTAGTCCAGGCTGGTCTTGTGCGCCTCTCAAGTGCTATGATTTCAGGCATGCACCAGCATGCCAAGCTTTTTCTTTGGCTTTTAAAGGAAATCATTAGGGGGCCCAGCCCTAGCTCAGTTCTTTAAGTGGCTGCTTCCACAATGCTGAGGGGCCGGGGAGATGGCTCAGTGGAATAAGCGCTTCCCTGGCAAGCACAAAGGCCTGAGTTCAATCCCCGGTTCCGCAAAAAAAAAAAAATAAATAAAATAAAAAAAAAATAAAGGAAATCATTAGAGTCTGGAAAAATATTTATCTAAAAACCAAATATTTAAAGTATTGAGTAAATACTATTTGTTATTTGCTCACAACTTACTTTCATCTATTACTTGAAACAAATCTCTAAATACTGTTAGAAAAAGTACTATTTTTGCAGTGTTGGGTTTGAACCTAGGGCCTTGTACCTTCTAGGCAAGTGTTCTACCACTAATCTACATTCCCTTCTCCCCTTTCCTTTTACATTTGGATTTTGAAAATGTGCTTATTTTGTCCTCAGTTTTGGAGAATATTTTTGCCTGGCTGTGGGTTTTTAATTTTACAGTTATTTTCTTTCAGCCTCCAAAGCTGTTCCACTGTCTTCTGCCTTTTGTCATTTCTGTTAAGAACTTAAGTGTTTTTTTTTTTTTTTGCGGAACTGGGGATTGAACTCAGGCCTTTGCACTTGCCAGGCAGGCATTTACTCTACTGAGCTATCTCCCCAGCCCCTGTTTTTATGTATTTATTCTGATACGTGCACTTGCCAGGCAGGCACTGCTTAGCTTAGCTATATCAACAGCCCCAGAGCTGAGTTAATGATGGTGTTACATCCCATTAAACCCATCATAAGTTGAAAAAATCATGTTGAAAATGCATTTAATGTGCATGACCTAGGGCTGGTGAGATAACTAGGTGGACTAAGCACCTGCTTAAGCAAGTGCAGGGGCCAGGGGATCTCTGAGCACCACATGCCACACCAGCCCTTCCCCTGGGTGCACTAAGCTGGCCACCAAGACCGGGCACGGTGGCACATGCCTGTAACCCCAGTGCCGGGGAGGCTAAAAACAGGAAGATCACTACGAGTCTGAGCTGTGTAGTGAGACCCTGTACTAAATATATTAAGGAAAGGAAAA
>NW_004524632.1:7881503-7887239 GCF_000260255.1 Octodon degus | reverse complement strand
ACATATATATTCCTGACCTACTGAACAACATGACCCTACAATAAATCCACAGTTAGTATGGGTTGTTTATAAGACTGTGATCGAAAGAGGGCTTGGCTTGAGTCCAGGGCCTTCATGCTGAGCTGCATCCTCTGGCCCTTACTTTGAGGGTTTTTTTTTTTTTTGTAGCACCGAGGATTGAACTCCAGCCCTTGCACTTGCCAGGGAAGCGCTTATTCCACTGAGCTGTCTCCCCGGCCCCTGGCCCTTACTTTGGGATGGCGACTGGCTGCATTGTCTGGGCCAGACTCAGTCTTGCGGCCCTCGTGTTTCGGTCTCCGGGAGGGCCGGGTTGCAGGCGTGTGCCTCTTCCCAGTCCTCCACTGTGCTAAGCAACGCGGCTCTGAGCAAGGTCCATGTGTACACCTTCCATTCTCAGCACAGATGTGAATTTGTGGATCATTGAGTAGCTCTGCAATTGTCTTAGATGCCGCCATAATACTTTCTCTAGTAGTTGTGTCATTTTTGTTCTCATGAGCTGTACACAGGGATCCAGTTTCTGTATGCCCTTCTCTGCTGCCCCAATAGCCAGCCCAATGGGTATGAATCAGTATGGCTTTGATTAGCATCTCTGTAATGATTAGTGATGTATTTTTCTTTTCTTCCTTTTCCTTCTCCCTTCCTTTCCCCTCCTCTCCCCACCCTTCCCCTGTCTTTTTTCTTTTTGAGTCATGGTCTGGCTGTGCAATCCAGGCTAGGTTTGAAATTACTATGTAGCTGGGGCTGTCCTTGAACTCATCATGATCCTCCTGCCTCAGCTTCCCAACTGCTGGGCTGGGCTTATAGGTGTGCACCATCATGCCTGGCTTCAACATCTTTTGTTCATTTGAAAATCTTTGGAGAAATATTTATTCAAGTTCTTTGGTGGAACCAGGGATTGAACTCAGGCCCCTGTGCTTGCCAGGCAAGTGCTTATTCCACTGAGCCATCTCCCCGACCCTCTTTGCTCATTTTTTTTTCAAAGTTTTATTGATAAACAGCAATGAGACAGTTTCAAATCCAATCGGAAGTACAGTTTCAACAAATAATACACTGCATATATTCTTCTTAGTGGTTAATTGCTGTAATCTTTGCTCATTTTTAAATGAGGTTATTTTGTTACTGAGATTTCAGAAGTTTATCATATATGATGATTTTTAATCTCTGGATACATAATTTGCAAATGTTTTCTAATGTATTGCCTTTTCTGTTGTGTGTGTGTGTGTGTGTGTGTGTCCGCTTTTTTTTGTCTTTTTGAGACCGGGTTTCACAGTATAGTTCAGGCTGGCCTTGTACTCACTTTATAGCCCAGGCTGACCTCAAACATGAAGGGAGACTCCTGCCTCAGCCTCCTGAGTGCTGAGATTACAGGTGTGCACCACCATGCCTAGCTGTTGGGTCTAATGTACGGAAATTTTTAAGTTTAATATAGTCTGATTATTTCTTCTTTCTTCTTTTCTTTCTCCTCCTCCTCCTCCTCCTCCTCCTTTCTTCCTCCTCCTTTCTTCCTCCTCCTTCTGCTTTTGGTATCAAATGCAAGAAATCATACCATGAGGGCTGGGCATAAAGGTCAGTGGCACAGTTTGACCCCTGGTACAAAAAAAAAAAAAAAAAGGGCTCAGCCTAAACTACAAACGGAAGGCTGTCTAAAAAAGAAAAAAAAAAAAAAAAAATCATACCAAATTTAGTGTCCTGAAACTTTCTTCCTCTTCTTCTTTTTCTGTTATTTTTATTTATTTATTTATCTTTTTTAGACAGGTCTCACTATGCAGTTTAGGCTGGCCTTGACCTTACTTTGTAGCCCAGGCTGATCTAGAACCCCCAGCAATCCTCCTGCCTCAGCCTCTTGGGTGCTGGGATTACAGGAGTGTGCCACCATGCCCAGCTTTCTTTTAAAAATATTATTTTAGCTCTCTCATTTAGGTCTTTGATTCATTTTGTTGTTTTTTTTTCTGGTGCTAGGGCTTGAGCACAGGGTGTCATGCATGCTAGACAAGTTCTTTAATGCTGAGCTACAGCTACAGCCAGTTTTTATTTGGAGCCAGGATTTTGCTGAGCTGCCCAGACTGGCCTTGAACTTGTGATCCTCCTGACTCAGCATTCCAAGTCGCTGGAATTACAGGCATGTGCCCCAATCCCCAACTGTAAGCCGTTTTGTTAGTTTTTGTGTATGGCTATAAAGATCCTAGCCTCATACTTTTGCATGAAGACATCCAGGCTTCCCAGGACCATTTTGTGCCACATTTTCCTTGGTATTGTGAACTTGGTTGGCTAGAGAGATGCCTAAGGTTTGGTAAAGCACACTTGTGGGTGTCTGTGCATGGGTCTTGGAGCCGTGAGCTCGGGCTCCGTGCCTGGTCTCTGGACTCCTTGGGACTGTTCCACTGCTCTGCTTCTGGGCGCCCATGAAGTGAGTAGCTGAGCCTGCTGTGTTGTCCTGCTAGGATGCTTCTGCCTGGGGCCAGATGATCAGAGACTGAAAGCTCTGAAAATGAACAAAAATAAACCCTTCCTCTTTCAAACTATGTTAGGTATGAGGTTTTTGAGCCTGATCTTGAGTTCACTGTGTAGCCCAGACTGACTTTCAAATCCCAGTGATTGTCCTGCCTCAGCCTCTGCAGTGCTGGGATTACAGAGGTGTGCCATCATACCCGGCTATTAATGTAATACTTTTGTCTTTTTCTTCTTCTTCTTTTTTTTTTTTTTTTTTTTTTTCTTCTTCTTCTTCTTCTTCTTCTTCTTTTTTTTTTTTTTTTTTTTTGAATTGGGGATTGAACTCAGGCCCTTGCGCTTGCCAGGAAAGTGCTGTGCTGCTGAGCTATATCACCCAGCCCCAGTGAGTGAATGAGTATTTAATATATAGCTTCTAGAGGGTCTTGTTTTATTTTGTTGGTGATGGATTTTACTGGTGTTTCTTTTGTATTTTAGGGAAGGGTCAACAGGGTGTTCAGGGTCTCACTGCTAGATCAGACTTGTAGAGATCTGCCTGTTCACAGCCTCCCAAGAGCTGGGATTACAGGCAGGTGCCACCACGCCCAGTCTCAATCACCATCTCAGCGCCCCCAGGGGTGGGGCCGGCATGGCAGGCCTGGGGATCGAACCCCTAGTCCTTGTGCTTGCAGGCGCTTTAATCCGCTGAGCTATTTGGCCGGGCCTACTGTTTTTTATTCAGTTTGTTTTATTTGTCTGATACACCAAGGTTTATTTGATTGCATACTAGATACTGAAAAGGATAGATATGTGGGCAACATTGATGGTGTTATTATTATTATTATTATTATTGTTTGTCTTTTTGAGACAGGGTCTTGCTGTGCAGTTCTGGCCGGCCTTGAGTTCACTTTGTAGCCCAGTCCTCCTCCCTCAACCTCCTGAATGATAGGATTTCAGATCTGCGCCACCATGCCTGGCTGCTAATTTTCATCTGGAGAAGATATTTTGTTTATTCATCTTAGGGTCACTACTACTCGAGGAAATCTTTTTCTGATACCACAGCTTCAGGTTGTCTGAAGTTTATTTAGTTCATTCCTTATTCATCTTTTTTATGAGGTTGTCATTTTCAAAGTTTCAAGCTCAAAGCAGAGGGCCATTTCCCAGAGTTCTTGGTCTTAGTGGGCCCTGAATTCTACCTTTTTTTTTTTTTTTTTTATTGTGGCTGGCTCAGCCCATCCTGGGGGTGGGGCAGCTTTTGTGCTGGGGATCAAGCTGCAGTCCCTCGATTGCCTAAGCAGGAGTGTTAGATCACTGAGCCATCTCACTGGCCCTCCAGCTGTTTTTTGAGACAGGTCTCACTGTATAGCCCAGACTTGCCATAAGCTCACAGTGTTCCTCCTGGCTCAGTCTCGCAGATGCTGGAATTCTAAGCATGGATTATGCCTATGGATCCCAGCTTTTGCCTCTTAGCCTCTAAAGCATCTGCCAGTTCAGCAGTGACCCCAGATCCCAGAGCTTCCTCTTTCTGGGACCCGGCATCTTCCTCACCCTGACTTCCTTCACCCTTCACCCTTTGATGTTGTGTTAAAAAGGCCACCCCCCAGCTGATTTTCATCCTGAGGTCAGGTGAGGAGAA
Source organism: Octodon degus (assembly GCF_000260255.1). Taxonomy (NCBI): domain Eukaryota; kingdom Metazoa; phylum Chordata; class Mammalia; order Rodentia; family Octodontidae; genus Octodon; species Octodon degus. The sequence continues at coordinate 7,883,155 of NW_004524632.1, read as the reverse complement.
GGACAGTTTGCATTATACAGCCCACCACTACCTGATATGACATCCATAACTATTGTACAGATGAAGAGATGGGCTAAGGAAGGGTGTAATTCCAACCTGGGTGTGGTGGTGCATGCCCTTAATCCCAGCACTTGGTAGGCAGAGGCAGGAGGATCACCTTATGTTGGAGGTCAGCCTGGTCTACATAGTGAGTTCAAGGCCAGCCTGAACACATAGTGAGATTGTGTCTCAAAAAGGGGGTGGGCAGGGATATATAGCTCAGTGGAACAGTACCTGCCTGGCAAGTGCAAGGTCCTGAGTTCAATTCCCAGTATATTAAAAAAAAAAAAAAAAAAGATTTTGGCTCCTTAGAAACATGTGAACTCTGAGGTGACTGTCCCCATTTTTTTGTGCTGACTCGGGGGAAGAGAAAGAAATGTGTGAACTGTAGGGAAGCCTATAAACGTGAAATACTATTGAGAGATAATTCACATACATATAATCTGTCTTTTTAAAGCATGTAGATCAGTGCGTAGTATATTCACAGAGCTGTATAGCCATCTAAAGAACCAGAATCTTTTATATAACATTTTCATAACTCTATAAAGAAAGTACCTATTACCCATCACTGTTTGAAGTAACCATTCTTAGGTAATCATTAACCTACTTTCTGGCTTTTGATTTACCTACTCTGAAATTTTTTTATTTTTTTTAATTTTAAAAATCTTATTCAGTATTATCTTGACCATGATTAAAAGATGACATTGTTTTGTGACCTCCCAGAGAGTAAATGTGTTGCAGCTCGTGTGTAACTCCTTACAGTCCTAGCTTGGTACTCCTCCAGTGTCTCCTCTTGGAGTTGTATCTGATTTTATTACCTGTCTTCATACAAATCCACTGAGGAGTGGGGCGATTCTGCTTTTGCTTCTTGGCCAGGAATCATTTGATTCTGAAAGTCTTCTGAGCAGACATGGTGCAGGTAGGAGGCGAGAGCACTCGCTCGATTATATGAATATATAGCTTTGTATCTGGCTTCTTTAAGTTGGTACATTAGTTTCAAAATTCATTCCTGTTTTTTTGAGACAGGGGCTGGCTATGCAGTTCAGACTGGGCTCACTTTGTCATGCTGTTTTTATCTTTTTTTTTTTTTTTTAACTGGGAATTGAACTCAGGATATCGCGCTTGCCAGGCAGGCGCTGTGCCACTGAGCTATACTCCCCGCCCTGGGCTTATGTTGTAGCCCACACTGGTCTTGAATTTGCAGTGCTTCCAAGTGTTGGGATGATTGGCTTGCACTACCACACCTGGCCAAGTTTTCAACTTACTTCTGTAAAATGTAATAACAAACCATTTGACCTAACATGAATATGATTTGTGTGTTAGTTTTGATTGTCATCTATGTTGAGAGAGCATAACTTACATCAACATCAAGATAATTAACATCAAAATCTTGACAGTTCACCAAATCAAATGTTCATGAGTAAGTCTACAGCGTAGAAAGTAAGCAAAACCTGGGCATGGTGGTGCATGCCTGGAATTCTAGCACTGAGGAGGCTGAGGCAGGAGGATCACCGTAAGTTCAAGGCTGATCCGGGCAGTTTAACAGTTTATCTAGACCCTGTTACAAAATAAGAAATTTGTAGAAAGGCTTGGGATATAACTCAGTGCAAAAC
>NW_004524632.1:7879527-7880788 GCF_000260255.1 Octodon degus | reverse complement strand
AAAAAAAAAAAAGGGCCGGCCAGATCAGCCGACTGAAGCGCCTGCTTAGGCAGAGTGCAGCAGCCGAGGTTTGATCCCTGGTGTGCTGTGCCGGCCCCATCCCCAGGGGCCGCTGAGATGGCAGTTGAGACTGGGCGTGATGGCACTTTTGGGAGGCTGAAAACAGGAGGATCACTAGGAGTCTGATCTGTGTGGTGAGACCCTATAGACCTTGTACCAAATACATCTAAAAAAAAAAAAAAAAGAAAAAGCTTTTTAATAGGATCTTGATTTATTAGATAAATATTTTGTATTAGAGATTTTACTGTGGAAAGTGTTAATGGTTGCAGTCTAATTCTGGTCTCCTTAATCAAATCAGATTTATGAAGTACATTTTTTTTTCTTTTTCCAGAAATACATGCCACAGGGTTTAACTATCAGAATGAAGATGAAAAGGTCACCCTGTCTTTTCCTAGTACGCTCCAGACAGGTAAGAGACGTGGTCAGGCAAACCCCTGGTGAATAATGGCGTCTTACTTCTTCCGAGGAGATTGTATGCCTTTCTGCTCCTACTGTTGTTAGCGGTTAACTTTTTAAGAAGTAGTTGGTTTTTTATTTTGTTTTGTTTTTAATTATAAAAGGTTCATTGCAAGATTTGGGGCATCAGAATATTTTCCCCTAACAATTCTGAGTTATGCAAAGTAAGGTTTCTACATCCTGTCACTTTATATTTTCCTTAAGCAAACAAACAAACAAAAAACTACACTTAAAAACTAAGGTTTGCTGTAGTGTCCAATACAATGCATTGTTTTTGTTTCAGCTTTTTAAAAATACACTTAAGACATTAAAAACACTAGCTCCATTATCTTCTATTTGAAGCCAAACCTCTGACATGAATATTTCACACATGGTTTTGATGTACAACCAGAGGTTAGATAAGCAGTGTGTTAGAGCTCAGAAGAAAAGATTTATTGATGCTACTATTGTTAGATGGTAAAGCATAAGGAAAATATAAAATTGAGTTTAATATAGAGGAAGAAATTATATACCTAACAATTAGTAAAGCACTAAGAATATGATAGATGAATAAATAAAAAAGAACAGATAATTCATGCAGAATATACAAATAGCTGTTAACCATATAAAAAGAATCAGCCTTCTAATAATGAAAATAATGAAATGGCAGCTGCTGGTAAGCAAATTTTTGCTTATTATGTAAGCTACAGTTAAAAAGATTTCCAATGATACAGTGGCTGTGATATTACTAGTGGGAATGGAAGTC
>NW_004524632.1:7877350-7878382 GCF_000260255.1 Octodon degus | reverse complement strand
TTTTTTTTTTACTGAGACTCTCTTACCTTCATACAAAGGTACTTCTAGCACTTTTAGTATTTTTGGAGGTCTTTGTATGATTACTATAAAAATAAGCACTTTTAGGCCCTGCCTGATAGCTCAGCGGACTAAAGCACCTGCTTAGGCAAAGTACAGTGGCCAAGGTTCGGGGGTTCAATGCCCAGTGTGCTGTGCTGGCCCTGGGGTACGCTAAAATGGCCATTGAGACTGGGCGTGGTAGTATATGCCTATAATCCCAGCACTTGGGAGGTTGAAAATAGGAGAATCACTATGAAGTAATGAGACCCTGTAGACTCTGTCCTAAATACAGAAAGAAAAAAAAAAAAAAAGTACTTCGGCATGAATATGTATTAAAAGATACTGCAGAACGTGCAGTGAGTTTGAAATTGAGATTCCATCTCCCTGGCTGTTTCTACTTGCAGTGTCTCATGACCTCTCCCAGAAATACTGTGTGTGCACATAAATGTGGTGTGTATGCATTTTAACCCTAGACCACTGGGGCTGGGGGTATAGCTCGGTGGAACAAGCACTTGTCTGGGAAGCCCAAGGTCCCAAGTTCAATCCCCAGTACCACAGAAGAAAAAAGAAAAAGAAAAAAGTTAACCCTAGACAATGAATGTCATAGAGGTCAGGCGTATGTAAACATCTCCTCCGCCTGGGTCATAAAGCCTGCTGACCCTCCACAGCCCGTCGTTGATTCCCCTGGGCTCCACTTGCCCACAGCCTTCTCCACACAGCTCCCGTAGGTGCTCTGCTGTCCTCAGGGCAGGTGACCGAGGGCAGACATCAGGGGCTGGAAGGGAGCCGGGTGTAGATGTAGCTGGAGCTCCCCGTGGACGGAGTGGATTTGATGTCCACTCAGGTTGGTTTTGGCCACAGCACGTATTGTAACCAAGCCCCAAGTCAATGAGGAAGCAATAGATGTCTGAGAGAAACTTCTGATATAAAAAATAGGGCAAAACAAAGCAGTAACTGTAACAGAGGTAGGACATCCAAAGAAAGAAAAAGGGT
>NW_004524632.1:7867456-7876790 GCF_000260255.1 Octodon degus | reverse complement strand
AATTAAATTAAGAAAACTTTTAGAGATTATATAAAAAATATTTTCTTAAAGTAGGCGTTTGGGAAATGAAAGTGAGGAATCTCTCAAACAGTAGGAAAACAACGAATGAGCAGGGGAAGAACAGAGTGGAGGTCAGTCCAGCAAGACTTCGATCCACCGGGCAGGTTGGTGCTCAGCTGCAGTCCCAGCATGCTGGGAAGCTAAGGCAGAAGGTTGCAAGTTCAAGGCCAGCCTGGATGATGTGGTTAGCCCATCTCTAAAAACAAATAAATAAAGGAAAATAAAATAATGCGAAACACCACATCACTTAGTGACAGAAAGGACAGAGAAAATAGGAACAGAAATTTGTTTTGAATCCCCCCCCCCCCCCCCGGCGGAACCGGGAATTGAACTCAGATTCTTGCGTTTGCCAGTCAAGTGCTTATCCTACTGAGCCATCTCCCCGGTCCCTTGTTTGAATTTATGAGGCAAGTCTTTACTTTGTAGAGGTACACCACAGGGAGAAACCAACTAATAAAATGTCAAAAATAGATGTGGTGGTACACACGTGTAGTCCTAGTACTTGGGATGCTGAGACAGGAGGATCACAGCAAAGTCTAGGTCAGCTTGGGCTACATAACAAGACCCTGCCTCAAAAGATACAAGATGGCTCAGTGGAATAAGCATTTCCCTGGTAAGCACAAGGGCCTGAGTTCAATCCCCGGTTCCGCAAAAAAAAAAAAACACCCCAAAAAACAAAAAAACTATCAGGGCTGGCAAGGTAGCTCAGCAGTCTTAAGTGCCTGCTTAGGAAAGGGTAGGGACCAGGGTTTGATCCTTGGCACCGCATGCTGCACCGGCCCCACCCCTCGGCACGCTGAGCTGGCAACTGAGTCCAGGTGGGGTGGCACACACCTGTACTGCCAGCCCAGGGAGGCTGAAACAAGAAGATCACTAGGAGTCTGAGCTGCGTATTGAGGTCTTGTACCAAATAATTACGTGAAATAAACCTGTCATGTAATATCTCTGAATAATTAGTCAAAAAAGACTTGTTATGAAAATGAGAAAAGCTGGTGTGGTGCATGATGTACATCCAGCTACTTGGGAGCCTGAAATGAGGGCTCACTCCAGGCCAGCCTGAGCAGTGCAGTGAGACTTGGTCTCAAGGAATATCTAAGATACTACTTAGAATGGAAGGCCCAGGGATAGGGCTCAGTGGCACAGTACCTACCTGGCATGCGCAAGGTCATGGATTTGATTCCCAGTACAGAGAAGAAGATATGTGCCTACGAGAGGCTGTACATTATACAAAGGGGATCCATTATACAAAGGGGATATTTAGTTTAGAAAGACTTAAAAATTAAACATCAGATTGAGTTACACAAGAAGAGTGTGTAACATGACAAAAGTAGAGGTAAAGAAAAGATTTAAGAGCAAAAAGTAATGAAATAAAATGAATGCAGGAACAAAATATTAAAACTCTGGCTTTTAAAATAATCTTAAGAGCTATAAATTTAAGTGTAGAAAAAGTAGCATAGATTCATTTGTTCAGCATTAGAAAATATAGCGGTTTATTTAGTTTTCTCTTTTTGAGACTGTTTCACTATGCAGTTTAGGCTGGCCTTGAACTCAAAGTGATCCTCCTGCCTTAGCCTCCTGAATCCTAGGTCACAGGCGTGTGCTGCTGTGCATGACGGGCATATTATTTCTTAAATAAGAATATTAAAGTTGTCATACTTATCAAAATAAAACAGAATGTATTTGCTGGAATTGATTAGGCAAAGATAGACTCTCATTAAATGAAAGATTTGCATTATATATATATAGTGTATAGTCTATGCCAAGTGGAGTGCATCAAAAACTTCAGGGGCTGGGGAGATGACTTGGTTGCTAAGCACCTGCTGGCAAGCACAAGGACCTGGGTTCAATCCTCAGTACCGGATGCTATGCCGGCCCCAGCCCAGCTGGCCACCAAAACCGGATGTGATGGCACACACCTATAATCCCAGCACTGGGGAGGCTGAGACAGGAGGTTCACTGAGTTTGAGCTGCATAGTGAGACCCTGTACCAAATAAGTGAGGAAGTAAATAAATAATTTTTAAAAAGAGTTTACTTGTAACTGAGGACATGGCTCAGTGGCATAGTGCTTGTCTAGCATGCTTGAGGTCCTGAGTTCAGTCCCCAGCATGGCCAAAAAATAAAATCAAGGAAAACTTCTCTAGTCACCAGTCATGGTGGCTCACACTTGTAATCCCAGCATTTAGAAGGGTGAGGCAAGAGGATGGCCATGGGTTCAAGGAAGTGAGCCTGTACAAAGTCATGTAGCCAGTGTGTGGCAGAGCTAGGATTTAAAGCCCGGCAGTTTGAGAAGTCTGTACTTCTAACCTCGTTGTGCATTTTTAATTTTTAAAATTAAATATTGAAAAACATTTGGGAATTAGTTTTAAATTCACATGTATTGCAAAAAATGTTTTCTATTCTATCCTGTCTTCATCTTTCAGTTCTACACCTTAAGAGCTGTTTCCTAAATATCCTTAAAAAAAAAGGTATCTTTAGCCAGGCATGGTGGTGCACACCTGTAATCCCAGCTCTGGGGAGGCTGAGGCAGGAGGATTGCTGCAAGTTTGTGGCCAGCCTGGGCTATATAGTGAGTTCAAAGCCATCCTGAACTGCATAGTGAGATCTTGTCTTAAAAAAAAAAAAACAAAACAAGGCAAACAAATAAGGTATCATTTTCATGTTTATGCGTATACTTCTAAAATGTAGACGGTATCATGCCATACATACTTACACCTTTCTTTTCCCCTTGCATAATGTCTGAGTGATTATATACTTATGTGACAACTGCATCGTTCTTTTTTTTTCTTTCTCTCTTTTTGGGTGTTCTGAGGATTAAAGCCAGGGCTTTGTGCTTGCTAGCCATGTCCCCAGCCCCGAATCATTAGAAACAGCTCTGCAGACTTGCTTCATAGTGAAGTCATTTGAAATGAGAACAGCATAAGTCAAGAAGGTTGTAACTGTTAATGTCACTGTCCAACATCGTTGTTAAAGATTTTTAGTTATCATCATTTAGCTAATGTAACATATAACTGATGGAAACGCTAAGCCAAGAAAGTCCTGCAGGTGCAACCAACTGCAGTAAGTTAACGAACATTGACTGCAGTAAGTGTTTAAAAACCATTTTATCAAATTCTCAGGGTCAGAGTTACCCAGTTTTTTGCTTGAAGAATGATGTTTTATTTTACAAATCTGTACAATTATTGTCAATTGAAAAGAAGAAACTAAATCTTAAGAAAATGACACTCTAGGTGGGCATGGTGGTGCATATGTGTAGTATCAGCCCTCTGTGGGGCTGAGGCAGGACAATTGTAAGTTCAAGAGCAGTTTTAGTCATTTGGCAAGATGCTGCCTCTAAATAAAAATGTGGGCTGGGGATGTAGCGCAGTGCCCTGGTTTCAATCCCTAGTACTGTTTTGTTTTGCTGTGTTTTTTTTAAAGTCCAATTTTAGCATGTTGCAAGAGGTATGATAACATTAGGAATCTCTGTTTAGCCCCATCGGCCTCAACAGTTATGTGGATGATAGTTCATGTAGCTAAATAAAACATTCCTCTCTGAAATTGGCAATGTTGTAAAATGGTGAGAAAGTTGTCATAAGCACTGTTAAGATCCGACAGTCTCAGAGTCCGTGGCTAAAAGCCTGTAGAATGGCGTGTATGTGGAGAAACACTAGTCATTCTAAGCATTTTGAAGCAAAAAAATGGGATAATAAGAAATGGTAACATAAAGGCAAAGACTTTCTTACTTTTTATATAATTTGCCTTTTATAGTCTTTTGTAGGCTAATTCAATTTATTTTTGTTAAAATATTCAAGATCCACTCCTGATTTTACAAGTTATTATATACTCTCTCTTGAAGTATAATCATGTAAGGTGTTTGGTGGATGTCCCATTTCTTTGATTATCTAGTTTTTAAATGAGCTCATGTTATAAAGCTTTATCACCCAAACAGATAAACACATTGGTTATTGAAATACGGTATCTAATTTGGAGAAGCAGTGTGAATTGTGTGTGTGAATAGGTATAAAATTAGGCCAATGGCAATGAACTCATTATTGTGTAAATATATTGTAAATTTGCTAAAGTGAAATTTACCAAAAAGTCCTTTTTCTACTGCTCAGCCTAAAATTCTACTATATTAATAGTAATACTGTGTAATGAGTATTGTGTAATGTAACACTAAATTTATTTATGATTTTTGAAAACTTTAACTTGTGTTTTGTTTGAATTTCAGGTAATAAGCCTTTCCAATACTTTGTATTTTATTTAGTATGCCACTTTTTGGAAGTGGTCACTGTCAATATCTTGTTATGGTTTGATGGACTTGGAGATTTAAAACCGAGTAAAAGTGTAAGCAGCCTTTCTTATTTAGTTATGAGTTTTAAAGCTACTTTTGTTCCAAATAGGAAAAGTTGAAGGATTTACGGTGAAATGAATTACATTTTTAAAAATCTTAAAGAATTGACTTAGTGAAAACATCGTACTGGCTATTCCATTTATGGGAGTATGACATAAAATTCCATCAAACAATTTCCATTAAAGGTGCTGAGGTTTTAGAATCTATTAGATGTTCCTTGCAGGCTTTATTAAAAGATTTAGTGAATTCCTAAAAAATAGAAAATAATTTTTTTTTTTTTTACAAAACTGGGAATTGAACTCAGGCCCTTGGGCTTGCCAGGGAAGCACTTATTCCACTGAGCCATCTCCCTGGCCCCCCAAAATAAAAATCTTTAAATTTTTACCTTAAAATTCTGTACTATATGTTGGTTATTTAGTATCGATGGTTTAGAATTCTTACAGATTCTTTTACTGTATTAATATTTATTGTTCCAGTAATGTCATTTTTGAAAAGTACAAAGTATTCATTAGTAGCTGAATGTGATGGTGCATACCTATAATCCTAGCACTTGGGAGGCTGAGGCAGGAGGATCCTGTGAGTTCCAGGCCACCTTTGGGCTACACAGCAAAACTCTGTCTCAAAAATAAATAATGTTTGCTGGTGCCAGGATGTAGCTCAGTGTTAGGTAGGTGGCCTGTTTGGGACATGATGCTCTGGATTCATCCCCAGCACCAAAAAAAAAAAAAAAAAAAAAAATCCTTCAGAAATCTCATTTAGAAAATAGTAAGCATCAGGGGCTGGGGAGATAGCTCAGTAGATTAAGAGCTTGCCTGGCAAGCACAAGGGCCTGAGTTCAATCCCCAATTCTACAAAAATAAGATAGATAGATAGATAGACAGACAGAAAGAATAAAAATAATAAGCATTATAGAGCCTGGCGGTACAACTTGTAATTCCAGCTCTTGAGATGTGGAGGTGTGAGGATTGTTGTGAGTTGGAGTCCAGTCTGGACTATGTAGCTGACCCTTTCTCAAAAAAAAAAAAAAAAAATTTGAGCAGCATATTTGTCTGTTGATAAAGCTTCACTTCAGGCATCATTGTTTTTCTGTGTGATTACTGTAAGAATGCCTTGCTTGAGAGATGGCTTTGCTACAAAGTCTGAAATTTTCACATAAATGACTTTGAGAACCAGCTGGAGGCACATAAGAAAGTCAAATTAGGCTAGGCATGGTGGTGCATGCCTTTCATCCCAGCACTCTGGGAGGCTGGGGCCGGAGGATCACTGTGAGTTCAAGGCCAGCCTGGGCTACAGAATGAGCTCAAGGCCAGCGTGAGCTGCGTACTGAGACCCTGTCTCCAAAGGAAAAAGAAAAAAGTCCCGTTAATTCTTTCACAGACCTGCTTTGCTTTTGTGCAGGGACAGGTCACATTTTTCCTTTGACATAATCTGTAGACTTGCACTCATTTAGATTTTGGACTTTTCCAGAAAGCAAATTCAGCTTTAGAGAATAAAAATTTGACTTTGCAATCATCCAAAAAACAATTTAGGAGAAAAAGCCAAGAACATTTTGACCAATTTAAAATGTCATTTTTTACAGCATTTGAGAATGACAGCTTGGAACATTAGAATATAAGATTTTGATATAATTAGCTAATTACTTTATAATCATAACATCTTTTATTTGTTACACTCCCATGTGCTAGATCTTATTATAAATAGGCCCTTTGAAAGGATGAATTAGAGGGCTAATGAGGTAGCTCAGTGGCATAAGTGCCTGTTTGGAAAGCACAAGGTCCTGAGTTCAATCCCTGGTACTGAAAAATAATAAAAAAAACTTCTGATTTATGAAAGGATGAATTAAAAGTCAACTTTTTTTTTTTTTTTTTTTTTTTGTATCTGGGATTGAACTCAGGACCCTGTGCTTTCCAGGCAAGTACTTACTCTACTGAGCTATCTCCCTGGCCCAAGTCAACATTTTTCTGAATTCTTTTTGTGATCTGATTTATAGTGCAGTATGTGAAAGGGCTTACAGTTTTGCCATGTATCTGAATTTACCGTTGACTACTAGGTAATGATTATCTTTTTTTCTGTGAAAATTGGATACATGGCTGGGCATGTGATACGTGCCTATAACCTTTACACTAAGGGAGGCAGACAGTTGGGTCACAAGTTTGAGTCTTACCTGGGTAGCTTATTTTGACTCTTGTCTCAAAGTAAAAATAGAAAGGGCTGGGCATGTAGCTCAGTAGTAGAGGACCCTTGGATTCAACCCCTAGTACCACAAAGATAAACAAAAGCGTATGTAGGTAGTACATATACAAATAAAAACCTCAATTTCGTCTAAACTGGTTGTGTTTCGTCTAAACAAAAGAATATTTGTTTAGTCCGGGCATGGTGGCACACGCCTGTAATCCCAGCACTAGGGAGGCAGAAATCAGGAGGATCACTACGAGTCTGAGCTGCGTAGTGAGACCCTGCATATGTGCGCATGCACATGCGCGCGCGAGCACACACACACACACACACACACACCCCTTTAAAAATATGTTTAGGTTGCACTTATTTGCATTGACTGATTTATTGATGTATTTCTTTAATATCAGTGTTCACACAATTGAGGTGTCTAAAGGTTTTGTTTTACATTCTTCTGTTTTTGAAATCAGTGGTCTTCCATTGTAGACCCTTTCAAAAGTCTGCAGTCACTGTTCCATTTCCCTTGCCTGGATAGCATTCATCTTTAATGATTCATGAAGTTCCTTAAAATCAATCCACATAGTAATTGGTTGAGAGCATGAATTTGGGTTAAAATTTTTTACCCATTCTTGTTACTTACTAATTATGTGACCTTTGGAGGAGTACTTACCCTTTCAGCCTAGTTTTTCTCATCTAGGGAAAATGTGAAATTTATGAATAGTGATAAATGTTTTTTAAAAATTCATGCTCCATAGCATATATCAAACATTTAACAATATTTTTGTCTTCATATACTGGTAATGTGAGACTCAGTTAATAAAATTAAAGAACTTCCCAAGCAGTCACCCTAAACATAACTTGAAATTATTTTAGGATCAATGTCATTTACTTCGGTAAAAGAGTATTCTTTTGAGTGCCAGGAAGGGCATTTGAAGAAGTGGGAAAGATTTGAGTGTTGTATATAGCCAATTGAATATAGATTTTTGAGGACATATTTTTGATAACTGTTAACATCATAATAAAAGGGGCTTTTAATTTATCTTCAATCACAGGCACAGGAACCTTAAAGATAGATTTTGTTGGAGAGCTGAATGACAAAATGAAAGGTTTCTATAGAAGTAAATACACCACCCCTTCTGGAGAGGTGCGCTACGCTGCCGTGACTCAGTTCGAGGTAGGTGCTGCTCTCCGATGCGGCGGCCGTTCGCACTGGGAGTGTGTGACAGAGCTCACCTGTATTTACTCTTTATTTTTTTTTATTTTTTTTTATTTATTTGAGAGAGAGAGAGAGAGAGAGAGAGAGAGGTGTGTGTGTGTGGCCAGCTCACCCACCAGGGGGCGGGGCTGGCTGGCATGTGGTGCTGGGGATTGAACCGCGGTCCACTGTGCTTTGCTAAGCTTGTTCTAAGTAGGTGCTTTAGACCACTGAGCCATCTCTCCAGCCCCTGTATTTACTCTTTAGGGTAATTACCTGAGCTTTGGTGCCTTTGTCATAGTAATGGATGTGATTGAGGGTTTTTATTTATTCTCTACAGCCATTGTCTCTAGAGAAAGGAGGGAACTGGGATGTGGGTAGGGAAATAATTATATGTGGGTGTATTCAGGTGACAAAATTGAATATACTTGAATTGCTTTTATAGTTGTATATGAAAATCGTCTTCTTGGTATTTGATGGTTGTGGCTTTTTTACTGCATTATTAGCTAGTTAGTAGCATTTCTTTGACATAGCCTTTATCTTAGTATAGTATCAGTCCCTTTAAAAATTCTTAGTTGTGGGCTGGTGAGATGGCTGGGTGGTCTAAAGCACCTACTTAGAACAAGCTTAGCAAAGCACAGGGACCGCAGTTCAATCCCCCAGCACCACATGCCAGCCAGCCCGCCCCCTGGTGGGTGAGCTGGCCACACACACACACACACACACACACACATAAATAAATAATAATAAAAAAAATTCTTAGTTGTCAAGTATTTATAAGTATGTAAGTTGTTTTGAATATGCTAATGGATCTTCATGTTTTAAATCTATTTTTGTAAATTTCAATATGAATAGTGAAACAACTGATGCTACTGTTCTTAAGTTTCTGCCCATATCCTTGGATTGTTTGTTTGTATAAACAGAAATTTTAGGTCTAATTTAGTACTACTTTATTTTGTTGATGCATCTTTTCTTTTTTCTTTTTTTTTTTTTTTTTTTTTTTGCAGAACCGGGGATTGAACTCAGGCCCTTGTGCTTGCCAGGCAATCACTTACTCCACTGAGCCATCTCCCCGGCCCCCATCTTTTCTTTCAGTGATATTCTGTTAACTGGGTGTGGGGACATGCTCTAATAGTCACAGCTATGCAGGAGACTCAGGCAGCATTGTTTTAGCCTAAGAAGCTGCAGGCTAGCCTGGGCAGTGTAACAAGCCCATCTCATCCTCTGTGAGATTTTCATTGGCATTTGTTTGGTTGGTACTGGGGATTAAACCCAGGGTCTTTGCATTAAGCAGCATCCCTGGCCCTTTTTTAGTTTTTTAACTTTGAGACAGGGTCTCACTGAGTGCCTTTGTTGGGCTCGGAATTGTGATTTTCCTACCTCAGCCTCCCAGAAGGCTGGGATTATGGGTGTACGCCACCATGCTGGACTGTTACTTTTTGTTTTAAAAATAACATTTGCCACAACAGTTAGGCTTCATTTTCTGTTTGAATGATTCCACTATCTGTCTCTAACCCTTTTGAACACTTTGTTGGTTAGAGAGAGAGAGAGAGAGAGAGAGAGAGAGAGA
>NW_004524632.1:7859797-7867356 GCF_000260255.1 Octodon degus | reverse complement strand
GAGAGAGAGAGAGAGAGAGAGAGAGAGAGAGAGAGAGAGAGAGAGAGAGATGTTTTGTGTGTGTTGTTTTAAGATAGGGTCTCGCTGTGTAGCACATTAAGGCCTTGAATTTAAGGTCCTCCTCCTGCAGGCTCCTGAAGGCTGTGATTATAGGCATTCATTACTGCCTCCAGCCAAATCATTTTTATTTTTATTTCTATTTTTCTTAATGTATTTAGTACAGGGTCTCACTATGCAGATCAGACTCGTAGTGATTCTCCTGTTTTCAGCCTCGCAAGCGCTGTGATCAGACGCGCACCACCACACCCAGTCTCAACCGTCCTTTCAGTGCGGGGATCAGAACCAGCCACGGCCCAAACCATGAGTGGGTGGTATAATTCCTGAACTTTTGCATATCTGAAAATCTTGAATTTGCCTTTATACATGAAGAGGGTATGTGGCTGTGGCTATATGAGATTTTTTTTTTTTTTTAGTGAAAATCAAGGAAAAAAAGCAACTTCAACATCTGGAGGTTGTGCACACACTCACAGAAAGCCCATGTTGTTCTCTTGTTATAAACAATATCACAGACTTCATGCTTAGTACTCAGAGACCCTGATCAAGTGAGAGAAAGGATACCTCATGATTTCATTGTGGCTGAGGCAAAATTGAGGTCCTTGTGCTATCTACATAGTGCCAAACATCTCCGTCTGTTAAAATATAAACTACTAAATACTTCTTATCTATTAAACTTTTAGACTTGATTCAACCTTACCCTCTGGTAGCACCAGGTTCAGAGTGCATCTCTGCTTCCTTAGACCCAGTACCAAGTCACCCAAGCACATTGTAGAATGGGTTCTCTCACTTCTCCTGCTTTACCCTGTGGTTCCCTTATCTGAGTGAGTTCTTCTATGAAACAATGAGTAATACACCCAATTTGTTCTGCTATGAGAATAGTATAATTGGCTGGTGATTTCCCCCTGTAATTCTCTCTATATGTGGTTCCAATGTCACCAGTATTCTTCAGTGGAATAAATCAGACATACACACATACACATTTAAATACTGTATTGTTCCTCTGGTGTGAGAACCCAGAAGGTGAAAATGAGTACCAAACTGTATGACAGATATTAGAAAATGGAAAGAAAATGTTCAAATGAGGAGAACAAAGTGGGGGAAGAAGGAAGGGAAGAGAAAAAAAGAGAATAGAAGGAAAAAATAGAAACAAACCTTTGGTAAATAAGAGGAAGAGAGGTTGAAGGGAAGGGAGGGGAGTGGGAAGAAAAGAAGCCAGGTCTGTTGTGTACAGCTCAGATTCCCTATGATGAATGTACCAATAAGCCTGGCTTGGTGGTGCATGCCTGTAATCCCAGCTGGTGGGAGGCTGAGGCAGGAGGACCCCTGGAGTTCAAGGCCAGGGGCCAGTGTACGTTACATAGGGAAGTCAAGGACAGCCTGAACTAAAGAGCAAGGCACTGTCTCAAAGAAAGAAAGAAAGAAAGAAAGAAAGAAAGAAAGAAAGAAAGAAAGAAAGAATTTAAATTTTTTAAATACAAAAAAACCACCGAAGTCTCACGATTCATTTTGTCAATACTCACAAACTACATTTTTTTTTCTTTGTAGGTAGCAGGTTGTTTTGTTTTGATTTGTTTCCTCCTCCTCCTCCTCCTCCTTCATTTTCTTCTTTCTTCTTTGTCTTCGTTGTCATCTCCACCTCCCCTCCCCTCCCCTCCCCCTCCCCTCTCCCCTTCGTCCCCTCCCCCTCCTCTTCTTCTCTTCCTCTCTTCTCTCTTTGAGATAGGGTCTCACTCTGCAGTTCAGGCTGGCCTTGAACTCATTTTGCTGCTCAGGCTGGTCTTGAACTTGCAATGATCCTCCTGCCTCAGCCTCCCCAAGTGCTGAGATTACAGGTATGAACTACCATACCCACCTTGAAACATTTTATTAAAAGCAAAAATATAATTGCAAATGATTCTTAATTTTTTTTTTTTTTTTGTGGAACCGGGGTTTTGAACTCAGGCCCTTGTGCAAGCGCTTATTCTACCGAGCCATTTCCCCGGCCCCAGAATGATTCTTATATATTAAGATTTGTAGCAGCCCTAGTTCCTGGATAATTGCTTATATGGAAATGGTAGGAAGCAGTATATATTTTCTTTCTAGTCAGTACCTAGCTTGTTGCTTAGCACTGAGTAGAAAGTAAATATCTGATTGAACAGATGAACAAGCACATGGATGGATGGATGGATGGATGGATGGATGGATGGATGGATGGATGATAGACAGCGAAATGCAAGTTGCTTTATGAACTAGCCTCTTAGGTTAACTTACTGCTGTTTATGTTTCATAATCTTCTCTTAAGGCTACTGATGCCCGGAGAGCTTTTCCTTGCTGGGATGAGCCAGCCATCAAAGCAACATTTGATATCTCATTGGTTGTTCCTAAAGACAGAGTAGCTTTATCGAACATGGTATGTATATGTTTATAGTTAAAAGTTTTAATCGACTTTGGTATAGTTTTGCTGATGCGGTGGGATGACATGAAAGCACCTTGCATGTTAGTTTAAACTAACTAAAACATGTTAGTTTTCTTTATTTCTGGTGAGCCCTTCTCTTAATGGCCTTACCTTTTTGGGCCATTTCCCCCTTCATGGAAGAAATTCCTTGTCAAATAGGTAAGCTGGGCTTGGTGGTGCATTCCTGCAGTCCCCTCATTCTGGAAAGCTGAAGCAGGAGCATCACTAGGTGAAGTCCACCCTGGGCAACTTAGCAACATTTTGTCTCAAAATAAAAAAGGGTTGGAGGTGTAGCTCTCAATGTCAAGGCCCTGGGACTCAACCTGGAAGGGGGTGCACAGAAGACAGCTGTATGGAGGGTATGTAGGCATTGGCTGACTGTATTCTTTGTACACTCTCCCTTGCCATGGTGGATTTCATCTATCAGAAAGAACTTACCTCTGGAAGCATATCTTCAGGGGCTGCCTTGGTGAAGCCTTGTAGTTCCCTCAAGCCTATACTCTGGGAACCTGGAAAAGCCTACTTACTGTACCTTAAAATAACTAGCTACTGCCTGCTTACTGGTGGGATAATTCCATTGGTAGAAGTCTCTTTTCTCAAGTATTCCTTGAGAAGAGGCTCATACATAAAATTGAAATAGTCATTTACATTTTAGCAGGTCTATTCTTGAGTAAGTCCTCCTTGGAAGAGAATTTGAGGAAAGGGAGAGAGAGCCTGAGATGGGGGAGCTCCAGAGTGGGGTGTTAGGAACCCTACAGGCAAAGTGGAAATTTTGTCACTCATTTCCTCAGAGGCAGCTACAATACGGAGAAAGTTTAAGATGCAGAAAATCTACATCCTTTATTTTATTTTATTTTTTGTATTTTAGGGAAGGGTCTACAGGGTGTTCAGGGTCTCACTACTAGATCGGCCTTGAAGTGATCTGCCTGTTTACAGCCTCCCAAGTGCTGGGATTACAGGCGCGCCCCACCATACCCAGTCTCAAATGGCGCCTCAGTGTGCCCCGGGGGCGGGGCCGGCATTACAGGCCTGGGGATCGAACCCCTGGCCCCTGTGCCTGCTTACAGGCGTCCATGTCCTTTAAAATGAGAAATTCTATAATTACATTCACTTATTAATAAATGTCTTTTATCATTATTTCATTTGAAGTTTTAAGGTCTTAAAACATCCTAGTACTTGGCCTATAAGTATTTAAGACAAGTTGATTCCTCTTTTCTTTCACAGGTTCTTGGTAATTTTAACTCTTTTGTTCCCGACTTCTTCATATGAGTGTTTTATCAAATCACTTCCCTTCACAGGAGGAAAGATCTTGACAGAATAAAAGCACTGGATGAGCTGGGGCAGGGAAGTAAGCCATTGTGGCCCGGGGAAGGAAAAGCATGCAAGTCTATAGCTTTTGGCTAGTCTGTGCCCTGAGGTATTAATGTAAATCTGTTTAAATTTTCCTTTTTTTTTTTTTTTTTTTTTTTTTTTAAAGAATGTAATTGACCGGAAACCATACCCAGATGATGAAAATTTAGTGGAAGTGAAGTTTGCCCGCACACCTGTTATGTCTACATATTTGGTGGCATTTGTTGTGGGTGAATATGACTTTGTAGAAACAAGGTCAAAAGATGGTGTGTGTGTCCGTGTTTACACTCCTGTTGGCAAAGCAGAGCAAGGAAAATTTGCGTTAGAGGTAAATGTACTTGAAGAGGATTGTTCCAACAGTCCATAACTCCAGGTTGGGGAATTTACATTTCTGATCAATTATTAGTGTATTATTTATAATTTAATCTGAAAGTTATTGTGCTAGTGTGGTTTTACTTTTAATAGCATTTTAGAAATACCAACTTTGATGTTGCATTAACACTACCAGATAATTCATAGGATATGAAAGTCAGGACTGGGGGGTACATAGCTCAGCGGTAGTGAGCATGCTGGGCATGCATAAGGCTGTGGGTTCAAACCCCAGCCCTGGCAAAGAAAAGGATATAAAAGTGGAATTTATTTATTTATGGAATGGGTGGAAACTGTGCATCTGTTTTAAGTTAAAATTGATGAGAGTTTACCAGTGATGTGAAGCTGGGCTAAGGCCATCTTTGGAGGTAGGGCTCCCGGGGATTGATTTCTAGTAATTTGAGATACTTTGGCTTGCAACAGGTTTCCTTTGTGTATTTCTCTATGAAGTCTAATACAATATTTATCAGATGGTTCTTTTGTTTATACTCTTACAGGTTGCTGCTAAAACCTTGCCTTTCTATAAGGACTACTTCAATGTTCCTTATCCTCTACCTAAAATTGATCTCATTGCTATTGCAGACTTTGCAGCTGGTAAAGTAAATTTCATTTTGTTGCTGAATTGTAATGTTTATTTAATTTTGCGATTTTTGAGGAAGAAGTGTGGATGTGTAGATCAGTAAATGTCTATATTTATTTTGTGAAGGTGCCATGGAGAACTGGGGCCTTGTGACATACAGGTATGTTGGCAACTCGCTCTCCTGCCTTGGACTTCATGCTAGAGACAGTTGAATAGCTTTCTGATTTGGTGCCATTTTTTCTGCCTCCTCCCAATTTCAAGAATGCAGGTGGACTTCCTCCTGGGGTGCTTCTGTCTAAGGGTGTGAGATTTTAAAAGCAAGCATCTGGCATTAGTAGCATTTTTAGATACATTCTTGGCTGAGTTTTTCATTTCGGTGTCTTCTCTTCCTCCCAGTAGTTTCATAGTTATATCCAGCTTGAAGAACCGCCCCTGATTCTGTATCTTCTGGCCAAGCTTTTATGTGTCTGCCAGGGCAAGGCAAACATGTGGGTTGTATAGTTTTTAAAGCAGACGCTATAAACAGTTTTTTCTTCTACTTTCAGTTGCCTTTTTGATGAGTTGATCTGGACAGCCTGCTCAGTGTTCTTTAGGGGCTGTGGCCTGCGTCTTCCCTGCGGCTCCTCTCATTTAGTGGAAGGGGTGTCTTCTGTAACACGGTCATCCCTAACTGCTGAGACACAGGCTTCCCAGCATTGCAAATGGCCAACTCGTAGTTAAGCTCAGGGCACGTCACGTAGCTCATCTGTTGTGTGCGTTCTGTCTGGGTAGTGTGCCTAGAACTTTTTTTTTTATCCTGTATGTGCTAAAATAATGTTTCTTGGTATCCCTAAAGCCTAACCTAATGATTTTGCTTATTGTCTGAATCTCTTCAGACCTGCTTGATTAAAGCGTCCCACTGTTTTGCAAATACTTTTTTTTTTTTTTTTTTAACAGGGAGACCGCATTGCTTATTGATCCAAAAAATTCCTGTTCTTCATCACGCCAGTGGGTTGCTCTGGTTGTAGGACATGAACTCGCCCATCAATGGTTTGGAAATCTTGTTACTATGGTATTTAATATTTTTTAGTGCTCAAATATATGTATCTTGGGGCTGGGGAGATGGCTCAGTGGAATAAGCACTTCCCTAGCAAGTGCAAGGGTCTGAGTTCAATCCCCGGTTCCGCCAAAAAAAAAAAAAAAAAATATATATATATATATGTATGTATGTATCTTTATCCCGGTACACATTATATCAGCCACGTAATGTTTGGCTATAACATTGTGCCAAAAAATAATTGACTCATGCAGAATCTTATCTTAAAAGGTTTATATTTTGAAAAGCATTTACCAGAATATCTGTGTTGATTGAGAACTTATGAACAATCTTTATTCAACAGAGAATACTTCTTAACACTATTCTAGAATATGTTTGCAAGTGGGGGGAGGTTGATAATGGGGTGAGAGAGTTACCTGTCAGGTAAAGGATGAGTCAGCTGAATGCGGGGCACACACTAATCTGAACTGCATGAGGGGCTGGCCAGTTTAGGGAGAATTGTCTGAAAAAATGATTGGGGGGGTAGTCGGGGGATAGCTTGGCACCATAAACACCTGCCTGGCAAGCCTGAGTTTGATCTCCATGCAAGCCTGAAATGGGGCGTGCTGGTTGGTGTATACCTGTAATCCCAGTGCTGGGGAAGCTGAGACAGGAGGATCACTGAACTACATAGTGGGATCCTGTACCAAATAATAAAGAAATAAGTTAGTAAAGTAAATAGGGCCGGCCAAATAGCCAAATAGCTCAGTGGATTAAAGTGCCTGCTTAGGCAGTTGCAGGAGCTGGGAGTCCAATCCCCGGGGCCTGCTGTGCTGGCTCTGCCCCCAGGGCACGCTGAGACAGTGATTAAGACTAGGCGTGGTGGTGCATGCCTGAAACCTTGTAGACCCTGTAGACCCTGTCCTAAATACAAAAAAGTAAAAAAAAAAAAAAAAAAAAATGCTGGGAATGTAGTTTAGTGGGAAGGCCTGCTGCAAATTTGAAGCCAGCCTGAGCTACATAATGAGCTCAAGGCCAGCCTGAACTACACAGTGAGACCTGGTCTCAAAACAAAGTAAAACAAAAAATCCCAAATTCCAACTATTTGGCTGAAATCCTCATTTATATATTATAGTATTTATAGTGAATGGTCTGTCTACTCATCCTGATCTTTCAGTCTTACTCAATATAAATACTCTGTGGAAGCCAGTATCCCTACCTAGGCGTGCAGGGCTTACTCTGCCGCGCAAGGTGGAGGCTGCAGCCAGCCAGATCCCCTGGCCACATTCTGAACTGCCACCACGTTCAACCTGGCCTGGATATTGTTAAATCCATACATATGGCCTTGGGAACAAGCAAAAAAGTAAGATAGTTAGCAACATGTCTTGTCTGGGAGAGTTCCTAAAGAAAGCTAGTCCTTGAAAATCCTTTCTCTTTGCCTTTGCTTCTCTAGGAAGTGTAACTCTTACATCAGTGGGAGGTTTTCTTGTCATTGTGGAGATAGTTTCTAGTTTTCCTTCTTTGGCCTAGAGAGCTTTCTGGTCTTTTTTATTTGTTTCCGATAAATTCCATATTAAACTAAATTTTATGTATTTTTATTTTTTGTGTTTTTTGAGACAAGCTCTCAGTTTATAGTTCAGGCTTTCCTTGAACTTACTATGGAACTCAGGCTGGCCTTGAAGTTGGAGTGATCCTCCTCAGCCTCCTGCGTGCTGGGATTACAGGCATGTGCTACTACATCCAGATGGGAAAAT